>NW_027397063.1:61386373-61652038 GCF_003265705.2 Callorhinus ursinus
TGCCTGGGTGGCTCAGTCATTAAGAGTCTGCCTTCAGCTCAGGTCATAATCTCAGGGTCCTGGGATCGAGACCCGCATCGGGGCCCTGCTCAGAGGGAAACCTGATTCGCCCTCTCCCACTCCCCCTGCTTGTGTTCTCCCTCTCACTGTGTCTCTCTCTGTCAAATAAATAAATAAAATCTTAAAAAAAATAAAAGATCTATTTATTTGAGAGGCAACGAGTACACACATGGGCAGGGAGGGGCAGAGAGAGAGAAAGAATCTCAAGCAGACTCCCTGCTGAGTGCAGAGCCTGATTTGGGGGCTCTATCTCATGACCCTGAGATCCTGACCTGAGCTGAAATCAAGAGTCAGACACCTAACCGACTGAGCCACCCAGGCACTGCTGCATCATATTTTAAAACAGGCCTGAACTACTCCATCCTCCGAGCCATACTTTGGTTTTTCTCTGGCCACGCTATTACTAACTTTTGCATGTTACCTAGGTCTTTTCTTCACTTAGCCCCTCAGCTTTTTATACTCTTTGATGACTTTAATTTCCTTTTCGGGGGGACTGGATATAGAGTGAGTACCAAAGAGAATAGGTTGAGATGACTCTGATGATCTCTGGGCTCCAAAATGGATTAAAGAAGTAAATGAAGATATAGAAGCCATGCTTGCTAATTTGCAAGCGACTCAAAGCTGGTATTTGATAAGTAATAGACATCAGAATTCAAAACCCAGTTGATTACTAGAACACTGAACTGACTCCAGGAGGGTGCGAAAAGTGAAACAAAAGGCCTGATTTTGTTTAGAAGACTCTTAGAAGTTGAGGATTGTGAAGACCTAACTTCTCTTCAACAGTTTCATTAGAGGCTTAGGCAGGTTCTAACATGAATCCCTGAGGTTAGGGTCTTACCACTTTTTGTGGTAGTAAGAGCATTTTAAAAAAAAGATTTTATTTGTTTGAGAGAGAGAGAGAAAGAGAGAGAGGGAAAGCAAGCACAAGCAGGGGGGTGTAGAGGGCAAGCAGATTCACCCCTGAGCACGAAGCCCCATCCCAGGACCCTGAGATCATGACCCGAGCCAAAGTGAGACACTTAACGAACTGAGCCACCCAGGTGCTCTGTAGTAACAGCATTTTTAAAAGGTGCCTGCCTTCCCATCTTCTGTAGATTTTACAGTGCTGCTTCTACTGGATTGTCCTCAGAACCCTGACAATCGTGACCGGTCTCGTCAAAAGCATTTGAAGTGCTTCCTCTTTGTTTTGATTGCTGCAGTTTGTGGCGCTGTATAGTGTTTATACAACAGGGAAAAAAATACTCCTGTGCTCTCTGTTGTAGTTAGACATTTATAATATTGTGTATAGTTTTAGGCATTACATTTAAAGGAGTTTACTCAGAGGAGATCAGTCAAGACAGTGAGGTATATGGAAACTTTATTACAAAAGGGAGGAGGAAATTAGTACAATTGAAACGAGAATTGTTCAAATGGAAATGAAGGAATGGCTGGAATTGGAGCCTGAAACTTCAGAAGTCTGGACCTGTTTCATCTGCATCTTAGAATGGGTGACTGTGTAGCTCAGAGTTTATTCAGAGACTGTTCTAGAATCAGCCGCTATTCTTAGTCCTAGACAGACAAATACAGATGTTAACTTAATATAGAATTGTATTTTTTTCTTTGGCTTTTGTCACTTTAATAGACCACATTCCCATTTTCCTTTTTCCCTCCAACCAAACCCTCATCTCTACTTTGTGTTCAATTATGAAAACGGACACTACCATTAAAATCCTTTGGCTCACACTTTTGTGGCAGCCATTGGAGCCTTATTAACTATAATTGGTTGACTGCTTGTTTCCATTACTAAATCATCCTCCTCTGAATTCAAATAACGAGTACAGATCTGAAGGCAATTTGGGGATTTGTAAGTCAGGTTTGGTCTGCTACAAAAACCCACAAATATGCTGCATCAGTCCACAAACCTTGATCATGGGGAAGGCTGTAGACACCCTGGGCGACCAGGGTTATGCTGGTGGGTTGTGGTGAGGGCAGATCTTTTCGTAGTGAGAATCTTAAAAGGAACTCCTACAACCCACGACGACCCTTGGCCTGTACCCGCCCTGCTTCTAGGTTACCTCCTTTTTGTAGACCGGGAAGATGAAGATATGGAATGATGCTGCAGTGCATTTGATCATGATTTTACCATCACTAGCCTGTCGATATTTTATATCTTCCTCTGTTCCCACACAGTCACCATAGAAGGCCACAAGTTGTGCAGAACAGCAGTATAGGAGGGAATAATCTGAGGCCCATGGCAACAGCACTGAAACCAGATGCCTTTGGCTTGGCACAGGGTAATTGTAGACCAATGGTTTATGACCTTATTAAGTTACGTAACATAATACCTTTTGCTTGCCATAGGCAGAACCTCCTAGAGTTTTAACTCTGCATTTCGGATCTTCATATTTTTACTCTGAAAGATTCAATATTCGGTTTGTTAAAGAAAACTGACCAGAACATTTTCTTGAGTTTTTGAAAGTATATCTTTGTATGGATGCTATTTAATGAATACCTAACTGTTCAACACCATTAGATTCTGTGAGAAATAAAACTACAGTCATTTATATGGGCTGAGGTTTTCTAGAAAAGGTTGTCTGGACTTCAGTGGCCTATAAGCAGGGCCTCGAAGAAAGACTAAGCGGTTAGATGGGTATAAAGATTCCGGCTAATGAGGAAGTGAAGCTGTCACACTTCACTCTAACTCAGGTCTTCCTGGAAACCCAGACTTTATCGCTGACTACCATACAGCTTGAACTAGGAGGGAGGAGCGAAGCAAAATGGGAAGAGCTGGGAAAAGGGAGGAGAGTGTAGAAAGAAGGGAAGGGGGAAAAGTGAGCCAAAAAAGGCCTCTCTTAAAATGCATTTAATAAACATTTATTGAGTAGCTAAGTTGTGTGAGGCACTGGCAGGATTCTAGAGTCGAGAAAGGTCTTAGGTTAAGTAAATTGCTCACAATCCTACAACTTGTAAGGGGTTAAGAAGTACTGCGATGTATTAGCAACTGGGCTTCTCGCATGTTCTCTGCCAGAGATCCTTATCTTCTTGGAGGGGCTCCGATACCGTGGTAGTAACTACTGGGTAATTGGAATGATTCCATAGAGTTACACCAAGAAGCCAGACAAGATGCTTGAAGAGTTCCTTTCTGACTATTTTTAGGGGCCTATGATCCTTTAAACCGTGTTTGCTTTTCATCGTGGACGATCGTGACCGATTTCTGCTCTGCTTCTTCTTCTAATGCTTAGAACTAACTCCACCCAACTTCCATGGTACAGCTAAAGTTGGTTGGTATTTAGAGAAACAGATTTCTGACTAAAGCAATGCATTTTCATTATTGATTGTATTGGCTTGTCATGCTGTCAGCTAACTGATCATCTCTCTGTGAAATTACTCGTGCTGTGTCTGATTCTTCTCAATCAGATGTTACCTCCCTAAAACCCTTCCGAGGCTTCCCATGGCCCTTGGATTACAGTTCAAACTCCATACGAGTGCCTGTGAGGTCCTACATGGTCCATCCTACCTCCCTCTACAACCTCATCTTGTCCCACTCTCAACCCTTGCTGGGATAGTCTCCGGAGTTTTTTTTCAGTTCCTGGAATGTATCCGGGTTTTTGCTGCCTCAGGACTCAGGCATGTATTTTTCCTTTTTCTTAGACTCTTCCTTGACCCCACTTTTCATGTGACATACATACTTATTGTTCAGGTGCCAGATTTAACATTCCTTTCTCAGAGAATCCTTTATAGACTATCTGATCTAATGTGGACCTCCATTGTTACTCTGTCCCACGGCCTGTTGTCCTATTCTTTAATAGTGTTTTGTGCCTTTAAAAAAGTTTGCTTTCTTTTTTAAGATTTTATTTATTTATTTTATTTTTTTAAAGATTTATTTATTTATTTTAGAGAGAAAGAGAGAGAGCAAGCAGGCAGAAGGGCAAAGGGAGAGAATCCTGAAGCAGACTCCCTGCTGAGCAGGGAGCCCAACATGGGGCTTGATCTCACGATCCTGAGATTATGATCTGAGCTGAAATCAAGAGTTAGCTGCCCAGCTCACTGAGCCACCCAGGCACCCCTTAAGATTTTATTTTTAAGTAATCTCTACACCCAGCGTGGGCTCGAACTCATAACCCTGAGATCAAGAGGCACACATTCCACCGACTGAGCCAGCCAGTTGCCCCAAAAAGTGTGCTTTATTTTAATCACATCTCTATCACTAGACTGTAAGCTTTATGAAGGCAAAGACAATGTCTATTAGGTCTCCACTATTTAACTTAGTATGGTACTGAATGAATATTTTTTGAATGAATATGGAAACCTTAAAATTACCAAGCACTTTGTGACCTGCAAAGAGTTTTTACATATTCTTAATTAATTCCCCTATAATCACTTGCTGAGATATTCCAGACAGGGCAGATATTAATGTTTTTATTTTATAGAAGGTAAGACTTGGAGAGTTTAACTGACTTGGCCAGGTTAACACAGCTACTGGGGGCTTGGGTGGGAAGACAGGTCTTTTGATCATTTAGACCAGGGATCTTTCTACCAAACTGACATAGTAATGGGAAATCTTTGTGCATACAGACTACCCAAATAGTGTACCTAGGAAAGAATCTCCCATTCCTGATGCTTAGAACTACTTATCCTTCATTTTCATGTATACTATCCATGATTATTGGCTAACTTTCCTATAGTGCAATAATAGGAAAATAGATCTAGTTTCTTGTTGATTTATAAATACAAAAGGTAGGCTTTAGCCATTGGCTGAACTGAATGGAGGTAGAATGTATTTTTTTTACTTTATTATTTTTAAAATGATTTATTTATTTTAGAGAGAAAGAGAGAGAGAGGCCAGGGGGAGGGGCAAAGGGAAAGGGAGGGGGAGAGAGAGAGAATCTCAAGCAGATTCCCTACTGAGCAAAGAGCCCAATGCCAGGCTCCATCTTATGACCCTGAGATCATGACCTGAGTCAAAATCAAGAGTCGGATGCCCAACGAACTGAGCCACCCAGGCGCCCCCGAATGTATTTTAATTTAGAAACTTGGTCTTACCTCTACAGAGTCGGAATGAATATATTGCTCACCTCAAGGACCAGTTGCAAGAGATGAAGGCAAAAACCAACATGGAAAATCGCTACATGAAGAGAAACACTGAGCTGCAGATCTCCCAGACCCAGAAGAAATGTAACAGAACTGAGGAGCTCTTGCTGGAAGAGATAGGGGTAATCACTGCTACACTGGGAGTGAACACAGTACACAGCATTCGAGCTGTCACTCTTCGTATTGCCTCAGCGAACACAGGAGGAAGCAGGGGGAGATTTTCTTGATCTTTGCTCCATCTCTCCTGCAGCTCTCACATTTGAGACTACAAATAAAAACAGAAGGAGGTCTTGTGTATTTGCAGGCAGAGATTCTGATGGGCTGTAGCCTGCATCCACTGTTTTTGGTGATGACTTTGAAAATCAGTTGTACTTTCCTCCCTTGGTCACTTTATCCTTATTTTATAAAACCAGTTGCCGTTTCAAGATACTTACTAAGTGTGTTTTTTTGCTGCTGCCCAACTGGTACCTTTTATCCCTCCATTAAGAAATACAAAATCAAGAGAGCTGAACTTCATTCAAACCTAAATTTATAAAGCTGGGAAGTCACGGTGGAAAACTATCAGGAGAAAGAAACAAAGAGTAGACCCTCATTAGAAAAGCAAGGCTACAATGGCTAAACGGACAGTGGGTAGGTGGGAAGGAGCAAACCTGAGTAGGCTCATCTGTGGGGAGGAGGACTGCTTTCTCTGGGCCCCCGCTTATTTGAAAGCTTACTCCCCCGGGTTTGTCATACAACTCTGACTACAAACTTTCCTTGCACTCTGGAATTTCCTTTTCTAGGCCTAGGAAACTTGTGCCCTTGAAGCATTGTTTCTCTCCTTAAATTGACATCACTTTATCCAGGCAAGCGGACCCCGGTCCTTTTGTCCTGGGCACTGGCACGTGTCGTGTCCCACACAGTGCCCGACACGTGGCTCAGTGATGTTCGTGAACACGAATTGGGTTGAAGGGAATGATTTGCCTCCCTAGAGCAATACGGCAGGATTCTTGGGATCCCAGCTGGTAAAGAAAACTGAGATATGGTCACAGCTACACCTCTAATCTTGAGAACTCCTCATGGCAAGAATCCCTGATACTGGTTTATTGTTGTCACAGAAGCTGAGGTTGAAAACCGAAGAAGAGAACAGGATTCACATGGAGATTGAAATGTTCCTTAGAAAGGAGCAGCAGGTGGGTCACCAAAACTTTTCTACCCTCTAATGGGTTTGTGTTCCACTTACAAAATACCAAGGACGGCAAAAAAAATTTTTTTTTAAGGAAAAATTTGTTGAGGGATAAAAAAATCAACCATAATTCTACCGGCCTAATGAATGAGCTGTAGCCCATGTCTTGTCTCACAGTTATCTATCTGAATGAATATTTTGTAAAGCTGTAATTTGAGTACAGGTAAAATTTTGTCTTCTGCCTTTATCATTTAGCATTATACAAGAAACTGTTTTCTTGCTCCTATATTCCTCATAGTCATAATTTTAAAATAAAATTTACTGATTTTTAAAATTATTAAAATAACATACTCTTAGTTGAGGGAAGACTTTTTTTAATTGTCAATTGCTTTTTCACCCATTTTTTTTCATGTTATTACAGTGTCTTCATAAAATAGTTTAAAATAGTTTTATGTTCTATTGAATGATTATGCCATAGTTTGCTTGTTACCCTTTATTTTGGATATTTAGATTATTTCCAAGGTTTCATTATTATAAATAATGCAGTAATGAAAGCTTTGCCCAAAAAACTATTTTCCTTCATTGCAGTTATTTACCAAAAGTAAATCTGAAACATGACAGTGTTATGTCAGAGAGACTGGACTCTTGATAAATATTGCTAATACTTTCTATTCTACACTACCATCAACAATGTAAATTGCTGACACTAATTTCAAGGTATCATCAACCACACCAGGCATTTTAGATATTTTTAAGGTGTTAATTTAATGAGTTGTTTTATTTTGCTTTTTTTTTGCTAATAGAATTGAAAAATTGACCATTTTTCATATATTTCTTTATTCGTCTTATTTCTTCTTGTGTGAATTATGTGACTGAAATGGTTTTACTTAGTATTTCTAAAACTAATAACAAACTAAGCTGAGTGGAGTTTTAAAAAGATAACCCTGTTGGATGAATAAGGAAAAAATGTCTAGCTTACAATTCAGTCTAGCTTCTTTGAGAAAGCTAATAAATTTTCAGTAAACAATTCCAAATTTGTGGTTAAAGAAAATACTTTACAGATGCTATCTCAGAGGGCCTTACTGAAAACAAAAATCTGGTAGGCTATTAGGAAGAGGGTCTTACACCCAGGAAGTTTAGGGATGATGTACCATGTTACTTGCTCGAGTGTTAGACACATAGTTAGCATGTGCTTAATAACAGTCGGATGAGTCGGTGGATAAATGGATGATGGGTGGGTAAAGTCAGCGTTTCCTAGATCGACAACCCAGTAACACAAACAATACATAAATACTTTTTTTTTTTTTAAGATTTTATTTATTTATTTGACACAGAGAGACACAGCGAGAGAGGGAACACAAGCAGGGGGGTGGGAGAGGGAGAAGCAGGCTCCCCACTGAGCAGGGAGCCTGATGGGGGGCTTGGCCCCAGGACCCTGGGATCACGACCTGAGCCGAAGTCTGATTTACTCCGGGCCCACTTGTTCTGTGGATCCACCCTGTAGTTATTTCCCATGATGGGACATATAATTGGAATAGACATTCTCAGCAACAGACAGAATTTCCACACTGGCTCTCTGACCTATGGAGTGAGGGCTATCATAGTAGTAAAGGCTAAGTAGAAGTCTCTGGAACTTCCCCTTCCTACCAACCTGGTAAATCATGAGCAAATGCTGCACGCCTGCTGCAACTGCAGAAATTAGTGCCAACAAAAAAGAAAGAAGCAGAGGTAGTGGTACTTACCACATCCCCATTTAACTCAGCTGTGTGGCCTGTTAAGTTGAATGATCTTGGACAATGACTGGGGCTATTGTAAGTGCGGTCAGGTGATGACTCCAACTGCAGCTCTATAGTTCCGGGTGTAGTATCTCGACTGGAAAAATTCTTCAAAGGCCACTGGCACTTGGTAGGCAGCTATTAACCTTCACCTGACCAAAGCTTGTGTCTCCAACCCAGTTTGGAAGAACCTCCAGAAGCAGTTTGCTTTTACCTGGCAGGGCCAACAGTATACCCTCACAGGCTCACATCAGGGCCATAATGCCGTCCACAGAGGTACTGCTTGCTCTGGCTTTCTGCAAGACGTTGGGGTAGTCCACAGCATTATGTTGATTCTATCTGATGAACAGGACGTAGCAAGGACTTTGGATGCCTTAATAAGACATATGAATGAGAAGGCGGGACAGAAGGTATTTTTGGTACCAGTTTTGAATCACGGTTCAGTTAGGTGACAGAAAACACACCAGTAGTTTCAGCAGGGAACATTTAGCAAAAGAATCATTAACTGATAATAAGGGATTGGCTACAAAGAAAGGGTAAAAGAGAACTCTAAAGACCATCCTAGGTTCGAAGGATTGTATCCAAGGAAGGGATAAACAGAGAGAGATGTTCGCTTTGTTGTTCTGCGTCAGAGTAGGTTCATAGATAGTGGGATAAAGTGGGCAAACTGGGAACGGTGGGCTCTTTGGTAAGCAAGAATCCTGTTGTGTCAACAAAACTTGTTGGTGAATAAGTGGCATCAGTGTCCCACACACATGCCACTGTCAGCCGTGTGCCCCAGGAACAAAAGAGGAAGGACACTGGAACCAAGGAGAGAAGCTCTCCTCTCATGTCCCTCCCAGCACCCTCGACTGACAAAGCTTATCATTGTGCCACAGGGGCAAAAGAGAACTAATTAGAGCAAGCATCCAGGTTGACCAAGCTGCCGGCATAGGAGGCATGTAGGGTTGAGAGGCGATCAGTTGATACAGGCACAAATGGGGATTGTATGAGGTTTACTCTGTAGGTTTATGGGAGATAAACTTTTATCAGGTTAAGTAAGTTTCCTTTTGGTCTTGCTGAGGTTTTTTTTTTTTTTCCTTTTTTAATCTGGAATGAGTATTCATGTTTTATGAGATGGATTTTTTCCATCCATTGAGATGATATGGGCTTTTTCTTTCTTAATATGCTAATAAAGTAAAATATATTAATAGATTTATTGCTGTTGAATCATCTTTAAATTCTTGGGATAAACCCTACTTGTTCATAATATATTATTCTTTTACCAGACTGCTAGATTGATTCGTAGATTTTTATTTTGCATTTATATATTCCATAAACAAGATTAACCTATAGATTTATTTTTTGGTGTTCTCTGTGTTGCTATCAGGTATGCCAGCTTAGCAGCTTGACTTGGGAAGCTTTCCACCTTTTTATGCTCTGAAACCTAAAAATACCAATAGAACAAATAGATTATTATCTGTTCCTTGAAACTTTGCTAAAATTTAGTCATAGACAATCTGTCTGGGTACCATTTTCAAGGGGAGATGGTCAGCTACCTTTTCAATTTTTTAAATGATTATTGATGTCTTCATCCAAAGAATCTCTTTTTGAGTCATTTTTGGTAATTTCTTCCTAGAAAGAACCCATTTCATCTAAAACATTCATTTCAAATTTATTAGTATAAAGGTGTGCTCCACAGTCTCACAATTTAAAACTTTCCTTTATTTCTGTAGTTATCTTTTTCATCTTTTATTTTTAAAAAATTTGTGTCTTCTCTCCCTTTATCTTGCTAAGATTTGTCAAAGTTTTGGCCATTTTATTGGTCTTCGCAGATACCATCTTTTGGCTTTATTGAGCAAATGTTTGTTTTATTTTTTCCTTTTCATTGGTTTTTGCTTTAGTTTTGAGTAATTAGTTGATAATCTTTTGTCTAGTTTTTTAAATGTTTTATTCACTTATTTTAAAATTTTATTATTTTCTATTATATGCATGTAACCCAACATATTTTTTGAGTACTGTTTGGCTGCAGTATATAGGTTTTGATACATAATGTTTATGTTGTCATTCTTTTTTTTTTTTAAGATTTTTATTTATTTGTTGGGAGAGAGAGCATGAGAGAAAGCACAAGTGAGCACAAGTGGGGACAAGGGCAGTGGATGAGGGAGAAGCAGACTCCCCGTTGAGCAGGGAGCCCATTGTGGGGCTTGATCCCAGGACACCGGGCTCATGACCTGAGCCGAAGGCAGATGCTTAACCCGCTGAGCCACCCAGGTGCCCCTATGTTGTCACTCCTTTCTTTTCTTTTTTTTTTTAAAAAGATTTTATTTATGAGAGAGAGAGAGAAGCGAGAGAGGGAACACAAGCAGGGGGAGTGGGAGAGGAAGCAGACTCCCTGGCTGAGCAGGGAGCCTGACATGGGGCTCAATCCCAGGACCCTGGGATCATGACCTGAGCCAAAGGCAGCTGCTTAACGACTGAGCCACCCAGGCACCCCTGTTGTCATTCCTTTCAAATAATTTCTAATTTATTTATTTCTCCCAACATTTTATTTTGAGCGTTTCCAAACATACACAGAGTTGGAAGAATTCTAGAGTGAACACCTATATCATCTACTGGTAGATTCTACCACTAAGATTTTTTTATTCTTGCTTCATCACATTTCTATACATCCTTCCTCCATTAATCCATCTTACCTTTTTCACGCCTTTAAATAAATTATAGGCATTATAATTTGTAGTTTATAATTTATTATTTCCTTAATCTACAAGTTACTTGTGTATTTTTTTTAAGATTTTATTTATTTGAGAGAGAGAACACGAGAGAGAGCAGAGAGCACAAATAGGCAGAGTGGCAGGCAGAGGGAGAAGGAGAAGCAGGCTCCCCACTGAGCAGGCAGCCTGATGTGGGGCTGGATCCCAGGACCCTGAGATCAAAGGCAGATGCTTAACCGATTGAGCCACCCAGGTGTCCCATATTGTTGGATTTCTTGCTCTCTAGTGCAAAGTCATTATTTGCATACCACTTTCGTAGTTTTGTAATATCAGCATACCGCCTGTGTTATTACTATTTTGTACATAATTACTCACCTAAACAACAAAATTTAGATTTTTATATTATTACTATAAAAGAAAAACCAGTATCATTTGCCATAAGTAGAGATTAATATAAATAGAAGTTCAATAAATACCAAATGATGTTATTGCATTTCAGCCAGTTCTTCTTGCCTGCCTGGAGACTATCTCTTTTTGTTAAAAAAAAAAAAGAAGAAAAATGTTAACAAGAGTTAGAAAGATGTTAAAGACATGATTGCACCAAACTGATATATTTAACTTGATCAGAATGATTAATTGAATCATGTTTTTAAAAAATTCCATGTCAATGTACCACCTAAAGACTCCTCTTTTTTTAAAATTTCATTTATTTATTTAATTAGTTAGTTAGTTATAATGAAAATAAGCACCATTTATTGAAAGCCTTTTAGTGCTAGGCACCATATACATTATATTTATTCCTCATAATAATCCTAGGATGTAGGTAATATTAATCCCATTTTACAAAAGAAGAAACAAAGCCTCAGAGGTATTAATTAACATGTCCAATATATACAGCTAGAAAATGGGAGATTTAAGATTTGAACCGGGCTCTGATAGGCTCTGAAGCTTGTGTTGTTTTCATTGCGTTATGCTGCTTTTTTTTCTTATATTCCACTTGTTTTATTTTTTAAAATTTAAATTCAATTAATTAACATATAATGTATTATTAGTTTCAGAGTTAGAGGCTAAAAACTCCTCTTGATATCTCATTCTTGAGGTACATGATCTAGGAGTTTGGAAGTTACAGCATTATGTTCTTGGAGTGGTAACCCTTGACATTTTAACATATGTATTTATACTTTGTTCTTCCTCCTAAGTCTAGAGTTAGTCAATACTTTTATCTTCTTGTCTTTATTAAAGCAGAGTTTTAACTCTTCCTGTCCTACATCCCATGCTGAAATCATTTGTTACATATTTCTGTTTAATAAGTGAGGGAACTGAGGCTTAAAGAATTTAAGTTAACTTATTTTAGTCCCAGAGTTGGGAGCGAAACCTCGGCATTCTGCCTTCAGAGCCTATCTGGGTTCTTTCCAGGAGACTATACTGCCTAATTTGGGATTTTAGTTCCAGATTATGATTTATCTTGAAAAAGTATATTTTGTAGCTTAAATATAATTTGTTTCTCACATGTACTATCTCTTTCTAAAATGAAATTTTAGATTTCATTGCTAAAATACCCTCTTAACTCTTCTCTAAAGACCAGGTATAGTCTTTCTTTCTCTCACATTTGAATCCTAGGTTAGCGAAGTAGAGAATCTTAGACTCACATTTATTATTTTTTAGGATTTTGAAGACATTGTACCCTTCTCAACTGCTATTTACTGTTATTTTTTAAAAAAGATTTTATTGTTTATTTTTAAATTTATTTGAGAGAGAGAGCATGAGCAAGGGGAGCAGAAGGCAGAGGCAGAGGGAGAAGCTGATTCCCTGCTGAGCGCGGAGCCTGACGCGGGGCTCGATCCCAGGACCCTGGGATCATGACCTGAGCTGAAGGCAGATGCCTGGCCGACTGAGCCACTCAGGTGCCCCTGGTATTTACTCTTATTAATCACAGATTTATCTGTGCCATTCCTTATCCTTCAAAATTTTCTACCTATCCTTTATTCCTTTCTGATTTCCCTTATCCAGACACCTGGAAGGCCCTCTTCCCTCTGTTTTTAAATTGAGTAATAATATTAAGTATACACATATTAAGCATATAGTTTGAACGTTTGCATATATACACTTCTGTAACCACCACCCACACAGAGATATAAAACACATTTGCAACATCCCAGAAGTCTCCCTCCTGTCCCTTCCTGATCAAATAAAGCAACCCATCCCCTAGAGGTAGCCACGAGTCTGACTTTTATCACTCTAGAGAAGTTTTGCTTTTTCTCGAACCTTGTATAAATGATTCATACAGTATATAAAGCTTTGTGTCTGGTGGAACCCATGTTTTAATGTTCTTTCCGAACAGAAACTTGAGGAAAAGCTAGAGTTCTGGATGGAGAAATTTGATAAGGACACAGAAATGAAACAGAATGAACTAAATGCTCTCAAAGCTGCTAAGGCCAGTGACTTAGCACACCTTCAAGAACTCGCGAAGACGGTAAGGAAGCAGTCTTGATAGTGGAAGCCTGAGCGCCTGAGGAATGGATGGTAGCTGAGCTATGGCAGCTGGATAACGCCATTTCTGGTGACAAAGCGGAGGTGTGCCTGTAAACCCCTGAGCACCTTCTTCGTGATAATGATGATGATGATGATGATGATGACGATGACCTCCATGATGGGGACAGTAATAGCCGCAGCTGACACACCGCCATGGTGCTCGCTCTGTTCCAGGCGCTTTGCTAGTGTTCCACACAAGGAACTTACTTCACCCTCACAACAACCTCTTGAGATAGATACTGTTATTATTTCTACTTTATGGTCTCTGAAGATAATCTGTAAATTATGATTTTTAAAAAGCTTCTGATTATGGTTTCATCATTGAGTAACTGTAAAATTTCCCAAATTTCTCTTTTAAAAGATGGCTATTTGTATATGTACTTTCTATGAGTTTAAAAAAAAATTACATCACTTTGAGGCCATTAAACACACATCAAGTTACTAGTTCATTTTTATGCAAGATTTTATAGGAAACTTGAATGATCTAAACTGAAAAATTTTTATATAGTTAATATATGAATATTTACAACATAGGAATCCACTTAGTGGTTTTCTTTTCTTTGATTTATCTTTAGGTTTGGCATACTTTATTTTCAAATTTTATATTAAATGTGCAGGGCTGGTTGGGCCACACCTTGCCAAGCCTGTCTTATAACCTAGGATTCATGTTTACTTTTATAGATAAGGGAGTATGAACAGGTCATCATTGAAGATCGTTTAGAAAGGGAGAAGACCAGGAAGAAGATAGAACAGGATGACTTGGAATTAAAGAGCATCCTAAAGGTAGAAAGCCAGAGTTGGCATCTTTTTTTTTCTTTTTTTAAGATTTTATTTTTATTTGAGAGAGCGAGAGTGAGAGAGCGAGAGCACAAGAAGGGGGAGGGTCAGAGGGAGAAGCAGGCTCCCCGCTGAGCAGGGAGCCCGATGCGGGACCTGATCCTGGGAGTCCAGGATCATGACCTGGGCCAAAGACAGTCACTCAACTGAATGAGCCACCCAGGCGCCCCAGAGTTGGCATCTTAGGGCACCTTCAATTCAGTAGCTGGCCTAACACTGACGAACACCAAGTCTCTCTCATTTATTATGAAGCATTGAACAGGAGATCTCTAAGGAAGGATGGCCTTTTGTTATTACTGGAATTTGCCTGCAGTCCTTGGTGCAGGGAAATAGTTCACATAGCAAGGGACATGTCCCCAACTCTCAATCCAGGGGAAAGTGGTGGTTAGCAGGGGAAGCAGGACCTAGAACTTGCTCCCAAAGGTCAAATTTAAGAATATTATTTATAATCAGAACAGCTCTTGGAGGAGCTTTTTTTTTTTTTTTAAGTAACTCTGCCCCCAACGTGGGGCTTGAACTCATGACCCCAAGTTCAAGGTCACATGTTCTACCGACTGAGCCAGCCAGGCGCCCCTGGAGGAGCTTCTCAAAATCCTATTTATATGTTAGCCCAGGCTATCTGCTAGGTTCTGATAAGAGCTGTTTTCACAAAAAGGTGGAGGGAATAAGTAGTCTAAAAAAATTTTTTTTAAATTTTATATTAACTCATGTATATTAGTCATGTTGAAACTGGCAGGTCAGATTCTGGGAAATATTTTCAAGCAAAAATAACATCAGCTGGACCAGGACTGTTGTTTAGAGGATTGCCTTTCTCTCTGAAAGAGGAGTGTCTGCTGAGATCCTAGTGTGCAAACAGAAGTTTGTTGATATGTATGTCATGGGGTAGATTAAGAGAGCTTTAAAGTACATTTAGAACCAGGTATCCAAACCTAAACATGAGCTTTCTATTAGGAGAGAGGCAAATGTATAGTTAGCAAGAATTTTTATCGAGCCTCTTTGGTGTTTTTTATTTGGCAGGATTCCTTGATTTAGAGCAAAAATGTTAAGGACTAGCTGAAAACTTGTTTTCACTAATGGATTTGCTCCCAGTCTTTAGGGCTTAGTCTGATTTTAAAGTAGCCCAGACTGTATTCAGAACAGTTGTGTTTAATAACTAAGATATTTAAGCAGCTATCAAAATCCTTTCTCAAAGAGGAGTACTGATCCTTTTATCAATCATTAAAGCCATGAAATGCACCAGGAAGCCTACTGAAGTCATTGAAATTATCTGCACATTTTTGACCAAATGCTGGCCTAGCTAACTAACATCCCTTTTGGATCAAATGGTTTGGATGTGGGGAACTTGGATGTTCCTAAAGAGAAGCAGTACATGGGAGCCAGGTTTCTAGGTGTAAAGGAAAGAATGGCCTAATCAGATTCCTTTTCTTTACGTCTACTCCTTGAGAACTTTACTCTGGAGTCCGTGGCTTCAGTTCTGGATCCAGCAAACAGGGGAGCGTTGCTGGAGGGAGAGCGGGGATGGCTGCTTCCGTGTTTCAGACACACACCATTCTTCAGACAGAAGTTACTTTATAACGAGACAACTCCCTTATGCGAAAAGGATGCAGCTTGGCAGGCCTACACTGAATTGTACTCACCCCGCCTTTCTCTTCCAGCTCCAGGCCTGGTGGCGAGGCATTAGGGTACGGAGGGAAATCGGTGGGTTCAGACTGCCGAGGAAGGACAGAGATGATGGCCAGGATTCTAAAGGTAAAGGCAAAGACAAGGACAAGCGGAAAGGCAAGAACAAGTGATGGAGTTCTCGTCTTTTGCCCTGGTCTTCTGGAGATGGCGAGGAGGACTTGAAGGGAGGAAGAACATTTTAGCAGCCCAGGTAACTTGTATCTACAGGTTGTTTCTTATTTGGACATTCCCAGGTGCTGCCTGCTTCTTTCCCTTTGCCTGTTGTATTAGTTTTCAAACCCTGAATTAGGAGTATACCATCGACTTAGGGCTGCTTCGTATTTTGAAAAACTTTTGCTGGGAAGAAGTATTGCTAGGAGCCTTGTAAAGATTTCTCTTGCTTTTTCTGACCAGAAAGTTGTTCATGGGCTTATTAGTTATTGTGATGCATTAAAACTTCAGTAATTTCTGTAATGTCTCGGATTCTGTCATTTGTCTACAGTGAAAAAACTCTTGAGCAAAAGTCAAGTGTTCATTCGGAATTAGAAAATAATGTTTATAAAGTGTCTAGCATAATATAGACACAGTATAAGGTCCAAAGGTTGGTTCCTTCCTGTCTTTTAGGTTTATTATCACTTTGGTGTTTTTGCTGGGGTGGTGCGGGCATGGAATACGTATCTTATTATAAGTTGCTTCAGCTCCTTTTCTGGGAAATAGGTAGGGATATAAATTATAAATTTAAAAAATAAATAATGAGTCCCGGGATCGAGTCCCGCATCGGGCTCCCTGCTCAGCAGGGAGTCTGCTTCTCCCTCTGACCCTCCTCCCCCCTCTCATGCTCTCTCTCTCTCTCTCATCCTCTCTCTCAAATAAATAAAAGCTTTAAATAAATAAATAAACAAACAAATCAATAATGAATTAGAATAAACAGAACTGTTAGGATGTACAACCCAGTAAGGTGGGGACACAGGCCTGCTGGAAGACTAGCTGCAGAGATTTCTGATCAGTGAGACACCGGGGTCTATGCCTACTTTGCTTCCTCAACAATTCTCCCCTTGCAGGATATTATGACTGAAAGAGTAAAGATAATCCAAGCAGAGTGTCTCGGGATGCTAAAGCTTTCCCTATTGCACAGTTGGTAATCTCTAAAACTTTTTTTTTTTAAAGATTTTATTTATTTATTTGAGAGAGACAGAATGAGAGAGAGAGAGAACACATGAGAGGCGGCAGGGTCAGAGGGAGAAGCAGACTCCCTGCCGAGCAGGGAGCCCAATGCGGGACTCGATCCCGGGACTCCATGATCATGACTTGAGCCGAAGGCAGTCGCTCAACCGACCGAGCCACCTGGGGGCCCCACACAGTTGGTAATTTCTGAGAGAAAAGTGTCCAATATGTATTTCACAAATTAAGCCTTATATGTAATTCCAAATACCGGGCAATACTATTATCTATACTTCTTTACAAAAGTAAAAAAAAATAGGGGCACCTGGGTGGCTCAGTCAGTTAAGCGGCTGCCTTTGGCTCAGGTCATCATCCTGGGGTCCTGGGATCGAGCCCCACGTCTGGCTCCCTGCTCAGTGGAGAGCCTGCTTCTCCCTCTCCCTCTGCCTGCCACTCTGCCTACTTGTGCTCTCTATCTCTCTGTCAAATAAATAAATAAAATCTTACCAAAAAAAAAAGTAAAATAAATAAATAAATAAATAAATAAAATTGATCTCAAGGGCCTGTTATGAGGAACCAGTTTCTACTGATGTTCCCTCAGGGAACTGAGTAAGTAACCTTTCATTTTTGCCAAGGAAACCATGCTTTAGGTATGAACATTTTCAAGTCAGCCTTTATTTCATGCGATTGAAGTGTTGGCTTTTATTTTCATGTCAACAAGTAAGGTGGCATACAGGCAATTTAAAATAACATACATGATATTGACATATTTATACTTAGAACTTATGCATTATATTTACAGACATACAAATATAGGACAATGTTTTACAAAATCTTTTACTAATTACACGTTTACAACATTTTCAGAAATAAAATGAAATCTGCTGTAAACCATCTCACTGCAATAAGTATATAAAAAAGTTTCTAAATATCCATGTTTTCCTTCATTTCTATAACCATTTTAAGCACTTAGTTGTTAAAACTTTGTCCTACTCATCAGCATAGTCACATGTCATTAGTCACTGCTGAGCTGTAGCAAGTAAGAGAAATCACAGACTCCTTAGTTAGCTATGAGGCTGTATTTTAAAAAGCTATTAAAGAGAGTGACCTCCTAATAAGCCCCCTATTCTGTTCTAGCCAAACAACAGTCCCTCCAGCCAGAAGCTGTTTCCAGAGAACCTGCTGACTTATGGTCTCCACAGCTGCCAGGGGCCCCTGCTGGGTGGGCACTTAGCCGCCTCTTTGTTCATACTTCCGCACTGGGCTGGCCACTGCTTCAGTAGGAAGCTCATAAGTGGTCAGCCAGATCCACTACAGCACCTTTATCTTACACTGGAGTCTAGCAGGGCTGAATGTTAAATTTTCTTTCCAGTTTATTAAAAAAAAAAAAAAAAGGTACATACAGAACACTGAATACAAAAATTTTCTAGCAAAAACATTCACGAAATGTTTTTGCGTCTTGACTTAGAAAAGAAATTCAACACATTTGATATTTTTCTTTCACTATCAACCAAAACTGTACACAATTTTTTTCTAGTAATTCAAATATAAATTTGCATTAGTTTGATAAAAATGCATTAATAAGGTTGCACGTTATGTATAAGATGTGAAATAAGTGGAAATTTCCACTTATTCCTATGGGATAAATAGTTGCAAATCTTCCAAATGTTGCATTATGTATGTCTTCTGGGATTACTCCTTGCATAATAGGTGACAAACAGTCCTGTTCTTTGCTGAGTTTCATTTCAAATGGCTTCTATTATTCGGAAATTGTACTGAGGTTTAATGTTGACTAGAAGGAGAAATACCTATAGTTTAAAAATGCACACAGCTAAATTCTAAACAAGTCGCTTTGATTGGTGGGTCTGTTTAGAACTGTAAATATAACGGGGTCTGGCTCTAAGCAGTTAAAAAAATTTTACTTTTGTTCTGTAAAGTCAGTGGGGCTTTGATATCAGATGTTTTATGTTAATTTTAAACTTTGACAAAGTGGAATGTTCTGCTGAACCTGTTTCCCTGTGAGAACAGGGAGAAAACATTCTTTTGACCAGATACTCAACATGATTTTATCCAGTTACTTTTAGATGCTGCATTTACATGATAAAGAGAGAACATTTTGCTCAAATGCATGCATTGGTAAAGAAAGTCCAGAACAGTTCACAGCCCAAAAAATCTCAGATAACTAGCATCTTCACTTACTCTTATTTACTTGGTTTATAAAGGCAGTGAATACCAAAAGATATGCTGACAACTAAAAGGGGTTCAAAATGTTAGGGTAAGAAAGACCTTAGTGGCTTACACTTGAACAAAGGTTCCTGGCTTTGTGCTCCATGAGCCCTTGGGCCCTCTTGCTTGGCCCACAATTGAGTGAAGAAGGCACCAGCAGGAGAGTTGGACGAGCTAGCTACAGAGACAGCACGCGGTTTTTGAAGATGCCACAGGTGCTTTAAGTCAGCCATGGAAACTGGCAGTTATTTGAAAGAAATTAAGAAACTTGGCTTCTCTTTTACTCCTTCTGCTCTGTTTTCATAATCTTCCATTGGTTAGGGAGCTGGAAGTGTATCTGCCGTGAGGGGAAGGTATTTGCAGGTCCCGGTATCCTGGGAGCAGCGTGGGGGGAGCTCAGTGAAAATGATGCTGAGTAGTGCCTGTTACCATCCTAAGGGTTTGGAACCTGTGTGTAGAGTGCTTGTTTATAATGTTCGGATGTCACATACGAGAACCAAGTTTTAGGTGGTGGCGGACAGAAGTCTGAGGAAGGCCTAAGACACTGGCCTTAAATATAACTTACCTCTCTCGTTGCTTTACTATGCAAAAGTCTAGGCCTTCTACATTATATTTGTTTTGCCTTGGACAGACAGTCCCAGGTAATCGTAACATAGCTTCGGATTTTAAATGAGGCTGACAAATATAGTGGAGTCATTACTCTCGACATCATACAAAAAAATACCCAGCTTGGGAAAGTGGTCTCACTATGTCAGTTGAAAATGCAGATACCCAGGCCCTGCTCTAGACCTACTGGAATGAGAATCTACATTTTAACAAATGCTCCAGGAGATTCTAATGAACAGCCAGTTTTGGAAACCAGTGGGTTCCAGAAACAGGAAACAGGTAAAGATAGTAACATGTCTCTGCTTTCAGGAAAGCTAACTATCCTTCTGAGAAGCTTTCTTCCTGGAATGGGAGACAGGCCTGCTCTCTAGGAAAGCACAGCCAGTTTAGGCTTCGGTGTCGGGTTCTCAGTAATGGCAGAATTAAGTTTCATTTGTGAAAACCAACTGTGTCTTCCTAAAACAGTCCCATGGAAACGGATATAACCTCCCCTAAAATGGAGAAATGAAGCAACATATTCCTGTTAGGAATCATGGAAACAGTCCCTCGTAAGAGCACGCAAGAGCTTTGCGCAAGCAGCCGGCTGGCAGCAGCATCCCGTCCTGCTCCGGGTTGGCCGGGCCAGCGCCCAGGTGCTGGGGGTTCCTCACGCAGCAGACAAGTGGTGCTGCTGCTTGGGGGGGGCAAGCTCCAGGAGAGCCTGCACCGTCACTGCGACCTGGCTCAAACCTTTCTCTTCTAAAATGTGCAGAGGCAAACATAATTGCTCCTGAAATGGGACAACGTAACATAAAAACAAACAAAAGAGAAAACAGGATGAACATCAACGAACTGAAGAGAAAAAATAAGCACCTCTTCTCTCCCTCCTAACAGTCACCTGAGATGGGACAGGTCAGCACCTGGGGAACTGACCTCTGTTCATATGAGTTACGCAGAGATGGCATGTGACACTCACTTTATTAAAACAACTGAACGTACATACAGGTCACTTTGAAAACTGGAATAAGGACAAGTTACAGACACTTAATACATACAACAGAGGATAACAGAATACTATGGAGTCAAAGCAACACCCTTCATCCCTGATAAATAAGAGCAATGCAGATCAGCAAACGGAGGCAGGAAAAACAGAAATGCAGTTCCAAGTTACCAGATGGCTCAAGCCCGAAAGATCTAACACTGCAGGAGAAAGTGCTCCTGAAATTACATAACCATGGGATGTAACTGGGTTCATGCCATAAGCCAGATGCACGAGGGAGGGAGGGATGCCCACCAGCTACATTATAATCCTGATTGTGAAAATCAGGGCTCTTGTACCAGGCAGGGAACACAGGAAGAAACCACTATTTCATATCCTGGTATCGAATGGATTAAATCATGCTAGAGAACGGTGATGTGAGTTTAGTCAGGAACGTCTTAATTACCATATATTTGAAAGGTGTTTATATGTTTCCTAAAGGAAGTTAAAATACTTCTATCGTGTTTGCCTCATTAATGTTTGGTTAATCCTTTCTCGAAAGAGAAAAAGGCAGAGCTTAAGAATAGCACCTATCATTGGTTTTTCTTTTAAGACTAAATATTCAGAAAAATAGACACTGCTCACAAAGGACAGAAAGTAGAGTTCTGGTTCCACTAAAAAGGAGACTACACACGTTTATTAAAGAAGAGAGCTGGACTTTTCATTGGCACTTTACTGTATTATTAGGAAGTTTTACAAAATTAGTTGCAATAAAAAATATAACATTTATTTTGAACAGTTATGGGTCCTTGTGCTTCTTACTCAAAATTTTAATACTTATCTTGATAAAACAAGGTAACCGCGATCCTTTGACCTTATAAAACTAGCAACTTTGTATAAATACTTTGAGTACCACTGTCAGTACAGATGAACTAGTGTAAAATGAACCTGCAGGGTGTTTTGCTCTTGGGAGAGACATATTTTCTCTGACGCCAATTCCCTGATCTCTTCTCCAGAGTGCCTTGCGCTGTGTGTGGTTTAGCCGTTCTCCCCAAGGCTCATGCTTTCCAGATGCACATTTACCTTCCAGGCAGCTTACAGGGAACGCCGTGTGCTCTGAAGAGAATGTACAACTACTCCCCCCAAACCACACGCAAGACCACATGTTTTTTATTTCCTAAAGGGACAAAACTCCACAAAACTGAATGATCTTCGACTCAAGACATCTTAAAATCAAAACAAAGGAAACCTCCCAAACTCTGGAAGGTACTCCTACTGTATAAAACTGCCTTTCAACAGTGCTCAATGTTTCGGCACAATAGGAAATACATTTTTAATGTGTTAAATAATTGTCCCATTTGATATGGAAGAAAACTAAAGCAACCAGACCCTCAGGCTGCCTTCTACAACAGGGTGTTATGTTCCCTGCAATTTCCCTTCATATTTGAATTCAGTAGATTCCTGAATGTTCAGAGATCCTATTTATGAGAACTAGAATCTGAATGCAATCATAAAGTAGTTCCAAGTATTAAGGCTAGCAGCTTAAATATTAAACATTCTGAAGAAGACAATACCCACTCACTGCCTCGGGTACAGGACAGAGACTGCTGCCTGCTACTTTACCTGCTACTACTGTTCAGATATAACCTTCTCAACAGCCTAATTCAATACCAGCTCACCTACTAAGATGGTTCAAGTATATTGGAAATTACATAAATTTCAATTTTAAATTCTAAACAGGATTCTAGAGGTGAAGCTCAGCAAATGATAACAAGCATAGTAAATCTGGACAGGTACCTACTCCTGAAAGGTCAGCTCTAGATCATCTGCTTATTGTGGACGATTTTAAATGTACACAGTGGACTCAGAATAGCAATCTAAGGAACCTACCTGATCTTTGGACTGAACATTCTGATCAAATTAAAATTATTAAGATTAAATGGTCAGTGCTTCCAGATGTGCAGACAGTAAATGCTTAGGTGGACCTGTACCTACCAATACAGGCAGATTTCAGGATTTTAGGGCATAGCTCAATGCAGAGATCTAAGTGGTCAGGTGCCTCCCCAACCGGAAAGGGTACAACTATTTTCCTTATGAGCAGCTGTTGAAAAGGTTGGAAAATGGCCACATGGGACTTTTATTATGACATTTGGAAATAAAGGTCTAAGTCAGATTCTAAGAACAGGTCAGAATTGTATCAGAGACATCTCAGCACTTATGATAAGAGAAACAAGGCCACAGGCCAGGAGAATGGACAAAGGACCAGGAGAAAAAATGCTGGTCTTTTACTCTTTGTGAGCAATCATCAATGCTTACTAATGTGATGGGCTGTTCATCCGGACATAGGAGGGCAGGATTTATCTACTTTACTGGTCAGCTCTCTGATGGCCAGAAAAAAAAAAAAAAGAAAAAGCACATATGTAAATACTTCGTAACGGGAGACAAACCTCCTTCACCAAGCACAGGAATGAGGTGGAAAATCGCTGGAGTATGATCTTTCAGCTAGAGGGGAAAGATCCAGTAATAAAGCAGACAGAGAGTTAACATCAAAGTACAATAAAACGCCACAAAACCCAAAAGCTGGATAGACAGAGAGACAAAACTGGATTCTTCTGAACGTGCCCCAAGAGAAAGTAGTGTTTCAACAGTTCTTTTAACGCGGAGGTTTAGCTGAAGGATGTCAGAAGGGGAACAAAGATTGTCCTGTCCAAAGTGTGAGCAGGAAAGGAAAACAGAAAAACAAAGTTAGTGGATCAGAAATACAGATTTGAGTATAGAATTCAACATGATCATCTCAATCATACTCAGAGAAACACAACCTCATAGCATTTTTTACTATGGGGAATGAAAATAAAATACTGAAAAACAGAACTACTAGGACTCCTCCACGTGCTGAGCTTGATTTTACTACTAAACAGAATAAAGCTGGCTCGGTGGTGACCAGTACAGACACTCAGGGTGCGGTGAACAGAACCGGCTGCTGGCCCAGGGTTGTGGGACGCCTACAAGTGGTGAGGTCTGGGCCAGGCAACAACCTCTTCCCCGGCTCATTCCTCCCTATTAACAAAAAAAGAACGGGCCAGAAAGCAGGACCAAACCTGGGGGCGGGCTGAGGAGAGGGAAGTGCTCGGAGAAAGCCAGGGGAGTCAGGGAGGGTCACAGAATGAGGAGAGCCTATGGATCAAGGAAGCTTACTACCCGGAGGCCAGGTGTACTGACCAATTTGATCTTCCTCTCAAAATCAGGGCAAGCCCATCTTCGAGTCCAGGTTATTAGTATGTACGGAATGAATCTGGAGTGGTAAGGGGCCTTACAGATCACCCAGACCCTCCAGCTCACAGACAAAGAAATTAAGTAAGTAAATAAAAACACAATGGGACTGGAGAACAGGAAAATATTCTTCAACACGTAACATATAATAATTCTAGGACATAAGATGTTGGACTCAAACAGACATTTTTATCACCCATTACAGTTTTCTGAATGTAACATACTTAATAAAAGCATGATAATAAAGAGAATACCCACATGCCCAGCCTTCTCAGAGGTTTTCAAGAGTCATCTTTTTCTTTAGTGTTTCATTCAGAACTTACCAACACTTTAAAACTTGTACTGAGAAGGGACACTGTTCACCTTTACAGTGTCTGGACAGAATTCTGACAAATACTTACAATAAGTTTTATGTTACACATTTTCAAAAGTGACCATTATTATATCCCTGATTTTCTTGACAAGTCAAAGAGAAGGGGGGGTGTTGAGCTACAGGTCGGAACACCCAGAAGTAGGGGAGCACCAAGGAAGAGGAGGAGCTCTAGGTTTCTGCTTTTCTCCTGGGGCAGAGGGACCTGAGAGGTCCACTGTGAACCTAGGAGTTGATGTATTTATTCATTTTCCTTCACTTTGTTCTAAGCCGATAACTACTTTTTTAGCAGAAGTGGGGCAGTGTGCGAGGAACCTGTCTAAAAGCGGTGGTGGCGGCGGTGACGGTGGCAGAGACTTGGGTGGAAGGCAGACGGGGACAGGAAGAGGGGGCCTCCGGGACTGCCCGCTTCCTCTGTCGGACTGCGGAGACTGAGAGGGAGGAAGGATGTGTTAAGAACCCCAGTCTAACCACCCTGGAAAAATACCCAGTCCTTTAAATCTGTATTTTTTTCTGTTTCCTGCCTTCACATAGCACAGCTCTGGTAGGAACAGGGACAGGCTGGCCCACAATCAATCCTGTTGACCATTGCTCGGCAAATGCTAAATCAAATACGCATTTTAAGGCAGACTGTATTTTGCTGACTGTTGGCAGGTACATTTGGAAAGAACTTCAGTGTATGGGGGACTCTACATCTGAGACAGACGATGGCTCTCTGAAGCCCGGAGTGCAAGTACTGTAAAGCTGGTGAACGGTACTTTGAACAGGTTTGCCACTGGCCGCGTGTGCTCACAGGCTGTGCCGTCTAGGGGTGTCTGCAGCACTCTTCTCCTGAGCTACGCGGTGCCTCTTTTGACTCTTCTCTTTTCTCTGGTCCCTATTCCCTGCACTAACCTGTGCTACGTTCTTTTGATTCAAGACATGGTGGTACGCACTGGGGCAGGGCGTGGGCATGCTCGTGTGACGTGACGATTAGGGAGGAACATCTTCCAACAGACAGAAGGAAGCACTGACCGACTGTTAGTGTGTGCCTCTGCATATTAGAACCTGCTTATTGATACGGAGAAAATGCATGCTATTTGATTGGAAACTACTAAGGCTATGTTTAAAATGGTTTGTTCTAAAAGAAATGATGAGCCTTTAGAAAACAATAGGATATAATAATGAAAGATCTGCTTTGAATTTGTCCACAGGAACAAAAAAAGATCCTTGCTAACTACCACAGATGTAAATTTCAGTTCTTTCTATAACTCGGGTTAAAAAAAAACCAAACCCACAAAAGAAAACAGCGAAAAATAAAGAAAATTACAATCTACTTAATAAAAGGGAAAAAAACCATCGTGGGACTTCACTGCAACTCCTGCAGATGCTCTATGGAGCCGGACGCGTTCTCTTCCACCTTGCGGCACGTACAAGGGCTGCAAAGGGAAGGCTGCCCACGGGACGAGCGGTGCTGTGACCTCCTCAACACAAGGTTAGCTAAGACAGAGGACCAGGGAGCCACGTAAAGGGAGAGTCGCTGTCGTGAAAGCTGTTAGGACAAGGGCTTAAGTTCAAGAGCAACACTGGGGTTGAGTCCAGGGGCCAGTCCTGGGGTTCTGATGGGAAGGTGATAAGAGAATTAAGAAGGTGATAGGAAAGAGTCATGTTTTTCCTCGTGAAGGGTGGACACCAAATAGGATGACAGGAACTGTAAGGGTCATGGTTAATGAAACAAAGTATCAAATAGCACCAAGTGGTTATTTCTTTAAGTGGATCTGTGTCTCATGTCATTAAATATAGTATAGTATTTTAAATTTTAAGAGTACCATGCTTAGTTGGTTTAACATAATTGTTTTTAAAAGGGATAACTGAATAAAACGTGTGTAAGTTCATGTCTCTTATCACATCCATCAAGTTTAACTACTTGTGCTATTAAAGGGCAAGAAAGCTGTATCTGAGGCACTGGAGACAATAAATCTCAAGGGCAGGACAAATGCCTAGAAACGGCCTCGTGTGTGCTAAATTCCAAAGTATTAGAGCTCAGTAGAAAAACTAGTGAAATCTGAGCGCAGTCTGTGATCTAGTTAACAGCACTGTCCCAGTGCTTGTCAGTCTGGACGATGTACTATGTTTACGTAGATGACGTTAACGGTTCCGGAACCAGGGTCAAGTGCAGATAGTAGCACAGACAGTTACTGTTACAGATTTGTGCTACTCCTACAACATTTTTCTAAGCCTAAATTATTTCAAAATAAACATTTTTAAAAAGTATTAAAGTAAATGTTAAAAAACCTGAAACCAAAGGAAGCATTCCAGTCTGAGATGCGCTCATTTTGAAGCCCAGACTCTTACGTATGAAGATATATACGAGTCAAACAGCAAGTAGGAATGTTTAGGAAAATGTCAAAATAACTACTGATTACTTAGCTTTAAGTATTATAATATATTTAAATTTATATGTGTATTACTTCTTTGCTTGGTCCTTGGAAATAATTAAGGAAAACTGCTCAGAAGTATACTGACTGACTCTAGTAACACAACATCATGTTAGTAATTACCAACTTCGTTTAAAGCAAGTCCTGTAAGATTTTAGATACTCACATATCTGAAAAATTTTAGAAAAATAATACCCAAGTCTATTTAGGCAATACAAGAAATGATAAATTTATTACCTGAGGTACACCAATTTTTCTGCAAGCTTCTAGGAAATTCTCCACATTCCGCCTGCATTTTGCCATTGTTAATTTAGGCTACAAAGGAAGGAAAATGTGGTGTTACTACCAAAGTTTAAAAATACTTTTGCCAAGTGCTTTGCAAATTCAACATTCTAGACCACAGGGTCAACAAACTTTTTCCTAGAGGATCAGATAATAAATATGTTAGTCTTTAGGGCCACATGTGATCTGCTAAGAGCTTCCAAGCAACCACAGACAATATATAAGCAAATAGGTATTCCAGTAAAACTTTATTTACGATTTACTTTTAGACAATTTACTTTGATTTTTGTAAGGCAACTGCAAAATACAGAGAAATTTTATAGAGATAGTTGTTTACATTTTTTTATCCATTTAAAACAATATACACTGAAGAAAATTTGTAATGATAAGAAAGAAATTACCCACAGTCCTATCATTCAAATATAATCACAGTCAACACTTTAGTTCATTTCCTTGCAATCTTTACTAAAGATAATTAAAAAAAAAAATCAACAGCTTTTGCTCATAAATATACTACCGATGCATCATGTCTCTCTACTCAGTGGTAATATTGAAATGTTTTTAAACATTTGAATTTTAGAAGACTGGATTAAAGAACCTGTTTTCCAAAGGGTGCAAATTTCCTGCAGGAAATTTCCCTAACTTCTAATTAGTAAACTAGCTTGTTTTTCTGAAAAGGTCTTTTACTAACAACAGAGTTGTATCACATGACCTAAAGGTGTGAAAAAGTTTTTCACCTAGTGGGTTATGTATGGGTTATAATGTAAGGAAGAAATATGAATTCCATTTCCCAGAAGGATTAACAAATTCAAGTGTTCAAATTCATGGCTGGTTTCCAATATGTTTAAGCATCAGGCATGGAAGCAGAATGTCTGCACGAACGCCACCTTAGAGATTTTACACAGGTAAGCAGATGGAAACCTGTACCACCTCTAGAAAACAAAGGTTTTACCGGGGTTTTCTTCAAAGATGGAACATGATACTCCATCATAAGAAGAGGGGAAATGAGATAAATAAATATATAATAGTGTTTGAGGAACTATAATCTCGGCCTGAGAAAGGTAGCAGGGGCTAGGATTGCGTTTATTATAAAAAATAAAAAGGTGGGGGGCACCTGGGTGGCTCAGTCATTAAGCAGCTGCCTTCGGCTCAGGTCATGATCCCAGGGTCCTGGGATCGAGCCCCGCATCGGGCTCCCTGCTCCGCGGGAAGCCTGCTTCTCCCTCTCCCACTCCTCCTGCTTGTGTTCCCTCTCTCACTCTCTCTCTGTCAAATAATAAATAAATAAAAATCTTAAAAAACATAAAATAAAAAGGTGGGATGAAAGGAAAATAGTAATAATAAAAAAAATTTTTAAGGGGCATCTGGGTGGCTCAGTCGGTTAAGTGTCCGACTCTTGATTTTGGCTCAGGTTATGATCTCAGGATCATGAGATCAAGCCCTGCATCGGCTCTGCACCCAGAAGGCAGTCTGCTTGAGATTCTCTCCCCCTCTCCCTCTGCCCCTCCTCCTTGCCCTGCTTTCACATGCCCTCTCTCTCTAAAATAAATCTTTAAAAAAGAGTTTAACTGAAAATAAATTTAAAAAAAAATTTTTTAAGATTTTATTTTTAGGTAATATCTACAGCATGGGGCTTGAACTCACAACACTGAGATCAAGAGTTGCGTTGCTCCACTGACTGAGCCAGCCAGGCACTCCAATAATAATTTTTAAATTTCAAATTGAAAAACTTTCAAAAACGTCCAGAAAGAGGACAGGAATTAGGTTTCTAGGAGAGCACCCATTCTTGCCTCTGCCAAGTTGTTCATCATTGAGGTAAGAAAGTTTTTTTGTTTTCTGTTTTTTTAAAAGAGAGTGAAACATAAATGGTAGACTCATGATCTACTTAACAGGAAAAAAACCACCATGGGGGTTTACACTGGCTAATTCACACTGGAGCTAGGTTCCTTCTCTTCCAACTTCTTACATGTGAAAGAGCAGGGTGTTCATTGGACAAGTGATGCTGTGGTCTTCTCAACTCCTGGCTAAAGAGGGAGACATAAGGTAAACTGAGGCACAAAGGAAAAGTCACTGTGGTGAAAGCTATTAGGACAAGGGCTTAACTTTAAGGGAAGTTGGGCAAATAAACATAAGACAACTGCTTTGTACTTAGGAGAATTTTTCATTGGCTAGAAATTCCCTCTCCCTATACCAGTTTCCCTTTCTGCCTGTAAAAATGGACATAGAAACCATGTAACTAGCTTCTCTTATTACCAAGGGACCTTAGCTAAGCAAACTAGTATGTTGATCTGAGTTTGGGAGAGAAGGCTGGTGGTGTGTGAAAAGGGCACCATGGACTTCAGCAAAAGAAAGGGACTGGGAATTTCATTCTACAAAAGAAAAACCCCTGAATTTCGAAAACTCCACCATTCAGACGCCAACATCCATGGGAGGGGAGAGTGAAATGGGTCTGACTACATAGGAAGAACAACAACTGGGTTTCTATCCAAAAGAGAGGCTAAAAGGATGGAATTCATGTTGCTAAGTTAAAACTGGTCCAGGAATCACCCCCATCTCAAAAAAAAAAAGAAAAGGCTCAGAATAGTGATCACGGAAATCAACTCAACATTACCTCCATGAAGGCTACTAGCACCCCAAGACATAAGAGATGTCTCTGTGTTTGCTGGGGGTGGGCCGTGGGGGGCCAAAGAGAAAATGCCCTTTGAGATTACCCTGTACACAGCAGGGTTCTGACTGGTGAAGGTAAAGAGGAAGGAGGAACAACCAGCTCTCTCCCCAGTCATTTCTTCCTTTAGCATTTATCCAAATTCCAGGGATGCAGAACAGTATTTCCTAAATGGGATCAACCGCCTTACAGTCTGGTGAAAGTCTGTGAATCTACTCTGGAGAAGAACACACACGCACGGGCAAATGAGGGAATTCATGGAGCCCGAAGAGCCCCAGGAATGCTTGATCCCAGGCTACAAATGTGTCCAACAGAATGGCTAGTCCAAAGGACCCGCGCTATAGATACCTTAGCACTCTGGAGTGTAGAAGAACTCACGATTTTGCCTTAAGTCAAGTCTCACAGAACCTGCTATCCCCAAAAGCTTTTCCAGAAGTTTGGATGACATAACATATGGTTTTGGAGAGCTGTGTATAGCCTGTTCTAACTCTTTAATGTACAGCCTGATCTGAATAAGAAATCTTATGCAGGTTTTGGAGAACAAAGTAATTTCAACAAGAGCATAATCTATACCAAAAGAAATAAACAATTTCCCACTATTCTGAAACTTGAAATGCTTCAGAAGTTTTTCAGGTCATGTACCTTGGTGATATGGTTTACTCAGTGGGTTGTCATATTACCATATTTGTAGTGATTTTTGATATGATTCACTGGTACATTTCTAAGAATGTGAACTGTACTACACAACACCTATGCCTATTAAACCAAACAGCAGTTTATCAAACATCATTGACCCTCCCAAAATAACAAAGAAAGATGAATTATAACCTATTATTTGCAAACACACATGACTTTCTGCGTTTCTTTCGAAATACTTGGACATAAGACCTCCCCTTATCCCCTTATAATGAGGGGTCATTTTTTTTGAATTGGGGGAAAGAAATCCTGGTTCTTACAATATCAAGAAAGTGCTTTTTTAAGTTATATACTCAGAGTTGTAATTAGCCACTTTTCAAAGAATTACAATAAATCATGCTTTAATGCAGCCATAAAGAAACTGCTATGGTTTTTCATTTGTATGTGGCTTTAATTTTATATTCTCCGTACAAAAAACTTGTACTAAGAAAGTAAGTTACAAAGCTCTCTCTGTGGTCAGAAGAACAAAATAAAGGAAGCAATATAGCCTAATACAAAGGAAGGCAATCCATAGGAAGGAAAAGTCGATGTAAATATTTATACTGAAATCGAGTACTAGAACAGAGACCCCCTTAACACAATATTGACTTATTTATAAAATCACGATCACAATTTCAAAGTAGGGTTTTTTGGTCTTTTTTGTTTGTTTGCTTTTAAAAAATGCTGAACAATTTTCAACTGGCTGACTCAAAGTCCACTTGTTTTCTACCCCCAAATGTTATAATTTGGGAAGTGTTAGTATTTGTGTTTCTCTTAACTTTATAGGTCATTTTTTAATAAAAAAGATCCTCTCTTTTTTTTTTTTTTTTTAAAGATTTTATTTATTTATTTGAGAGACAGAGAGAATGAGAGAGAAAGCACATGAGATGGGGGTAGGGTCAGAGGGAGAAGCAGACTCCCCGCTGAGCAGGGAGCCCGATGCGGGACTCGATCCAGGGACTCCAGGATCATGACCTGAGCCGAAGGCAGTCGCCCAACCAACTGAGCCACCCAGGCGCCCAAAAAAGATCCTCTCTTAAACAGTTTTATTTCATAGGCCTACTTGAGTGTTGTTGTTGTTTTTAAAGTAATCTCAGTACCCAGTGTGGGGCTTGAACTCATTACCCTAAGATCAAGAGTTGCACGCTCTACCGACTGGGCCAGCCAGGCGCCCCTTAATAGGCCTACTTGCTTTTAAATGTCAAAGATATTTCATGGAAGACTTCTTTTGGGGTACCTGGGTGGCTCAGTCGTTAAGCGTCTGCCTTCGGCGCAGGTCATGATCCCAGGATCCCGGGATCGAGCCCCGCACCGGGCTCCCTGCTCAGCAGAAGCCTGCTTCTCCCTTTCCCTCTCCCCCTGCTTGTGTTCCCTCTCTCGCTGTGTCTGTCTGTCAAATAAATAAAATCTTGAAAAAAAAAGAAAGACTTCTTTTGTTTTTTGTTTTTTAAAAGAGAAATTAATATTCTTGAGAGATTGTACCACTTGTAACTCATCTTATACCTTTTGTCCTGGCCGAATGCCTGGCACTGGATGAGTTAAGTTTTGTCGTTGACTTCACTAGCAAGTTTTCAATTCTCTCATCTCATGTTATACCATATTTCTTTGACTAACAGGAAGACCCACATGTTTCATTTCTTTAGGCAGTTAAGTATTTGTAAAATAGTTTTATTTTTCCTATATGTATTTCATGTTCTTACATGGAAGGCACTGTTTTCTGGTAATCAACGTAAAGAACCCCAGTCACCCTCATTCTCAAATTCCACTGTGTATATTAGCTGTTTGCTACTTCCCATGTATTCCCTCTGGAAACGAAAAATGACAGATCTGTCCGTTTTTCAAATCATTAAAACAATTTTTCCCCCTGAACTCAGTTGACAGAAACGGGGAAGAATGCAAAGTATGAATAAACCCTTTCCTTACTGGTGTTGCCAAAGAGTACGTCAATTCCTATTCTTAATCACCACCTTTAGGACCAGGACCAAGTCTTTCCAGTCTCTGGGAGCCCAGCTGACTTTGGTAGGGCTACTGTTCCTCTCTGCCTCTCCTACACAAAACTGAAGGCCTGTTTTCAGAGGTCACTAAATAAAAAGTGGCTACCAATTTTCCTTAGAAGCAAATGCAACCCCCTATTTGTGGATGTGCCAGAGGGGATACGGCCACATCATCACCGTTGGGACTTTGGTCACAAAGCAGCTTTGATAATTAGAAGAATACAAGGTCCTTGGGAGGGATAAATGATTCGTATCTAGACAGGCAGCAAGTTGAATGTCCAGAAGAGGCCATCTATAGGCCAAGATACAACTGCAATTTGAGTAAAGAATTCGCAACAGGAAGTGCCTGCTAAATAATAACAAATGACCAGAAAATGAGATGAGGTGAAACCTTTTGCAAGTTTAGACAATGTTTTAAGCATGTTACAGATGAACAGCACCCTTGGGAACCTTGATTATATTCTGGTTGTGTGTGGGGGGAAGGGGGGCACAACTATGAAAGATATTCTTAGAACAACTGGGGAATCTGAATGTAGCCGAGGGATGCTGTTGGGTGCTTCACCCAGTAACACTTTATCTAGTCCGGGAATCCATTCTTACCTTCTACCCCCATTCCCACTGGCTACGAGTGGCTCACTAGATTCCCTTCTCTTTCAGCCTGATCCCACAGGAAGCATCGTAGTGTTAATCAACACCTCACTCCCACCTCAAGGCAGGAGGGCTCAGCTCCCATGTCAGTCAGTCACTGGCTAGAGGCTACAGAAAAGAGCAAGGTGGCTTACAACAGTTCTCTGAAATATGCAGGGGATAAAGTTTTATATTATCTGCAACTTTTACTTTTTTTTTTTTAAAAGATTTTATTTATTTATCTGTCAGAGAGAGAGAGAGCACAAGCAGGGGGAGCAGCAGACAGAGGGAGAAGCAGGCTCCCTGCCGAGCAAGGAGCCCAATGTGGGACTCGATCCCAGGACCCTGGGATCATGACCTGAGCCAAAGGCAGATGCTTAACCAACTGAGCCACCCAGGTGTCCCTATCTGTAACTTTTAAATAGTGCAATTGAAATACACACACACACACACACACACACACACACACACAGCAAGACTGCAAAATGAAGTAAGTGTCAGATCTAGGTAGATGCTTTAAGAGTGTTCCTCATATTATTCTTTCAACTTTTCTGAAGGTTTGAAATTCTGGTAATGAAAATTTGAAGGGGGGAAAAAAAAGGAGAGTGTGTCAACCCCAAACTTTGCTCCTTCTTTGGTGGGTTACCATCTTGATACTGACTTCTAGATCTAACCAGCAGTCTAAAGAAAACCTGCCAGTCATCCTGAATGCATATTCTCCCTCATTTTCCACCCAAAGTTGGTCACTAGATCATGTCAATTCCACTCCCAAAATAGATTCATCATTCTAAACTGCAATTATAATCACATTTTCTTCCTCAAATTCTTTTGTCTACACTAAAATAAACTTCTAACTCCCTGACATGGCACATAACGCCCTTATCACATGGCCCTTGGCTTCCCTCTTTAGCTATATCTCCCACCATCTATAACCACACATTGTGCATCATCTATTCTAAACAACTTAAGAATTCCTTGAATATGCCACGATTGTTGCTATCTTTTGAACCTAGGCATATTATGCCCAGGATGCCTTTACCCCCTTTCTTTTATGCTGGCAAATTCTTTTTTTTTTTTTTTTTTTTTAATAATCTTCTGAGTCATTTTATTTGTTTTTTTAAAAGTAATCTCAGGGCACCTGGGTGGCTCAGTCGTTAAGTGTCTGCCTTTGGCTCAGGTCATGATCCCAGGTTCCTGGGATCAAGCTCCGCATCGGGGTCCCTACTCAACGGGAAGCCTGCTTCTCCCTCTCCTACTCCCCCTGCTTGTGTTCCCTCTCTCACTGTCTCTGTGAAATAAATAAAATCTTAAAAAAAAAAAAGTAATCTCTATCTTGATGAAGTACCAATAGTTCATTTTTGCTTTTGTTTCCCGTGCCTCTGGAGACGTGTCTAGCAAGAAGTTGCTGCAGCTGAGGTCGCAGAGGTTGCTGCCTGTGTTCTCCTCTAGGATTTTGATGGATTCCCGTCTCACGTTTAGATCTTTCAAGCATTTTGATTTTATTTTTATGTATGCTGTAAGAAAGTGGTCCAGTTTCATTCTTCTGCATGTTGCTGTACAATTTTCTCAATACCATTATGCCCAACATGGGGCTCAAACTCCCGACCCCGAGATTAAGAGTTGCACGCTCTACTGATTGAACCAGCCAGGTGCCCCTATGCTGGCAAATTCCTACTCATACTGTAAGAACTAGTTCAAATTCTACCGCCTCTGGGCAGGGTTGCCTGAACTCTCCAGGCAGAGTTAAGTGCTCCCTTTTTTGTATTCCTACAGCAACCTCTTACATAGCTCTCTTATAACAACTGTTATTAATTATCGTTTCCATGCTGACTTTTTCTCTAGTAGAAGTGAGGTCGGGAAGACAGGGACTGGACTATTCATATTTGTATCCTGAGCATTCTGCATAATGCCTGCCATTGTACATAATAAATGTCTGATGAAAAGCCAGTTGTTGTTTTTTTTTTAGCATGATATACTTACTACAGCTGGTGAAGGGACATGGATGCTGGGGACAGATCGAGGCCGCACGTGATTGGCCAAATGGCAAAGAACAACACCATCAGTTAGAGCTGCTCCAAGATCACAAGGCAGTGATACTTTCAGCCGGTACTCAATATGCTAAAAAAAAAAACAGGAAAATGTGTAACATGTTAACTTGAAGAGTAGCTGACACGGAGGACATAATGGAGTTACAATGAAATATATTTAATTAGGAGTCAGATAAAAAGCAAATAACTTAAGTACCATAATCCCTATTTTATCCTTCTATCTCAAATCAGTAACGTAAGGAGATCTAATAGATACATAGGCAGCCGGGCCACAGTATGTGCAAAATACGTGAGAAATTCATTTACAGTTTTCTGACTAAAAATACAAAAGAACTAGATTCTCTCTCAATTCCAAAATAAAATAAACACTACATCTGTTATAGGTTATACATACATGATGTATACATACATCATGTTATACATGATGTTATAGGTCTATGTACTTGTGTCCACACATATAAATGATTATTACTCTTACAAGATTTCCTTACATGAGGCAGAAAAATTTTTAAATGAGAAGGGCTAGGAATTGAGCTTTATAGAATAACCCATTTTGTTTTCCTAGTAAAAGGTGAAAAGAATCTCCTTAATAGCAAAATCTCTTTTATGTTTATCACACAATGGGCACTTGTTGATTCTATTAAAAACTGTAAGCCAAATGAACAAGTGACTGCAGGGTTATGGGCTCTAGCAATAAGACTGCAAAAGTGTAATTCAAAGGTAATGTACACACTTTCCGTAACTGATCTATTAATTCCAGCTCTTCTTCTCTCGGTCTTGAATTTGGTCTCATTATGGGATCTGCAGAATCAGTGGTAGGTGCAGAAGATGAAAGAAGTGGTGAAGCATGACCTAAAAAAAATATGAATATGTAAGACTGACAGGCAATTGCTAGCGCTGGAAAAATACTTAAGAGGCACCTGGTCACAGGTTCCTCACAAGTACAGCACTTCCCACTTCTGGACTGACTCTTAAAAAACAGTTTTTATTATGAAAAGTTTCAAATATATACAATAATAGGGAGAATTGTGTTTAAAATGACCAAATGTCCATTACCCATTTAGTTCAACTAGTTTTGATTAAAAATGTTTTTACTGAAAAATAACAGACATACAGAAATTATGCAAATCATAAGCAAGCAGCTCAATAAATTAGCACAAAGTGGACATAATCAGTTCAATAAATGCAACATTACCAACACCCGCAAGTCCCTCTCATGCTCCCTGCCCATCAGTACCTAAAGGTTACTTCTATCGACACAGGTTTTTTTTTTTTTTTAAGATTTTATTTATTTATTTGACAGAGAGAGAAAGAGAGAGCAGGAACACAAGCAGGGGGAGTGAGAGAGGGAGAAGCAGGCTTCCCGCCAAGCAGCGAGCTCGATGTGGGGCTCAATCCCGGGACCCTGGGATCATGACCTGCGCCGAAGGCAGACGCTTAACGACTGAGCCACCCAGGTGCCCCTAACGACACAGATTTTTAACTATGTACTTGACTTGTAATACCATAGATCAGTTTGTCTAGTTTTGAACTTTCTATAAATGAAGCTGTACTGTATGTTTCTGTGCTTGGTTTTGTCTGATTGACACTGTTTATGAGATTTATCCATATTGTTACATATATTTATTTGTTCACTTTTACTGCTTATATGGTATCCCATTATACAGATACGCCACAATTATTTATCCACTGCATGATTAATGGACACTCTGTTTGGGGCTATTATGAATAACATTGCTATAAATATTTTTGTACATATCTTCTGGTATATGTGTTTACATATTTCAGAAAGCAAAACTGGTCATAGGATACAATGTCAACATTATTAGATAATGTAAACAGTTTTCCATACTAATTTACAATCCCACATGCAGTGTAACTTTGGTTTGATTTTAAATCTCACTGTGAGAGCATCTATCAGTTACACTAAAAGTAGTTATTTTTGACTTGAAATGTCTGTTTCTACTTCCAGGTAACTTCTTTGGAGGCCAGGCAGATGTATGTCATATTAACTAAGAAACATTACACTGAGTAGATTTTTTAAAAAAATAATTACTTGGGCAACTTGGTGGCTCAGTCAGTTAAGCATCTGCCTTCGGCTCAGGTCATGATCTCAGGGTCCTGGGATCAAGTCCCGTGTTAGGCTCCCTGCTGAGCAGGGAGTCTGCTCATCCCTCTCCCTCTGTCCCTCAGCGCCTCCCCCTGCTTGTGATCTCTCTCTCTCTCTCTCTCAAAAAATAAAAATCTTAGGGGCGCCTGGGTGGCTCAGTCGGTTAAGCCGCTGCCTTCGGCTCAGGTCATGGTCCTGGAGTCCGGGATCGAGTCCCACATCGGGCTCCCTGCTCGGCGGGGAGTCTGCTTCTCCCTCTGACCCTCTTCCCTCTCATGCTCTCTCTCTCTCATTCTCTCTCTCTAATAAATAAATAAAATCTTAAAAAAAATTAAAAAAATTAAAAAAATAAAAATCTTAAAAAAAAAATTACTGATTCATTTAAGAACACATAAAACAGCTTTTATCAACAGAAAAATCTGAAAAAGAGCTCAATACAGAGAAGAGAAACATTCCCTAAAGCCCTGAAAGAGTATTTTATTTGTTCAAACCTATAACCTCCTTTGGGTGGTACTAAGAAATTCCAACAAGATTCTCCTGCTTTAATGTTAGTGAGATCATAGACAAATGCAGAGTTTAAAGCTTTTGCCAAAGTGACATCTGAGGGCAGAAGTTAAAAAGCATATAATAGTTAATGTTGTTATATAGAGTACCCCCCCCCTTTTTAGTCACTGTGACCTACCTTTATTTGCTTCTGCCCCGACAGCTGCTCGGAAAAGGAAGCTTTCAGGGCGCTGGGCCTGGTTTCTCTGCATAGCAGCAGGAAAAGAATATGCAGGGCAATGATGAACTACATCAGCATGGAAAAGCAAAATAAGATTAAAGGAGATGGAAAAAAAATTAAATGTAACAACAGACACACGTCACAAAAGTTCAATAAATGGAACAAAGATCAAATTAAACCTGGTAATGAAATAAGATGATAATTTTGTTTATTAATACAAAATTGGGTACAGAAAATTAACCTTGAAATCAGGAAGGCTGTTTGTATGTATTTTTAACTGTTATGTTATTTTTGCTGTATCAATAAAGGCAGAACGAATGTTACTATACTGAATAGATTCTCTTGTTGGGAACCTATAGCCCTGCTAGCTCATGCTCATAGGCTCATATCAAATGGCTGAGTAGATGAACAACCAGTTGAATTAAAAAATGGAAAATGTGCAGGAAGTTCTCAATTTGGGGTCTGGTTTCTCCTCTCAGAAAAGGAAGCCACGGCTAGCTCTGAGGTAATTGTCAAGAAAGTCCTGGTTAAAATTATTCTTGATGTGGTTAATTATACCTTTGTGTCTATTACCTGTTTCTGTTGTAGGTGAACTTGCGATGGCATTAGATCTGTCATCATTCTGTGGAGAAACAGAGATATGTCAATAATTATTATTCAAAAAAGGGTACCTTCCACACTTATGATTACCTGGAATAAAAGAAAAAAATCATGCAACTCTCCTTCAAAATTAAGTCTAGAAATGAGAATTTGGTGTAATGATTAATTCTGTACATTGTTTTAAGGCAAAACTTTTCATTTACTTCTACAGGATACGAGGTTTATGTAAAATGCATTCTCTAAAGATAGTCTAATAGGTCTTTCCTAGGACTATGAAAAATGATCATCTTAGGGCAGAAAATTTTACTGGAAAATGTATAGGGGAGAGTAATTTCATTTTATAATTTCATTTTCTGGTATAGATTCTGAATTATTTTTCTCCCCCTAGAGTAAAATTTAATGTATTAAGAAAAAAATGATGAAGGTCTCTTCATTTCAATTAGGAAATAAGGTGTTTAAAGATGATGGATAGCTGTATTTTCAGTCTAGCATTTGAGTCCAAGATGTTTTTACTTCATTGACCAAAGGGAACTATAAAAAGGAGGAAGAGCTAGCTCAACATGTATAGAGTTTAATAAAAAAGAGAAATGTAATTACCTAATTTAAAAAGAAGTGTTGGTTGGATGGGCTAACAATACTGAAGACTTGGCAGGAGAGTAGAATCAAGAAAAGCTAGAGTAACAATTTCCCAGGCCTTGACGTCTCGACTTAATTAATTAAATATAACTTTATGATATAAAGATACATTTTTTAACTAACAGAATGATTTTTTTAAGATTTTATTTATTTATTTAAGAGAGAGAGAGAAAGAGCACAAGCAGGGGGAGTGGCGGGCAGAGGGAAAAGCAGGCTTCCCGCCGAGGAGGGAGCCCGATGTGGGGCTCAATCCCAGGACCCTGGGATCATGATCTGAGCCGAAGGCAAACACTTAACAACTGAGCCACCCAGGTGCCCTAGAATGATGATTTTTAAAATGTACTTTGATTGAAACTAGAAATCTAAGGTGACTTGCATTCTAGGATATGAAGATAATTAGTTCAAATCATTTAGAGGCCATGAACTATATTTGAGAACTCTTGGAGAACTGGAGCAAAAAACAGAAATTGATAGGAACTCAACTTTTACTTGTCTGGTTAAGCAACAAAAGAAATAAACCCTTGCCTAAATATATATAAATATATACCTGCTGTAAAGTAACTGGGATACTGAAAAATACAGTCTTTTCAAACTAATCATTTACACTGTAGCGGGTCTGGACAAACAGCAAGTTAGACTTATCAACACAATGGTTGGCACATTCAGATTTGGCCTTTTTCAACTATGATTCTGGGAGAGAGAATAAGCTCCAATGCCCTAAGGTATCTGTTGAGTGTAATGAATTAGCTTCTCTCCTATACATCTCCTATACTAAACACCTTCCTTGAGAGATTTTTGAGAACGATCCCTCAATTTTCTGTGTTGTCATTCAAATAAGGAACCTAGCTGAGAAAGGCTAGCAAAGGGTCAACATAGAAGAGAATTATGAAGTTTCTTCAGAAGTCATCCAGCTATGTGTAGCATCTTCAGAGAAGGTTTATCAGGTTTACAGATGTTATAAAGTTGGGGCTAGCATTTAGAAGGACATGATGCAACAATTTGAAAGTATTCTGGTAAATCAGAGAAGTAAAAATGTTCAAAAAGCAAAATTAAGTATTTAGAAAAACAGGATACAAGATGTAGGATTTAATGATCATTTAGGAGTATAACAGAAACATCTGAGAATTACAATGGATACTGAGCAAAATGAGAAAAGCCAACCTAATGCTCAGAGGAAGACGTGAAAAGCCTTGTTTCATGCTCAGTGCCAGGTGGGCTCGAGTGAAGGATATGTTTCTGGTTGGGGACTGTGGAGCCAAAATGGAAGGCAGAGAACTTGCGAAAGCTCAAAAGGATTAAGAGACTGAGAAAGGCACATAAAATGACCAGAATTTCTACAGTGAGAAGACAAGGGCAGCATCGTAATAGTTTTCAAATATAAAGACTGCTAAATAACTAGAAAATCTCCACACTGGAAAGAAAAGAAGGAATAAGTGTACACCACAGGGGGGCAGATCTAAGTTAGACAAGGGGAGAACCTTCTAACAGTGAAGATTATTAATAATTTCTTATATATCATATGATATATAAGGAATTACCATTTCTACGGGCCTTCAAAAAATAAAATACCCAAGCTCTTTATTCAGGCTTGCAGGCCATATTCCAACTCTGCTGCTAAGCTCGAAAGCAGCCATAGACCAGACAGGAACAAATGGGAGTGGCTGTGCCAATAAAACTATTTACAAAAACAGGGGGCTTAGGGGCCCACAGCTTGTCGACCTCTACTATAAGAGGGTTTTAGCAGTGACACTTTTGGAGACTGGGACTTATTTTTTTGCATGCACATCAGACAACAGAATTAATTTGACATTACTTATTAGCCAAAGTAAAATAACTTATGACAAAAAAATAACCTTTGATAGGAAAATCAGAACAATATTTCAAACAGAATCTCAATATAAAGAATTAATGCAGGCTCTGTGAGTGTTTCGAGCACAGTAAATCTTTCAAAAATTTCAAGCAAAATTAATGTTAAACTCACAAATAGTTTTATAAGCTTACAGATATTTCACACACTCCTAGATTTTACATTGCCATTGGACCAATCTATTGGAAAATTTAAGAGCTCCCATGCACAACCCCTCCCCAAAGCTCCTGGTGCATTACAGTAACAAGAGATACCTTAATAGGCATGAAGGCAGAAGAATGAGGCAGGGTAGCAGCACAGCCCACTTGATTCAACCCTGACAGCGACTAAATTTTAAAAGAGAAAGAGAAGAAACAGAAGGCACCATTTATGTTAGCAAAATGTCAGGCAGGCAGGGCAGATCTGGTCAATGAAATTAGAAAAGGAAAGGTCATGGACAAACTTTCAAATGGTTTACTAAGATACTGATAGGGCAGAAAGAATACTTGGGGGGAAAAAACTCGTAACTTCTAAAACAGTTTTCCCACTTGTATAATTTAAACTATTTCAATACCTCATACCACATTAATCAAGAAATGAAAGGGCTTTTGGCTGTCGGCTCGCAGGAGGTCAAGGTGCAACTCTTTTCAGTCATCTTGAATCTGGGTTCATCCAACACCAGCTGCCTCCACCATGCCGCCTAAACTCAACCCCAAGGACATCAAGGTTGTATACCTGAGGTATACAGGTGGGGAAGTAAGTGCCCCGTCTGCCCCGGCCCCCAAGGGTAGCCCTCTGGGTCTGTCTCCAACAAAGGTTGGTGATGACAATGCCAAGGCAACCAGTGATTGGAAAGGTCTGAGGATTATAGCGCAACTGACCAACTGACCGTTCAGGACAGACGGGCTCAGATGGAAGTGGTACCTTTTGCCTCTGCCCTGATTATTAAAGCCCTCAAGGAATCAAGAGAAAGAAATAAGCAGAACAATAAAAAGCAGAGTGGGTATCACTTTTGATGAGATTGTCAATATGGCCTGACCAACGTGGCACTGATTTTTAGCTACAGAACTCTCTGGAACCATTAATGAGATCCTGGGGACTGCCCAGTCTCTGGGCTGCAATGTTGATGGCCGCAGGTACCCTCATGACATCATAAATGACATCAACAGTGGTGCAGCGAAATGCCCAGCTAGTTAAGAACTACAAAGGAAAATATTTTCATAAATGATCATGTGACAACCAAAAAAAAAAAAGCAGGCATGATTTATTAAAAGGATCTTATGCAGAACTAAAACTGAGAACATCAAAATTTTTGAGCATAATCACCTTAGAAACGAAACTAGTAAGTTCTGTGTTCTGCCTATGATGGGGAAAGAAACACAGTCGAGGCGCTCATGTCAAATGAGCAGAACTGGCATGAGTAAGAACAGTGCTTCTTCAATGTTAATCCAAATTAGATATACATATATATATATATATTGCCTTGGCATTATACATATATATGTATACATATATATACACACACACACATATATACATATATATATATATATATTCAGTGTAATAGCTCTGATGTGAGAAAACAGGATAGGAGGATTCTGCATCACAACTTAAGGATGAATTTTATTTCTGCCTCTGTGTCCAAATGACCTAAAGGGTGAGTGGAATTTTCCTTTTCTTTGAATCCTTGATCTTTTCACCAACCTACACACAACTAGAAATATTAGCTGTATCTATTAGGTAAATTAGAGGTATAACTAGAGACAATGTTATTAGAATCTATTGTACAGAATTTTGATTACAGATAAAACTGTGCAAAACGTGACAGTTTTTTAATTTGGTAAAGAGTAGAAATCAAAGAAGACAGGACTTTTACAAAGGGCACTGGATGACGTATGCCAAAGGCTTAAATATATTAAAGCCTTTATAAGTTAAGTAGCTTTGAAAAGTGTAAACTAGGATCACAAATATGTGAATCATGGAATAAATCAACTTAAACACATGTGGGTGTTTAGAAAAAGGTGTGTAGATGATCTATAAAATAGATAGTTATTTTTATAAGACAGTTGATAGATAGCAATGTTTCTTTTGTGGGTGGTTGGCAAAAAAAAAAAAAGTAACACTGCAACCTAATCTATCTTAAAGCAGAAAAAAATGAAGGAAATATACCAAAGAACAGGACTGTGAAAACAGTTATACACCGTGTATGCTTCACCTCTTCAGTTTTCCTGGGCCTCTTTATAACCAAATGCACTGGAATTACTGTAAATCCCAAACATGAAAAGGCTAAAAGCCACTACATTGTCAAAGGAGGACAAAAGGAGTGGAGGGAAGAGGGAATGAAATGAGTCCTGACCGTCTCTAGATTCTGAGATGATACACAGATGCAGTGGGATATAGATGAAAGCAGCAGACGCCTGAAGGGCAGCCCTAAGAGAATGTTTATGTCACAGATATTAAGCACCACTAATAGTTATTTCAAATCCTATACTTTAAGGTCTTTAAATCAAATCCAACATTTATGCCTTGCTATATCATCAGACCTTTTCATCATGAAACAATTTAATGAGTGATTATTACATACATAGCATTTATGTGTTCATTCAGGAAATACTTATTGAGCACTTAATATATCCCAGGGACAATGATAGGGACTGAGTATACACAGGTAATTGCAACAGAGAATATCCCTGTGCCCAGGAAGCTTACAGCCTGCAGTCTAGTAGGGAAGAGATATAAAACAATAAACGCCCACCTAAAAGTACTAGGACGAGAAAAATGACAGTGGAGACAAATTTGATCTGGGGGTTGTGGGTTGCAGAAAAGCCATTTTAAAGGTGTGACATTTAAGCTGACACCTGAAAGACGAGAAGGAATTAACCAAGGGGTATATGCAGGGAGGGAGATGCAGTCCATGCTGAGGGAAACCGCATCTGCAAAAGGTTGTGAGGTAGAAACGGGCTACAAGCAGGAGCTTTTAGGCCATGTTAAGTTAGGACTTGGGGTGCCTGGGTGGCTCAGTCGGTTAAGTGTCCGACTCATGTCATGATCTCAGGGTCACGAGATCGAGCCCTGCATCGAGGCCCACCTTGGTCTCCGTGCTAGTGGAGTCAGCTTAAGATTCTCTCTCTCGCTCACCCTCTGTCCCTCCCCCACTCCCTCTCTAAAAAAAAAAAAAAGTTAGGACTTTATTCTATCATATGAAGCCATCAAAAAGTAGTCTTGAGAAAATCAGAGGTATGCTTTAAAATACTTTTTTGTACAGTGTTGGACGTTATTTGACATACAAAAATATGTGAGATGTGGTCCCTGCTTTTCAAGGCCATCTCATTTAGGTCAAACATGAATACTGATGAGAAAAAAACAAGTGCATATGTTTTGAAAATGGCTAAAAGCCATTTCAAATTTCACAATGAGGGAATTCTGTTTTTCCAAATTCCACTTTTTCCTCGACAAAGAAGTGTGGGCACTCTGACTCCTATCACTCCTATATGTGTTATTAAATCTGTCTCAAAAGTTGTTTTCAATTACAGCATGAGAGGCAATACACCATGGTGTTTAATGCAGGTTCTCAAGTCAGCAAGATCTAGATTTGAACCCAATCTTGCACTTACTTATGCTATGTGACCTTGGACAAATCGCATTCTGGACAAAACATTCTGTGCCTCAGTAACCGTTGGTAAAAGGGTGATAGGTTTAACCTTAACTGTTAAGACTGCTGTGAGGAGTAAATGAGATAATTCTGGTAGTGTCTCTCAGTATTTTTCTGCATTAATTTAAGTTATTCGCTTCTCATGCCAATTAATTTCCACTAAGCCCCCAGAGGGTGGTGGTTTTATTTATCTATAAGACTGCCCAATTAAAACGTGCTTTATCCATCTCAACGGAAGTGATCACTGCAGAACACACAGAAGCGTGGACAACGGAAGTCTACATGAGAAGATGCGCACACTGAGTCTGCAGTCCGTGCAGCAGAGTGCACAATGGCAGCAGGTACCGGCACGGAAGACAGCAATTGCTACACACACTGGACTTTTGAATGGCTTGTTTTCAACATACTGTAAAAAATATCATAAAACATGATGGCAAAAGCAATTTTGTAAATGTTAGAATTCTCCTGCAAGGCTGACAAAACTTACTAAGATTGTCATGTATACTTATTCTCAGCTGATGAAAGGCACTAAAAGTAAACCAGTGTTAAAAATGATCAGTAGGTAACATTCCAAGTTAATGTTTCCCAGAGTTTAAAAAAAGGGACATGGAGGGATAATCTTGAGATGTTAAGTATTTTTTAAAAGTTTGGGATTTTCAGTAGCTTAAAACAGATAATAAAATAGGATGGCAAATATACAGTTGTATAATTAGTCATGGAGTAAGAGAATTCATTGAACACACAGGTGATTCACCAGCCAAATTAATGATTAATAAAGTAAATGCACCTGGAATTAGAAATGACATTTAAAAAACAAATTATGCCCCCTCCTCCTAACCCACATACAAAGCCCATATGGATCACAATGTGAACGTTTTATTTTGGAAACACTAACAAAGGTATTTGAATCATAGCGGCAGACCGCTGGAACACTGGGTAAATCACGAACAATAATATAGGAAGCCATTCTAGCTATTTGTAAAGTGTTTAGTAATGATGCTCATCATGTTTTATGATATTTAGATACCTTCTGAATGAGAAGTATAATAACTGTTCTCCAATACCTAGACAGCAATATATAACTCCATTTCGTGCAAGGCTCTTACCACTAACAAGGCACTATCATCAGTGTGCTGAGACCTTCTGGATGGGAAGGGACACTGGAGAGGTGGAGAGAAATGGAGCAATGTCAAAAACAAACTGTGCACACACATGACATATTTCACAAATACACAAGCAAAGAGATATATGAAGACATACTGAAGATGCTAACATACGGGATCACATTCACAATCATCTTGAATTCATGTATTGTAATAGCTAACAGACTGATTCGGAGTCATCACTTTCTTCTAAAGAGCTTAAACAATTTCAAATATGATCTTATTGCTTGAAAACTGACTAAAGCAAGGAGGAAACGGGGATTATTCTCTATTTATAGAAGAGAAAGCTGAAATACAGATGTAGTAGTAACAAAGAATTTGTGGTCATTTAATGAGTCAGTGACAAATTAAAAATAAACCAAGGGTCATGAGTTCTAGTCTATGCATCTCTTCATTACCTTTCTCAGAAAAAACAAGAGTACAACTAGAAACTTAAAAACTGTACACCTTATTTTCTGAGAAGTTTAAATTTTTAAATAATGAATTTCCTCCAGAATGACCATTATGAAGGAAATCTGGGGTAAAAAAAGATGGTATTAACTTTGTCTGTGAAAGGTTTGTACCTTTATTATTACCTTGTGAAGAAAAGACAACTGATAAAGCTGAATTACTCTTTCAGGTATTATACCAGTGCGTAAGTTCTGAGATAAACCAGAAGTACTGATTATATGTCCACTGAGATAAAGAAAAAAACCTTTATAATGGATAATTTAAAACATTTCAAACAATGCATTCTACCATTCCAGTAACACCTGTGCTTTAAAATCTCTGTCCTGAAACTTGATGCGTGTAAAGCCCCGTGTTAGGTTTTCAAGTAATTTACTTTACAGAAAGCAGATTCAAAATTCACATGAAACAATGCCTTTATGCATTTTTTAAGGAAGCAGTGATCATAAATTGAAAAAATGATAAGGCAAAGATAAAGAAAAATGGCTTTTAATAAAAAAGCCAACTACAATAAAAATATTTAGTAAGTTTCATTTTAACAGATCAAAACAGGTGCATTTTAAAAAGTTTAGCAATTAATTTTACATGTTTACTTGTGATTAAAATGTACTACTTCATATTATAAAACTACTGTGTATGCCATATAATTAATAACATACACACTCAGGAAGTGAGCCCTGGAGCTGAAATATATGTAGCATCTGTTAGTTCAGTACCAATATCCTTTACCCCTGTCACATACAGCTCTCAAGACTCCCTCTCACTACACACTCTGCTTTGAAATGGATGAGGGAGATGATACTTCTGGTGGGGATAGAGGAAGGGAATAAATAATCTCCAGATGCATTAGTATAGGTCAAAAAAACCCTGATCTATAGACTTGGATAAACTCCCTGGCCCGTGTCATCTTCTCCCAAATAAGTAGGGGAAAAGGAAAATGGCAGTATTTTGATCACTACAAACACATCACATACAAAACATTTCATTTCCATTGCAATCATAAAAAATTCCAAAGAAAAGGTGATTATATAGACTTACCTCATCATCTAAGGGGGGTTGCTGTTTTTGTGGACTCTGTGACGCTTTGTGCTATACACCACCCAAAGCCCCCAAGAAAGGGAAGTTGGTTAGAATCTGAACACTGGAAATGATAAATTCTATTTACCAAGATAATCACCCACATTAATTTCTGTTATCTCTCATGTACAGCACTTTTCTAGATTTACTGGTTAGAAGATGATGCTCTTTCCCTTAAACAGCTTACAATTTAAACGAGGAAGGCGATACACTGACAGACAGTATTTCATAGGTCTATAAGCATCTATAAATAGAAATATAAAATGTATGTTTCTTATATGTACATGCACTCACACATTCACAACCAGAATGGTGATCTCTCACTATATTCTCTCAATGAAATCATTCTCTCTCTGTCTAGCGTTAACACCTTTACCTCTTCCCTCTCAGCCAGTTTTCAGGTTTGCATTTTCAACTGCCTGTGGAAACTCTATTTGGAAACCCACTGTCACCTTATGTTCAACATGCTCAAAAACACACCCACAAATTCCCATGCTAACTGGCTCTTTTCCCCAATTTGCTAATTTCTATTATTATGTCAAATAATAATGTTATACCATCTCTATAGTCACTGTTTTACACTGTATTCTTATACATATTATCTTTTTAAAATTTTTTATTGTTATGTTAATCACCATTTATATATATTATCTTAAGTGATTCTTCTTACTCTCGGAGATAAACAAACATCATAATCATATTTATTTAAAGATAAAAGAATTAAGGACAAGAGAGGTTAAATGATATGTGCAAGTTCACAAAGTTGGCAAGTAGCCTAACTGAGATTTGTACTGACATCTTCTGACTCTGAATCCTATATTCTTTCCACAAAGCTAGCCTCCTTTTTCAAACTATTCTGTTAGCCTCAAAATCCTGCTTTGGGATCTTTTTTTTCACTCATCTTCAACGATTTATTCAACATTCAGTACATTTATGTATAAAACATAAAGATGCTTCTCTTCAAATTTCTAATTTATAAAATCCATTGTGGTGGTAGGGGGTGCGGCACTCACCACACTAGTAAAAGTACTAGGTGCACCCATAATAATTCTGAGTTAATATTTAACAACTAAATATCACACCTATAGGGAAATTAAAGGCACAGAATGACTCAGTAACTTTCCCAAAGTCGAGCACATAATGAGTAGCTAAGCTAGATTCAAATTCAGATTATTTCTGAGGCTAAGCTTTTACCACTGTGTAACACTGCCTCTCTTTGGGAACCTCAGAAATCACCTGGTTCTATGCCTTCATTTTGCACCCTAGTCTAATTATTGCAATTACTCTCTATTTCATTTACCTCATCTCTTTCTTTCTAACATATTCTAAAACGAGTAGATTAGCTTTTCGGAAGTATCTCTCCTCTGTTTTGCTCCTGTTTTAGAACTTCTAACTGTTCTCTTCTACCTAACAGATCAAGATCAAACTCTAATTTAGCAATTAATCAAGACCATCTACAATGTGATTGTCTCTTACTTGCTATGTGGCTTCTACAGAAGGCAAGCTAAATGAACGAATTATTGTAGAATGCACAGAACAGTGCTTAGGATACAGTATGTGTTAGCTGTCATTATTTACTGACAGTCAATATAGCATTGTGGTCACAGATTAGGGTTTGGAGCCACCCTTTTTTTTTTAAAGAAACTTTTCATTTTCTGCCAACCTTATTTCCATTTTCTGTTCAGCCTGTCTTGATCAGAACCTGTGCTCTGCCACTAACTAGCTGAGTATTTAGCCTAGGGAAATTGTCATCCTGTCTGAGCATCAGAGAGCATCATTCTGGGTGTGATACATTTGGAAAAAAAAAAAAAAGAATTTTATCACGTGTCTGGTACTTAAAGATGGACTTTGGCTAGAGTTATGAAACACAAGAGAGAAAGCTTTAGAAGACAAGAGTGACTCATTCATTCAATCATTCCTTTAACAAATATTTACTGAGCCTTACTATGGGCTAAGACCTGCTAATATCTAGGGATGTAGCAGTAAATAAACAAGACAAACATATTCCCTGTCTTCATGGGGCTTCCAGATAAATGAGAGAGACAGATATTAGACAAAAATATAAAGAGGTATTTAATCATGAAGGGAAAAATCCAATGTGATTTCCGAACAAAAAGACTTTAAGTGATATAGGCAAGAAAAGAAAAATAACAAAGAAAAGAAAAGAAACAGGTTTAGATGCTACTGTAGAGACTGTAAATTTAAAAAAAAAGAAAGAAGTATTAAGAGGGGTTGTTACCTGAGTAGGTGTGGACAGAAAAGAAAGGGAAGACTCAAAGTTGACTCTGAAGTATTAAGCCTGTTAACCTTGCAAAAATTTGGTGCTCAGCAGAGTGAGGAAGTTAGAGACGGGCTTGGGTAACAAGAGTTTACATGTGCATGGCACTTTAAGGTTTACATGGCACTTTCACAGTCTTACTGATCTTTATTAAGGTACTAGAGATTGAGGAAATGGCAGCTGGACAGTAAAGTGAGATGTCTAAAGACAGACTGCTAATGAAGAGGAAGAGACTATTGTCCTAAGAACAAGATGATCACTTCTCAGTCTACCTACAGGAGGACAATTCATCTAATCACAAGTAGGAGACCATTACACTACTTGCTCAAGATTCCTTATGGTGACATAAGAAAGCTGACACTTTAAGATGAACACTGATAGCCTCAGCAAAACAAATAAGCACTTACTTCTAAAATACATTAGGAATTTCAATGAAATATGGCAAAAATCTCACCTTGACAAAGTCCAGGACAGCATCTCTCTGCATCTGCTTGGTCCTTATTTTCTCCTCCTCATACTGTAGGGCAACAAGCTGGGCCTCTCTCCGAGTTCGCTCTACTAACTGTTCTCTTCTCCGATGAAGTTCCAAGTCTGCATGTGATAACTAGAACAACAGTATTTTGCACATGCAAGTGGGGCTAAAGGTCAACTTGCCAATATTCCGAATCAATTCAGGAAACTATTGCTGACCCAAGCAATTTCTACTTTGCAGTCACCTAGCATTTCTTTCAATGTGTTTACTACTCATCTTTTCCCATCTTTGCACTGTGTTCTTGTTCTTGTATGTATTATAGAGCCATCATGTCGGTAAAGATTTACTGTCTGTCCGGTGTCTAAAAACACTGTTAGCAAGTATGAGGTGCACATGTTATATCAACTGTATTTTGAAGGAGACAGGTAGTGAAATTTACACGTATCTGGCAATTAATGGTAATTTAAGTGTTAGGAAAATAGAAAATCATCTTAGTTTTTAAAAAAAATCAAAACTAAAACAGAAAATTTTTTTTTTACCTGATTGTGACTTGGTGATAGTGACGTGACAGAAGATGGCTCAACTGGAACCCTGACCCAAAAAGAAAAAAAAAGACAGAAAAATTCTTTGATAAAATAGACAGATATATAAAAACTAAGTAAAATTTTATTGTTAATGTAGCCTGCTATTAATCAATAGGCAAATTGTCTGGTCAGCAATGAAAGACTGACTGCATTTTGTAAACCTGAGCCCAAGTCATTAAATTAAGCTACAGGAATACCTGATGTCTTCAACTCACATTTCACGTGACGATATCACTGATCAAGCTACAGATAGCTAACAATGGTCTATGTCAGCCAGTGCTGACCAGACAGATATTTGAGATCACTTTTCAAACGGTATCATTTCTTTACAGCATACATAATTATCTTCTTTATTAGCATGATTGAAACAAGATTCGTGTAAAGGAGATCATTTTATATACAAAGTCATTTTATCCACAGAATTCTGGAAGATGACAGAACTTGATAACTGTTCTTATAAAGCATTCTTAACTCCCACTTTCAACTGATAGAGCAATTTTAATAATAAAAGTACATATTCTGTTGATTTTTATTTTTAAGAAAGAGATGAAACCTGATTTGATGCTTAAAAAAAACAGTAAAAGTTGCTTCTTCGTTTTATTAGTGCTAAATCTTACATTTCGGTATTTATCTTTTTCCTGAGTTGGATTTAGTGTTTCAAGAGTCTGTTACTCATTTGTGTCTCACCTAACAATGTTGGGAGCAGTGACGTTGTGACATTTAGGACCTGAAATTTTAAACTATGATTACTAGCCTGTCAGGCTGATTTAAATGCATTAAATCAGTATGTTACTAGGGAAATAAAAACAAATCCCCCAAAGCTCCAGTTGTTTCTTATTACCAACTAATAATAATAATACAAATTCTTCAACCTGGCTTTCAGGACTCTTACCCAATTTCAGAAACATACCCACAATGGAATCTCTTCTCTAGCAATATCATATACTAATTCCTTACTTCAAGCCTTTTCTATAGATTCCAACCTACGGAGATCTTCTTAGAAAAGGTCTTTTTAAGAATCTTCTTGTTCTTTAAAATTGGGACTTTTCCTCTTGATGTACATGTGTAATCAATACCTCTTCTGCATTTATCAACTACAATCCGTATCATTTTTGGGGGCAATGTTTTTCAGAGGCACATAGAAACTAACAATCTTTGAGCTCCTACCATGTACTACATATGTCCTGTGAAGTATTTTATACCCAGTGTTTCTCAATTATTCTTCATGTAATCTTAGGAGTAGAACTATTATAATCCTCATTCTACAGTTGAGAAGCTGAGGCATGGAAGTTAAGTAACTTTCCCAAGTGATGCAGCCAGTAATTCTTTATCTGACTCGGTAGTAGTCTGTTTTCTCATCTAGGTATGCAGCCTACAAGAACTGGAGGTACCTCAGAAATCATAGAGTCCATGCCACTAACTTTACAAGAGAGAAAACTAAGGCCCTCAGAAGTTCAATGATAGCTACTTGGGCCAGAGCCTGGATTAGAATTCAAGCCCCCTGACTTGGAGATTAGTGGCTTCTACTATACCACACTTCCCCACTCTACAGAGGCAAAGTGTAGGAAGGAGAAAGCAAAGAGCAGGGAGACTTAAAAGCATATGGGCACACATAAAGAAAACAATTACCTGCAATGGAAAAAACTAAGCTGTGAAAAGTTAAAGATGGAAGTAAAGAGTGAAGCATGGCATATGGAAGAATAACAGTGGCAGTGAGAACAGACAGCTCCCTCAAGCCAATCATCAGGTGCTAATGTTGGCCCATCACAGCTTGGTTGCTCCTTGGTGCCACCATGCTACTTCATGCCATATGGCCTTTTCATCTATGAATATGGTTCTCAATAGGAGTGTCACAACATTTCAGATAATTTTTTTGTTGTACAAGATTGTCCTGCACATTATAGGTGCCTGCCAGTAACACCTATAATCATTTTGGCAACCAATTCCCAAATCAAATAAACATGTTTCAAATATCCACTGAAGAGTGGTGCTAGAACTCTACTATTGAGAAACACTGGCCTACCTTATACTTCCCTAAACTGAAAAAAATGTAATATGTAAAAAAGCAAAACTTAAGCCACACTCTTGTTGTCTTTCTCTTCTTATATCTTTTCTTTTCTTATATTGGTTCCACATCTTTGAAGTATTCACAAAATTCTTTTTTTTTTTTAATTTCCAAGCATCAAAAAAAAGTTTAAAAAAAAAACCTGTTTTATATGACCTATAGCCATATATCTTACCTTTACTAAAATAATTAAAATACCACCCCCTAAAAAAGTTTTGACAGATAAATTATATTTATTTTAAAGGTATAGAACAAATTACTTAATAACTCCCTTAGACAAGGTTTAAAATAACACTGAAGCTGGAAAAAAAACTTCCTTAAATTTTTTACTAATCCTTCCCAACCTTTATCTTATTAGCACTCCTAGGCAGTACATTCTTAGTCAAGATTTTTCAAGAAAAAAGAAGAGTGGATTGGTAGGGTAAGATTTCTGGCTGAGATATAACCAATAAAGAATGAGACACAAATGAGTCCAGTACTGTGATTAGTCTGGGAGAAGCAACATGGGGTAGTGGTTAAAGTCATGGACTTTAGAATTAGTTGTAACGGAGTTTGAATCCAAGGTCTGTCCTTTTTTTTATTTTTTAATGATTTTATTTATTTGAGAGAAAGAGAGAAAGAGCACAAGCGGGGAGAGGAGCAGAGAGAGAGGGAGAAGCAGACTCCTCGTTGAGAAGGGAGCTCGATGTGGGGCTCAGTCCCTGGACCGTGGGATCATGACCTGAGCCAAAGGCAGACACTTAACCAACTGAGACACCCGGGCGCCACCAGTCTTTCACTTAATAGTGGGGTGACTATGAATATAAATGCAAAACTACTAGGTCTAAAAGCACAGGCTCCAATAAGGGAAGATTCCCTCAGGGCTGGCAGAGCAAGAATTTCTAAAAAAGTGGTAAAAACAGCAATGCTGGGTTAAGGTTAGGTAATTTTTGGCCCCTATGACTTCCACCCCCTGGTGTTACTCCGGTAAATATGTTACATGTCAAAAAGGACTTTGCAGATGAAATTAAGGTTACTAAGTGGTTGACCCTGAAATGGGAAAATTATCCAAGTGGATCTAATGTAATCATGGGAACCCTTAAAAGCAGAAGAGGGCGGCGGTGGGGGGGGGCAATTGGAGGGAAGTGGTCAAAGCTACAAACTTCAGCTATAAGATAAATGAGTACTAGGGATGTAATGTATATAACATGATGACTATAGTTAGCATTGCTGTGTGATACACAGGCAAGGTGTTAAGAGAGTAAACCCTAAAAGTTCTTATCACAAGGAGAAAAAAATTTTTTATTGTATTTATATGAGATGATGGCTATTAACTAAACCTATTGTGATCATTTCATAATATATGTAAATCAAACCATCACGCTGTATGCCTTAAACTTATGCAGTGACTTATGTCAATTATTTCTCAGTAAAACTGGGGGAAAAAACAGAAGAGGAAAGCAAGAGAGTTTGTGGGATGTGACAGAAAGGGAAATCAGAGAGAGTGAAAATGGGAGAAGAGATTCAAAATGGCTCGCCATTGCTGACTTGAAGATGGAGGAAGCTATGAACCAAGGAATGTGGGCAGACTCCAGAAGCTAAAAACGAGTCCCAGCTGACAACCAGCAAAGTGACAGGGACCTCAGTACTATAACTATATGCAACTGAATTCTGCCAACAACCCGCATGGGCCTGGAAGTGGGTTCTCCCCCAGGGTCTGCAGGTAAGAATCTAGGCCAGCCAGTGCCGTGACTTTGGCTTACGAGACCCTAAGGGGAAACTGAAGGCAAGAATGAAGGCTTGCCCACATTTCTATCCTACAGAACTGAGATATTATAAACTTAGATATTATGTTTTAAGCCACTAACTTTGTGGTAATTTATTACATGAGTATTAGAAAACTAATATATAAAGTAACTGAGAAAAACAAAAAAAAGCTGGCTTTCATCTTGAGAGTTTCTATTAAATTCTAGAGATCTTGGATGGATGCAGGAGGTAAGAGGGACAGGAGATAAAGCATGGAAACACCCAAAATGGGAACACACACTAGCAAACCCCTGTGCAAAACAGGAATCTCAAAAGACCACACCCTCAATATAAGGACTCATGGCAACTAAAAAGCCATTCTGAGATAAATTTCAAAGATATGAAATTTAACTAAATCCCCAAGAACTAACTGATGAGACTATAAAAGGCCAATTATGAGATTTTTTTCTTGCACTATTCTCCCCACATTTTCTTTACCCATCTGTATCTCAGTTTCCTAAACAATTTTACTATCCCGTCAAGTATAAGTGAAGATCTATGTACAACACTTTCTACAAAGGAAATTTACTGTTGCTTAAGAACAAGTTTATCAAGTCTACTGCTTTAAGACTTCATAAAAACAGAGAGGAAGCAAGGACCCAAAGGCTGTGAATTTTTCAACTATTATGATATTGTGTGTGGCAAGAAACTTTTGGAATTTAAGAATAAGCAGTAGTACTCTAAGTAGTCAAGTTAATTTTAGAAATCTTCTGTGAGGTACTAAGTGTAGTGAAAAGATCACATCAGTTGGGATAGGAAGGAGGATGCATATTGCTGTCTCTAACTCCCTGTTTCTAGTCAAAAGTTTAAGCAAAAAAAAAAAAAAAAAATTCAGGACTCCTGAAATTCATTTAGCCTTCTTTATGCATAACTACAGACATATCACCATAAAATCTCACTGTCATTAAGTATCTTCAAATCAAATAATTATAATGGTTTAGGCAATCTGAATTTAGAATCAATAAATCAATTTTACTTCTTTTTCTATTACATGAGCACGAAGCACACTGTCACTCAGCTCTAAATACAGTGTCTAAACATCTTCATCATACATAGGTCTGCACAAAACCAAAACCATTTCATGCTCTTATTAATGACTTTTAAAGACAGAAACAAATGAGGAGAATTGGTTTTTTCAAACCTGTTTTGATGTGAATATCTTCTCATGTCCTCTGTTTTTTGAAACTCCCTCAGAGGTACTGGCTTTATGGGTGAACCCTAGGCCAAAAAAGCAGAAATAAATCAATTTAACAGATGTATCCACAACACTGTGACTGCACAGTCCACATTCGACTTGGCATTTAAGGATCTATAGATTACACTAAAAAATATTTTAACAAAATCTTCAAATGTGAATTTTTTTTTCAAATGTGAATTTTTATGTTTAAAAGTATTCATTAGGGCACCTGGGTGGCTCCGTTGGTTGAGCGACTGCCTTCTGCTCGGGTCCTGATCCTGGAGTGCTGGGATCAGTTGCGTGTCGGGCTCCCTGCTCAGTGGGGAGTCTGCTTCTCCCTCTGACCCTCCCCCCTCTCATGCTCTCTCTCTCATTCTCTTTCCCTCAAATGAATAAATAAAATCTTTTAAAAAAGGAAGAAATAAAATGAAAGTATTCATTATAGGCTATATTACTGCTTTGATAAACAAAACACTATTCCAAACACTATACCAAGTCACTCTTAAAAAAAGTAGATTTCCTTCTCACTGTATTATATAAATTACACTGACCATACAGTAATATTAACTAAATGATAAGATGTTAGAGCTTGAGAGGATCTTAGGGGCCATCTAGTACAAATTTCCATCCAGAACAGGAATTCCCACCTGTCCTACCCTGACTTGTGCTCAGTCTCTTTTGTGTATTTCTAGTAATACGGAGATCATTGGAGAGATTACATTTTTTAAAAAAGATTTTATTTATTTATTTGAGAGAGAGAGACCATGCGAGAGAGCACAAGTGAGGGTGGGGGGGAGTAGCAGAGGGAGAGGGAGGAGCAGACTACACGCTGAGCAGGGAGCCCAACATGGGGCTTGATCTCAGGACCCTGAGATTATGATCTGAGCTGAAGGCAGACGCTTAACCGAATGAGCCACCCAGATGCCCCCTGGCAGATTACATTCTTCATCATAAATTGTTACTTATGTTAGTGATACAAACAGTCCTGGGGATATTGGTGGAATATTAAGATAAAGCAAAAATTAATTTCTATTTATGGTAAAAATATGGCGTTAACCAAAAGAAGAATATTGACAATTTAATTTATTTATAAACTAAAGGGTAAGGGTCATTTCAAAAAGACATTACTGAGGAAAATTCAATTGGCCTCAGTGATATGGACCACATACTGAGAAATAAAATTATAAATCAAAGGTAGAGGCTTATAGCTTATTACAGCATTTATTTTGTCAAATGAGAATCTACAGAAGCAATACAATCTGATTTCAACAACAAAAATAATCATTAAAATGGGTATTCTTTAAGGGATAGAAAACAACTTATCCAAAAAGGGTATCTAAAAAAAAAAAAAAAAAATCAAAGGTAAGGGATGCCTGAAGAATTAAAAAATGATACAATTTCCAGTAGTAGTATAAGAGGCATTTTTACTTTTAGTAGAAATACCTCATCTATACATAAAATGATCAAAGAGAAAGACCACAAGGAAAAAGACTCCCTTTAAGATTACAATGTGCATTACAATGTACAATTGCACTTTTTTTGCAAAGTAGTTGCCCTTTGTTCTAGTAAGAATGTTCATATCCTGAGTCATACGTAGTTTCATTAATCTCCTGGTACACTGCTATTTCTGGGCTGCAGGACTTTGATTTAAATATCTTTATCCAACTTTAAATACAAGAGTGTCTTCTGAACACCAACAAAAAATACTGTGGTCAAAAGCCTTCAGACAGGAAAACTGAGGATTTTTTTTTTTTTTTTAAGAATGGTAATATCACTCCACAACACATCCCACTTGAGTGATTATCCTCTATTTCCAAAAGGCTAAATACATCACTCTCCAAAAAGGCCCCAAGTGTTTCTCAAATAACCCCTGCTCAGAGCCTGGGACCAACTCCAGACATTAACATCACACACACTGAAGTGAAGCCGTTTCATTATGCTGACTAGATATGCTGAAGAATGCAATTTCCACTGGAGCCCCTTGGGGGATTGGCAGCGATTCTACAGTGGGCTGAATGCTCATTTGTTTTCTAAGGCAACTCAATGCTCCACTATAAGAGACACCCAAGAACTATAATGGCAAACAATTTATATTCTGTGTGACTTAGCATAAAAGCTCCAATATAATTAAATGCATTATAAAAAATCTATGGTTAAGTTTGTACGTTGCTCCAAAGTCTGCAGTTTGGTTCGACTCTTATAATTACTAATGAAGCTATGATGTACCAGTTAGTAACAATAAAAAAACGGTAAGAACAATAACGAATGAAAAGCATTACATTTAGGGGCTTTTCCTATTCCTTCTTCAAGATTCTGAAATCTTCAAGATTCTTTCAAATCTTTTTATTTGAAAAATAAAGCTAAACCCTATTTGAGACTACTGTCTAATTTTTTACAATAAATCTGAAAAATTCAATCATAAAATTGGGGCTAAACATTATAAAACAAATAATTAGGCCTAAACCCATAAATCACTAATATGACAGAAATTTATGCCATCATGAACTGTTTTTACTAGGGGACAGCAACATATTTAGGCTTAAGAGTGTGTACTACCTCATGAGAGATTCGCCGCTGTTCAATATATGCCATAAACTGGGAACTGAGGCTGTCTGGCTCCAGCCCCTTGGGCTGTCTCATCTCATCCTCTTCGTCCTCCGCAGTACAGCTGTCGATGTAGTCGATCTGGTCCAGATCATGTTCCACTGTCCACACCACACACACACACACACACACACACACACCCACACACACACACACACACACACACACACGGAAAGAAGAGTCAAATTCAACAGCCAATAAACACACTCAGTTGCATTCTTTCCTTCTCCCTATCATTTTCTATTCTGAAAGTGGGAGGAATGGGAAGAAGTGTAAATTAGGTAAGCCTTTCTTTTTAAGTCCATGGCCACTCACAAAAATAGGTTCCAGAAAAATCCTAGTCCTAATTGACTAAAGAATGCAGTAATTGATAGTAATTATGGGATTACAGACCTCTAATATTGCTCTTTTTTTGGATAGCTCTTTACTGCTTTAAACAAGACAGTATGAGTCTGTGACACAAAGAGAGGAAGAGTAATTTTTAAACACTGGGCGGTATATCTTCTTTCACATTTTTCCCCCTGTTTTAGCTTGAGGGCTTAATCCTATCTCTTCAAGGAAATGGGAGGAAGAAAACCTAACACAGTCAAGTCAAAATGAAAGAGAAAGGATAGGAGGAAAGTGGACTCAGAGATAAAGAAACAGCTGCTGACCACTGTTTCTCTTCCTGTAACTGGTGTTCATAATTAGAACAATGATTTTCTTATTTTGAAATTTATTTTCTAGAGGTCAGCAGTGTAGATATTTTGTAGCAGTTTGGGGATGGAATGGAATCATTTGAGAATTTTTGCTTCTCAAAATGCTTTGGGGTGAGAGGCATATGAGTAAGATATAGCCCCATCATTATTTATTCTAATAAGTTTGGGAGTGCCCCATTATTTTAAGTTTAAAAAGTAACTTTTTTTTTTTAAGGTTTTAGTTTTAAGCAATCTCTACACTTGACTTGGGGCTTGAACCCACAACCCCGAGATCAAGAGTTGCAAGCTCCATTAACTGAGCCAGCCACATGTCCCCAAAAGTAACTATATTTAAAAGCTGGTTAAAAAGGGGGCGCCTGGGTGGCTCAGTCGTTAAGCGCCTGCCTTTGGCTCAGGTCATGATCCCAGGGTCCTGGGATCGAGTCCCGCACTGGGCTCCCTGCTCCTCGGGAAGCCTGTTTCTCCCTCTCCTACTCCCCCTGCTTGTGTTCCCTCTCTCACTGTGTCTCTGTCAAATAGATAAATAAAATCTTAAAAAAAAAAAAAAAAAGCTGGTTAAAATGGCATACTAGGGAAAGAAAAACCTTGCTACTAAGCTTTCTAAGGTTTCTCCAGAGACTAAACCCCAATCATTATTGTATGATGTTCTACAGACTACCTAAAAGTTGCAGTTGCTGGGAATAATGAACTCAGAGAAGTCTATTTCTCTGTTTTCAGATTCAATTATTTATTTGAGAGAGAGAGAAAGAGCAGGGGGAGGAGCAGAGGGAGTCTCAAGCAGATTCTGTGTTGAGATTTGAGATCATGACCTAAGCCAAAATCAAGAGTTGGACACCTAACCAACAGAGGTATTGAGGCCCCTCTGATTCATTTATTTCTAAATAATTCCATAATGGCCATTAATAAATAAAAACAAATTTTGAGTTACTAGAGTTATAATAACAGGCAAAAGGATGGAAAGGTCTATACCCACATTAGAAACCAGGTATATAAATGCATTTTTTTCAATGAGCTACAATTTGTGTGACTAAATAAATGGTTTATTTTATGACTACTTCTCAAGAAAGCAGTATCACCTTTTCATACTACCTAGATAAGTACAGTCCAAGAGAAATAGAATGCAAGCCATAAAAGTGAACCATATAAGTAATAAAAAATTATCTAGTAGCACATTAAAAAAAAGTCAAAAGAAAAGGTGACATTAGTTCTAATAATATATTTTACTTTGTCTAATATATCTAAAATAGTGTCATTATAGCATATAATTAATATAAAGTATCACTGATAATTTACATTCTTTCTTTCCCCCCCCGGAAAGGCTTCAAAACCCAATGTGTATTTTACAGTTATAGTACATCTCAATTTAGAAAGGCCTCCATTTCAGGGGCACCTGGCTGGCTCAGTAGGAAGAGCATGCAACTCTTGATCTCAGGGTTGTGAGTTCAAGCCCCAAGTCAGGTGTAAAGATTACTTAAATTAAGAAAACTTTAAAAAAAAAACATCAGGGGCGCCTGGGTGGCTCAGTCGTTGAGCGTCTGCCTTCAGCTCAGGTCATGATCCCAGGGTCCTGGGATCGAGCCCCACATCGGGCTCCCTGCTCCGCCTGCTCCGCGGGAAGCCTGCTTCTCCCTCTCCCACTCCCCCTGCTTGTGTTCCCTCTCTCGCTGTTTCTCTCCCTCTATCAAATAAATACATAAAAAAAAAAAATCTAAAAAAAAAAAATAAAAATAAAAAAAAACATCAGAAGGGCCTCATTTCAAATGCTCAATAACCACACGTGGCTAGTGGCTACCATACTGGACAGCACAGATCAAGACAAAAATATTTTAAGTCTGAAATGAACTAAGGGAAAAGATATCTCATATGAAAGCAAAATTAAAAAGAAAACCACTAAAATGTGAATGGAATGGTAACAGGAGTACAAAAGAATATAAAATGGTAAGAAAAAAAGAGAGCAAGCCACTTAATTGGAATCATCATTCAAGGATGAAAGCTCTTAAGAAGACATCAGATGGCCAAGAGACACATGAAAAGATGTTCATCATCGCTCATCATCAGGGAAATGCATATCAAAACTACAATGAGATATCACCTCACACCTGTCAGAATGGCTAAAATCAACAACACAAGAAACAACAGGTGTTGGCGAGGATGTGGAGAAAAGGAACACTCATGCACAACTGGTGGGAATGCAAACTGGTGCAGTCACTGTGGAAAACAGTATGGTGGTTCCTCAAAAGTTAAAAATAGAACTACCTTATGATCCCGCAATTGCATTACTAGGTATTTAACTAAAGAATACAAAAACACTAAGTCAAAGGGACACATGCACCCCTATGTTTATAGCAGCATTATTTAGAATGGCCAAATTATGGAAGCAGCCAAGTGTCCATCAATGGACGAATGGATAAAGATGTGTATATATGTGTACACATAAACACACACACACACAGGAATATTATTCAGCCATTAAAAAGAATGAAATCTTGCCATTTGCAACAACATGGATGAAGCTACAGAGTATAATGTTAAGCGAAATAAGTCAGAGAAAGACAAAACCATATGATTTCACTCACATGTGGAATTTAAGAAATAAAACAAGCAAAGGGAAAAAGAGAAACACATCAAGAAAAAGACTCTTTTTTAAAAAAGATTCTATTTTTATTTATTTGAGAGAGAGAAAGGGAGAGCACAGAGGAAGAGTGAGAGGGAGACACAGATTTCCCGATGAGCAGAGAGCCCAATGTGGGGCTTTATCCCAGGACCCTGAGATCATGACCCGAGCTGAAAGCAGACACTTAACCAACTGAGCCACCCAAGTGCCCCAAGAAAAAGACTGTTAACTACAGAGAACAAACTGATGGTTACCAGAGGGGAGGCTGGATGGGGGGGGTGGGTTATTTAGGTGATGGGGGATGAAAGAGTGCACTTGTGATGAGCACGGGGTGATGTATAGAAGTGTTGAATTACTAATATTGTACATTTGAAACTAATATTGTATGTTAACTAACTGGAATTAAAGTAAAAACTTTAAAAAAATACGAAAGCTCTTGTCAGACAGATTTCTAGATCAAAGTAATATTTCCGTTACAGTTGGCCCTCAATATTTAAATGTTAGGATTTGGGGGGGGCGCCTGGGTGGCTCAGTTGGTTAGGCATCCAACTCTTGATCTCAGCTCAGGTCTTGATCTCAGGGTTGTGAGCTCAAGCCCCATGTTGGGCTCCACACTCAACATTAAAAAATAAATAAAATAAATAATTTAATAAATAAAATAAATAAATAAACATTAGGATTTGGGAATTCAAACTAAAGCAAGACTGAATAGAATGTTACAATCAGAAGTCTGCCCAGAAGCCCAAAGCAGCAGAAATAGCTCTGTCTGTTAATGAAACCTAAAAAAATTACAAATTAAAAGAATTTTTAAATTTAAATTACGTATTTTTAAATACCAAAATAAAGAAAACTTAGATTCAGATGCCCTTGAGGAATACAATCCAAGATGAATGAAAAAGTGAATGTCAAGAAATGCACTGAATTCCAGGAAGTGGTCAAATGATGACCACAGGGAGAATCTTAAAAAAGGAAAACAGTACTTCAAAAGAGAATCATGATGAAATCAAGATTACCAAAGATCTATACCAGGTAAAGTCTTTAATGAAGTTTCTTTCCAAAATAAAAATGAGAGAAATAAAAAAACACTGTATTTTAACTTCAAGCCTGAAAACTTAGAGAAATTAAAATTTAATCCCAATGGAGAACAACTTTTTTCCAATCATATGAGAAGAGGAAGTCGCTGGAGGGGTGCCTAGGTGGCTCAGTTGTTAAGCATCTGCCTTTGGCTCAGGTCATGATCTCGGGGTCCTGGGATCGAGCCCCGCATCGGGCTCCCTGCTCAGCGGGGAGTCTGCTTCTCCCTCTCCCTCTCCCCATTGCTCGTGATCTCTCTCAAATAAAGAAAAGAAAAGAGGGCCGCCTGGGTGGCTCAGTTGTTAAGCGTCTGCCTTCGGCTCAGGTCATGATCCCAGCCCCACGTTGGGCTCCTGGCTCCCGGCTCCACAGGAGGCCTGCTTCTCCCTCTCCCACTTCCCCTGCTTGTGTTCCCTCTCTCGCTGTCTCTCTCTCTCTCTCAAAATAAATAAATAAAATCTTTAGAAGAAAAAAGAGAAGAAAAGAAAAAAGAAAAGAAAAGCTGGAGAAGCTACAGATACACAAACAAAAGAGACGAATGTGAAAACAACCACTTAAAAACACCAGAGTGGGGCGCCTGGGTGGCTCAGTTGGTTAAGCGACTGCCTTCGGCTCAGGTCATGATCCTGGAGTCCTGGGATCGAGTCCCATGTTGGGCTGCTCAGCAGGGAGTCTGCTTCTCCCTCTGACCCTCTTCCCTTCCGTGCTCTCTATCTCTCATTCTCTCTCTCTCAAATAAATAAATAAAATCTTTAAAAAAAACCCCAAAAAACAAAAAAAACCCACACCAGAGTGACTGTAAAGACTCTGGTTGTGGTTGGGAGTCCCACTCACCTCCACCATTTGTTACTACTAAACTGCTGCGAGTCTCCTGGTACTGGCTTTCTCTTCGCAGTCTTTGTTCCTTAGTGATTTCTGCTACTCGAAGAGGCAGATCTGAAAATTCATCTGTAGGCTTTAAAAAAAAAAAGCAGTAACATTTAAAAATGTAATTTCAAACTTTAGACAACATAGTATTGAAAGCAAGGATATAATATAAACTCACTAAAATTTACATTTAAGAAGAAATAGCAAAAAAGTTCTGGACATGAACAGTAGTGACAGTTTCTCAACAATTTGAATGTACTTAATGTCACTGAAATGTACACTTAAGAATGGTTAAAATGGTACATTTTATGTTATGTATATTTATTTTACTATAATAAAAAAAGCGATGGAAGGTTATACATCACTCCATAAATAAACAGGAATTTAAAGTATCTACATATATGTATCTGCATGGATACAGATGTGATTATGTACATACCCCTTGATACATACACAAGCTTTCCAAATTTCAAAGGGACGGTGGTCTAAAGTTAATTTGCTTTGGAATGAATGAAGTAATGCTACAAATAGGAGGTTATCAGTCTTGCTAATAACAGCTTATTTCATCAATTAACCCATTGAGAGCTAAAATATTCTACCTTCTAACATAAAAAAAGAAAGCATAATAATAAATACAAGAGGAAAATATGTAATTAGTTAAGAAAATTATTTATCTTGAGCATGTTAATAGTCTTCACTAAGGTTCCTGTCTTATTACCCACCAACCTATAGTCCTATTTTCTCACCTCGTAGCACCCCTTCCGCAACCTCTGCTTAAGGTCACCCTGCAAACTTTAGGCTTCAGTTGTAATTGGCTCAGTTCCCATTTGACTTTCTAGGATATTAAACTATTTATACAAGACAATAAGGTAACAAACATGTAAAACACATGATAAAAAGATGGCAAAGAAACAGAGTATCATTTCTGGATGGCAGTACTCTGTGGGATTTTTACCTCTTCCTTGGCTTTTCCATATTTTATGTAATGAGAAACTGAATCCAATTAAGATACTTTGTTTTCATCATTTTATTGTCTCTTAATCAGGTGTTACAACATGCAGAATAAAAGAAAACACTTACTTCATTCCCTGACCATCTCTTATCACCACTGTCCACACTATTGAAACCTGAATCAAGAGCTCCATAAGGGCGACCTGAGTACAGTTCTTCATGGCTGCCAAAGAGAGACTCTAGTTGTTACTGGGTAGTTTGAGGTTTTAAAAATTAACATTTAAAATAAGTTAAATGCAATTTTACTAATAAACATTATCATGGCATTTAGTGATTTAACTTATTTAGAATTAAATGGGCATTCTTTTGACTTTTTAATATGAAAAATTCCGAACTAAAATAAACAGTATAATGTATACTAGTATACTAATATAATAGCACTCACCCAGTTTCAAAAATGTCAACACTGCCATTCTTGTTTCATCTATGCTTCTAACCCATTTCCCATGCCCCCCAGCACAGGGCTTGAACTCACTGCCTTGAGATAGAGACCTGAGCTGAAATCAAGAGTTTGACCCTTAACTGACTGACCACCCAGGTGCCCCCCCTCAATTCTTTTTTTTTTTTTTTTTAAGAGAGAGTGAGTGGGGAGGGGGAGAGAGAATCTTAAGCAGGCTCCACACCCAGTATGGAACCCGACACAGGGCTCAATCTCATGACCCTGAGATCATGACCTGAGCTGAAATCAAGAGTCAGATGCTTAACTGACTGAACCACCCAGGCACCGCCAATAGTAATTTTTTTTTAGAGATTTTATTTATTTATTTGACACAGAGAGAGACAGCGAGAGAAGGAACACAAGCAAGGGGAGTGGGAGAGGGAGAAGCAGGCTTCCCACAGAGCAGGGAGCCCAGCTCGATCCCAGGACCCCGGGATCATGACCTGAGCCGAACGCAGAAGGCAGACACTTGATGACTGAGACACCCAGGTGCCCCCCCCATAGTACTTTTAATGGTAAAATTCATATACAGTGAAATGCATACACCTTAGCTATATACTTGACAAATGAATCCATCTTTGTAATATACACCTCTCTCATGATGTAGGACATTTCTACTTTGCCTGAAAATTCCCACACAACCCTTTCCCAGGCAATTCCCCTCACCATGTTACAGTGTGCTCTTAAGAGATAACCACTATCCTGATTTTTTCTCCTTAAATTAGTATGAAAGGCAGAATAACAGTCCCCAAAGATGTTTAAGATCTAATCCCTGGAACCTATAAATGTTTCTTTACATGGCAAAGGGGAATTAAGGTTGGAAGTAAAAATAAGGTTGCTAGTCAGCTGATCCAAAATTAATGTAAATTATCTGAATGGACACAATGTAATCAAAAGGGCCCTTAACAGTGGAAGAGGGAGGCAGAAGAGGTCAGTGTGATGCAACGCTGCCTGAAGACGACTTTTGGTTAAGAGTCAAGGAATGTGGACAGTTTCTCTAGAAGTTGGAAAAGGCAAGGAAATGTATCCTACTCAGAGCCTACAGAAAAGAACAAAGCTCTGCCAGCATCTTGATTTTAGCCTAATGAGACCAAGACTTGGACTTCTGACCTACAAAACCATAAGATAACAAATTTGTGTTTAAAAATCTAAGTCTGTGGTAATTTGTTATGGCAGCAATAAAAAACTAATACAATTAGGATGCCTGGGTGGCTCAGTCATTAAGTGTCTGCCTTCAGCTCAGGTTATGATCCCATGGTCCTGGGATCGAGCCCCACATTGGGCTCCCTGCTCGGCAGGAAGCCTGTTTCTCCCTCTCCCACTCCCCCTGCTTGTGTTCCCTCTTTCACTGTGCCTCTGTCAAATAAATTAATAAAATCTTAAAAAAAAAAAAAAAGTAATACAATTAGTTTTGCTTACTCTGGAACTCAAAAAATGGAACCATATGTATTTTTTTTAATCTGGCTTTTTTTGCTCAGCACCATGTCAGTGAAATTCTTGATGGTTTTAATATCTTCAAGTAGAATGGATAAATTATTTGTTAAGTGTAGGCTTAACTTAAAAAACAAACAAACAGACTTGCCAATCTGTTTTTGAAAGTAGCTATCCCATTTTGCATTCACACCAGCAATGTATCTGAGTTCCAGCTGCCAACACTTGTGTTGGCAGTCTTTCATTTCAGCTATCCTGGTGAGTGAAACGTGTATCAGTGAGATACACCTTTCAGTATTTTTCTGATGACTAATGATATTGAGTACCATTTTGTGTGGGTATTGGCCATTCATTTATCTTCTTTTTGTTTTTTTTTTTTAAAGATATGTTTTATTTATTTATTTGACAGAGAGACAGAGAGCACAGGTAGGCAGAGGGGCAGGCAGAGGGAAAGGGAGAAGCAGGCTTTCTGCTGAGCAGGGAGCCCGATGCAGGGCTCAATCCCAGGATCCTGGGATCATGACGTGAGCTGAAAGCAGACGCTTAACCGACTGAGCCACCCAGGTGCCCCATTTATCTTCCTTTTGTGAAAGGTCCATTCTTTTGCCCATTTCTAAATATACCAGTAATCTCAAAAATAGTTTGCGAAGAAGCCAGACACAAAACACTATACGATGCTTGATTTCATCTATATGAAACTTTAGAGAAGGCAAAACTATAGTGACTAAGAGCAGATCAGTAGCTGCCCGGGGCTGAGTGAAGGGGAAAGGACTTATCAAGTGTAAAGGGGCACATGGGTGATGGAACTGCTATCTGTCTTGTGTTGGTAGTCTCATGACTGCATCCATTTACCAAAATTCACTGAGCTGCACACTTAAAATAGATAAATGTTATGATTTGTACATTGTATCTCAATAAAGCTGTTTAAAAACCTGCCAAATATTTCGCCCAAGTGGATGTTCCATTTTACAGATCTGTAAGCAGTGTAGGAGAGCACTGGTTGCCGCACACCCCCCTCGACATCTGGTGTTGTCAGTTTTAATTTTAGTCATTCTAGTAGGTGTGTAATAATGTCTTGTGCCTTACTTTACATTTCCATGATGACTGATGATGTTGAGCACTTTTTGGAGTGCTTATTGGTCATTTGTATATCTTTCTTTGTCAAGTATCTAATCAAGTCTTTTGTCCAACTTTTAATTGGGTTGTTTGTCTTTCTAACATTAAGTTGCAGATACCCTTTATAGTTTGGATATAAGTCCTCTGTCATATATATATGTGTCATATATATACACATTGCAAGTATTTTCTCCCAGTCTGTGGTTTGCATATCCATTTTCTTAGTATTTTCTTTTCATGAGGAGATGCTTTTCATTTTGCTGAAATCTAATTTATCATGTCTTTTTTTTTATGGTTATTGCTTTCTGTATCCTCAGAAATCATTGCCTATTCTACGTCACAAAGATATTCTTCCACTTTCTTCGAAAAGTTTTATAGCTATAGTTTTTGCTTGTTCTTCAATATACTTTTTAAAAGTTAGCTTAGGGGCGCCTGGGTGGCTCAGTCATGAAGCGTCTGCCTTCGGCTCAGGTCATGATCCCAGGGTCCTGGGATCGAGCCCCACATCGGGCTCCCTGCTCCGCGGGAAGCCTGCTTCTCCCTCTCCCATTCCCCCTGCTTGTGTTCCCTCTCTCGCTATGTCTCTGTCAAATAAATAAATAAAAAATCTTTAAAAAATATAAAAAAATAAAAGTTGGCTTAATTAGACACCTAAAACATGACAAGGCTTATTTTTAAAAAATGGTCTATTAGTATTTTATTTAAAAAGCATGGGGTTGAAAAGCAACTTTCAATGGTACAAATTTAAAATAGTGCTTTTCTAGTACTGAATTTTGTATTCCATATATTCTTACATAGTTAATGCACATAACTTTAATTTCCATAAAATGAGGTTAACCATTCCTACTCATATGCCTTTATATAAAGTGAAAGATTTATGTCAGTTAAAAACAAAACAAATCAGGGCGCCTGGGTGGCTCAGTTGGTTAAGCCACTTGCCTTCGGCTCAGGTCATGATCCCAGGGTCCTGGGATCGAGCCCCACTTCGGGCTCCCTGCTCGGCGGGGAGCCTGCTTCTCCCTCTCCCTCGGCCACTCCCCCTGCTTGTGTGCTCTGGCTCTCTCTATGTCTCTGTCAAATAAATAAATAAAATCTTTAAAAACAAAACAAACAAAAAACCCTACGTGAATAAAAGAAAGTCTTTGTAACATCATTTATTTTATTGATAAAGATTTTACTTTGAATGTAGTAATTAATACATAGATCTGTTCGTCCAATGTACTAAATATGGTCTGATTATGAAGATCCAAAAATACAAGTGCCTTCTGGCTAGCTTCCTCACTTTCCCCACCTTCCCCCATCAAGATCATTTAGCAAAAAAAAGTCTCCCAGCAGAATTCTAAAATTACTTTTCTAGCAGTGCCTGGCTGGCTCAGTTGGAAGAGCATGTGACTCCTGATCTTGGGGCCGTGAGTTCAAGCCCCATGCTGGATGCTGAGATTACTTAAAAATAAATAAATAAATAAGCAAATACATAAACTAAAAAAAATTTACTTTTCTAAGGGAAAAGTAGTTAATCTCTACCAACTTTTTACTTTGGAAAAATTCCTATCTATACAAGAGTTAGGAGAGTAATACAATGAATATCCATTTGCCCTTCATCTATATCTCCAAACTGTTAGTTATTTAAGTAGAATGTCTTATTTAATCGTCTATGTGATAGGTCTGCTTTTATGCTTGTTTTAGGGTCCAGAACTTACAGATAGGTACTATATATGTTTTATCACCGCAAAGTCAGGCTGAGGTACCCAATTTTAAAAGCTTTCTAATAAAATTATACATTAAGCCACACTTACAAAATTCTGCAGCTGCCAAAAGAAGTATGTATATTTCAAGATTTACTGAAAAGTATTTTAAAATATTATGTATCTTTTTCAAGTAAAGATTTTCCGATTTCTAGAGGATATTGTTCTATATAACGTTTATTCTATCAAGTGGCCAATTGAGATAAGCCTAAATTTACTGTGATATTTTTCAAGTGGGTAACATAAACAGAATTAATAGAATCTCTGCATTAAGCTATTTATTTCCTTTATTTGTTACCTTTAGCTTCTCCACATACTCACTCTCGTTCAGAGTTTAAACTGGTAACATTAAACTGAGGCATACAGGTTTACCAACTTCTGGGTTCGCTCAGGATTTTTTTTTGGTTTTAGAACGTAAAGTCCTGTGTCCCAGGAAAACCCTTAGTCACAAGCAAACCAGGACAGATGGTTACCCAATGAATAAATATGGCCCTCAGGAGGCCTGGCAGAGTTCTGCCAGCCAGGTTCCAGTTATGCCCTGTCAGAAAGTCCAATCTCCTTAAACTACCTAGCATAACATGGACTCAGATGTTTAAGTGCCTTTTCTGTAGCAGGAACTTGAACTGTGAGTCAGTAGAGTGCAGTGAGGAGCATAAAACATGGCTATTTTTATAGTTTAACAGATGTGGACTGACAACGTGGCACCATCATTTGCTAGCAGCTGTGTGACTTCAATTAACTTGCTTAACTTCTCTCAACTTGCTTCCTCGTAAGTTAAAGAAAAAAAAAAGATTAACAAGACCTACCTCACAGATTTGCTATAAAGATCGAAAAATATAAGCTAAGGATTTGCACAAATATTATTACAAAGGACTAAATAAAAGTTATTATTATTATTATTTCTATGAAGAATGTACTCTTAAGAGAGCATCTGCTGTTATCACAAGTCACTACATCTACTTCATTTGGGTTTAGTTCACCAAACATTTATTGAATGTCACACAGTGTTCTAGATACTAAGAATACAAATATCAATAAAGGATGATCATTGCTTTCACAAGCTCAGGCTTGTTGGAGAGAATTAATTCCATTACTCGGGTTGCAGAAGCAGGACTTTTCTTACCAGTGGCTTAGTCTTTCCTCGGTTTTGGTTCACTGCCACATTACCATACATAAACATATTTAGTCTGTAATATATAGCTGGTCAGCAAAGAAGCATAGGTCATTATAGATCACCACTGAAAAATACACGTGCCATTGTACAAAACTTAAAAGTTATCACAACAGTGCAACTTGCTAAAGGAATTGGAAACATATACATCTAGAAATAAATAAAACATTTGTGATCTTTATAAAATGACTTAAGGAAGATTGGTTGTAGTTTATATATTATGCAAAAATAGTTAGAAAGTTACATGTAAGGATTGAAGGAAAGTACCACAGCACCTAATCTGTAGTGGATACCTGAAGAGCTACAGGATTAATAAAAATTCTCTTTAGCAAGACAGGACTCTTTGGTCTAAACTGGTCCTAGATCACCGTAGATAGCTAGTAACTATAATGTCTAATATTTACATAGGACTTTATGGTCAGCCAAGCACTTTCAGAACCAGGTCATTCAATCCTTAGAACTACTGTTAGGGCAAACCTGGGGTAAATAAAGATCATGTTGAAGAAACTGAAGTCCAGAGAGGTTAAGTGAACTGCCCGATAGTACAGACATTCTCACTCCATGGTGGCATTTTGAATAAAGGTACTGCCAACAACAATGCAATTTCACTAATCCATACCTCAGTAAAAAAAGACATGAAGATACAATACCCCATTCACCACTGCATGAGGAGTTGAAGGAAGTATTTTATTTATATTATATATAAAAATATTATCTAGGACATTCTGAAATAATTATAAATAATGTAATATAACTTCAGAAAAAATGGAAAATACAGAATACAGATTAATCTAGTGAGCATGGTGAGGGATTATTATAGGGACTGGAAGACATCAGATCTATAATTACTAATTCCTTTGGAGAGACACAACATGTTTATGCTATTTAGACTTTCCATTTAGGGTATATTTCTCCATGGATTCAAGCCTTCTTTTTGCCTTAGCAAATACACACATGTCTCTTGCCAGGCTTTTTTGAGAAGTTTTATGTTTTTAAAGTATTATGATGAGGATTTCTATATTAAAAAAAATTAGGCCAAGACTAATTAGTCCTCAAGACTAAGGACAGAATGACAGAAAGAAACAGGTTCTGCAATCAGCACCACAGGCTTTAATCAAAGCTCGTTATTCCTATAGGGGCTGGTGATTCCTCCTTCGTCTTTGGACCTACCCTCACATACACGTCCCCAGTAGTCATCATTAACTGCCTGACACTCAAACCCCAAAGGCAGCAATGTAAAATAAAAGCTACATTTTTTTATTTACTTTTTAAGATTTTATTTATTTGACAGAGAGAGAAAGAGAGAGGAGAGACAGTACAAGCAGGGGGAGTGAGAGAGGGAGAAGCAGGCTCTCCACTGAGCAGGGAGCCCGATGTGGGGCTCAATCCCAGGACCCTGGGATCATGACCTGAGCTGAAGGTAGACACTTAACCGACCAAACCGCCCAGGCGCCCCTACATTTTTTGTTGTAGTACATCTTTCAAGAGTACAAGACTAGAACATACTTAATGAAAATTTTGAATAGGAAAAACAAAACTTTTTTCAATAAATAAGACAAGAGTTCTCTATTATAAGCAATTTACCAAGGTAAGAGGAAAAAGACTTGAAGAAAGAAAAGGATATAATGAATAGAGGAAATTTAAACATTCTTGGCAATAATGGTCTGGGTCCCTTCATATTCTCCCCCACTGTCAAAGTCCTTTCTCAGAGAGAGGCCTAAATCTAGCACAGAGTATGCCAGACCTAATCCCTACCATCTGTCAAAACCTTTTATGTCTTAACCTTAACATCACATGTCTGCTTTCAGTCTTCTCAGAGTTAAAAGTGTTAGGACCAAGATGTTCTTGTAGGAATCTTTTATGGGTATGTAGGACATTGGTTAATTTCTCCTTGTGTATTTGTATAAATATACTAAAACTTGTATTATTGTATGCTGAAACCACCAGATTAGAGCTAGTACTTTAAATACCCTTCATAGTGTCTATGAAACTCTTCAATCTAATAGCTAGACCAAAAAAACCCCAGAATGTCATTATAAAGTTGTTCTGATAACTTTAAGCACAGAAAAGTTAGGAGGGAAATAACAGTTGTGTGACCAAACTGTTCATTACTTTAATAAATACTTGTTGAGTATCTACTGTGTGTGCCAAACACCCAGCTGAACTAGGGATACAGTGGTGAAGAAGAAAGACATGGTCTGTGGCAAAGGGCAGAAGTCAAGTCCCTTTGGGGTAATACTTAATTTACTTAAGAAATCAGGTTCTGGGGGCACTTGGGTGGCTCAGTCAGTTAAGCATCTGCCTTTGGCTCAGATCATGATCCTGGAGTCCTGGGATGGAGCCCCGCATTGGGCTCCCTGCTCAGTGGGGAATCTGCTTTTTCCTCTGTCCCGCCCCCAGCTTGTGCTCGCTCTCTCCCTCACTTTCTCTAATAAATAAAATCTTAAAAAAAAAAAAAATCAGGTTCTGTATTTTCAGATAGCTTGAGATTACTCCTTTATACCATAAACACTTAAATATTTAATTCTAATAATTTCTGATGAAAAAAATTTAAACTGTATTTAAAATTTAAACTTGATGCACATTTCCCTTTACTAGAAATGATATCTCTAATATACCTTAGCATTTTCTTGATAAGCATCAATTATTGTACTGTGCTCTAACATGGCAATAATTTAATTACTGAAATATGGAGGGTTCTTTGCATATATGACTAATGGCATCAAGGCACTATGTTTTTAGAGTGTTACTGCTTTTCAGTATCTTGTGAAATTATGAAATATGTCATACAGATAAAAAATGAATATAAAAGACATAGCTTTTAAAACATGATGAGACATTAATACCTTTGTTTATTATTATTTTTAAATATTTTATTTATTTATTTGACAGAGAGAGACAGCGAGAGAGGGAACACAAGCAGGGGGAGTGGGAGAGGGAGAAGCAGACTTCCCGCGGAGCAGGGAGCCTGATGCAGGGCTCAGTCACAGACGCTTAACAACTGAACCACCCTGGTGCTCCGAGACATTAATAACTAAAGTCCCCTATGTGTCTTTCACATTGAATCTTCCTTCCTCTCAGAGTTAACCACTAACTGATTTTTTTAATATGTGTCTGCTTTTTATAGTTCTATTTTTTCTTTCAAATAACTTTTTGTATTTTTAATGTCTGCTTTTAGAAACTCTACCAAAATAGAAATTTGTTAATCTGTTTTAGACTACGATACTGAGAAGCAAGCTCATTAGGGCTGTGCTTTAATGTAAAATGTGACAAGTTCTAAGAGAAGGCCAGAGGGGTTCTCTTTTGAATAAGGCCTATATGCATTATAGCACCTTCACTGAGACATCTATTTTGCCAGTTAAGAGGCCTTTTGAATTTAATTACTGCTGCTTAAGATTGTTCCAGATGGTTGGGAATGCCAAGGAGGTAACCTTGTCATTCAGGTGTTATGTAGTTGAAGGATTCATAAACTAAAAGATCCTGAAGTGACATTAATGGTCATCAAATCCATCCTCTTCACTCCCTAAAGAAAAAATCAACCCCCAAATGTTTGAATGACTTGCTTTAAGTCACAGAATTAACAGCAGAGCCAAGGTTAGCATTCAAGTCACTGAGACCCAGTGGTTTTCAAGTAGGCACCCCTCAGGGGCTACTTAGCAATGTCTGGAGCTGTTTTTGTTTGTCACACTGGGAAGGTGCTACAGAAGCCAGAAATACTGATAAACAGCTTCTGATGTATAAGACAGCTTCCCACAACAAAGAGTTATCTTGCCCAAAATATCAACAGTGCTGAGGTGGAGAAACCTTAATTTAGGACTACACTTTGTCAGATCTCTGTAATCGACTGTTTACTTAATACAAACATTCTGAGAAAAACAGTGTCAAAATAGGTTAATTCCCTTTAGTTAAACATTCAGACAGATTTAAGGGTCCAGTTTGATTCCCTATGAGATGGAATATATTAAATAAAAAAATAAAATATACTCACCAGGAGCCAAAACCCAAGGGTCTCCTATCGTAATCTGGCAGATCTGGAGCAATCTTACAAGCCTGTATGTTCAGGTACTTAAATATGTGGATTTTGCCTTTTATACATATCTAAAAAAGTAACATATAAATGCAATCAAATTATTACTCATTTGAAATATATGTGTCCCTTGTTAACAATCACAATCAGCTTTTTACTTATTATATATATATTAGAAGCAAGGCATTTCTATTAACTACATACAGTGATATTAAAAATCAAATACTCATTACAACATGTTATTTTATGTGTTTAAGTGATATAAATACAGATTTTTGTTTTCTAGTCAAGAATAAATTTCAGTAACATATAAAATAAATAATTTATGATTATAAACACTGACAGAATACCAAATAAACTTATCAAACTGATTAGTTAGGCATAGTCAGGGATTTAAAGCATTGTTCCCCACAGATTTCACTGGCAACTTTGCTTTTAGAAATCCAACAATCATGCACAATTATGTTTTGAATCCTACTTTCTGTAAGAGAGAAAAGCAAGAAATGATTAAACATTAAAGTTACATTTTTGTTGACAGAAGTCAAAATATAAATTCTTTAAGATAATGAGATCCTTCTATAGTTATGAAGTTTACTCATAAAGCTTTATAGTTGCCATCAAGAGGCTTGAATAAGACCATCATCAACTGTAGAGTTCAAATGCTACAGTGAAAAATATGGGCTGGCATGTGTTGTGATGAGCACTAGGTATTATATGCAACTAATGAATCGTTGAACACTGCATCAAAAACTAATGATGTACTATATGTTGGCTAACTGACATAATAAAAAAAATTAAATTAAGTGAAATTAAAAAAAAGAAAAATATAGGCTGGTAGAATTTTTCAAATTATGGGATGGCTAGAATCTATATGTAAAGTTACCTTAAAATTACTTTATTATTAAATAGTTTCATATCAGTCACTGATAAACCAATGATCAAACTGACTAAATGAGGAACTTAAGATTTTATTAAATAAAAAGGTACAAAAATGATGGTCAGAAGAAATGCACTGATAATCTTTAATGCTGAAAGCCAAGTATTTTTGTCTCTCGTTTTTACATTGCCTACTTTCAAGTTTTACTAGAAAGAAATTAACTCAAATTGTATTAGAAAAACCTTGAGAAGAACCCCTCAACTCAAAAAGTAAGAATTTAGTGAAAGGAAAAGCACTTCTGGAAATATTATCTGCCCTTCATCCCATTTATTCAGGGCTTCTAAAGAATGCATATGTGTGTGAATTTACTGTAAAAGAACTTCATTTCCAACAAAAAGATAAATCTATAGAACTTCAATTTTTATATTCACGCTCTGTCAAAAAAGTTCCCAATATACTTCAAATCCACTAGAGTTTACCTGTGCAGGAGGAGACTGTAGTGGATTGTTATCTAGGGTGATCATCTGTAAGTGCCTGAGGTTCCGATAACAAACAGGGATTGTTGTAATTTTATTGCAGGAGAAGTCTAACCGTATCAAAGGCAGCTCTGCCAGCTCTGCAGGGTGATAAAATGGAAATGCACAATTAATGATATTTCAAAACTAGACCATTTTTACAGGAGCTTCTAGTTAAATATAGCGAATTTAATGTATTTATCTCCTTTCTTAAAGATGAACTGGTACTATAAAATGAAATCTAGTTGCTTACAGATGGGAATACTAGTGAAAAGCAAGCAGTCTGACCCCTCACAGAACTACAGAAACCGGAGGCCTGATACCACAGAAATGCAGGCATAACCAAAGGATTAGATGATAGTCTGTAAAAAGAACAAGTTAAATGCCTAAGTCCCCAACCTCATGCAGTCCTACCCCTCTCCAATCAATCACCACCGGGGTCAGTAAGTTATTCTCTCGTGAAACCGAATCAAAGGCTTTGAATTCAGGAATCTTAGGCACAATGGAAAGTCAGGATGAGTTGCCAGTTGAAAATGGAGGATTTAAAAGGAAGTCTACACAGTGACGAGACCTCAGCATGTTCCTACCCAACCCCACCCCATCCCCAGCTCTTGAATGCCAGTAGAGTAGTCAGTTCCCTCTTATTCATGGGGGATATGTTTCAAAACCCCCAGGGGATGCAGAAACTGCAGAGAGTACCAAACCCTATATATTCTGTGATTTTTCCTATACATACATACCCATATACATATACTGTGATTTTTCCTATACGTACATACCTGGATATATATGATAAAGTTTAATTTATAAATTAGGCACAGTAAGAAATTAACAACTAATAAAATTAAATTAAATTAACAAAAACTAATAATAAAATAGAACAAATATAATAGTGTAATAAAAATTATGTGAATGTGGTTTCTCTCTCTGCTAGAAAAAGAGGGAGGAATTAGCCATATGTACATAAAAAACTAAGCAAATAAAAAAGACAAAAACAACAACAAAAATAAGATGCATAAAAAAATAAAATCAGGGCGCCTGGGTGGCTCAGTTGGTTAAGCGACTGCCTTCGGCTCAGGTCATGATCCTGGAGTCCCGGGATCGAGTCCCGCATCGGGCTCCCTGCTCGGCGGGGAGTCTGCTTCTCCCTCGGACCCTCCCCCCTCTCATGCTCTCTCTCAAATAAATAAATAAAATCTTTAAAAAAAAAAAATAAAAAAAAAATAAAATCAGAGTACATCAACTGAATTGGCAGGGAACAATATTTATATAGTTGTAATAACATAAACAATAACACTTGGATCAAAAGTTGTGATAAAACTACACTGGAAAGGGGTGCCTGGGTGGCTCAGTTGTTAAGCATCTGCCTTTGGCTCAGGTCATGATCCCAGGGTCCTGGGTTCGAGCCCCACATCAGGCTCCCTGATCGGTTGGAAGCCTGCTTCTCCCTCTCCCACTCCTCCTGCTTGTGTTCCCTCTCTCTCTGTGTCTCTATCAAATAAATAAAATCTTTAAAAAAAAAAATTACACTAGGAAGATAGCAGGAGGGAAGTAAAGGTATGATCGTGATAGTGTGTAAGAAAGTTAAATCGTCATCTGCCAGGTCACCTGGGTGGCTCAGTAAGTTAAGCATCTATCTGCCTTTGGCTCAGGTCATGATCCCAGGGTCCTGGGATTGAGCCCTGCATCGGGCTCTCTGCTCAGCAAGGAGCCTGCTTCTTCCTCTCCCTCTGCCTGCCACCCTGCCTACTTTTGTGAGCGCTCAATCTCTCTAATAAATAAAACCTTAAAAATTAAAAATATTTAATATATAAATAGTCATCTACCATAACAGGAAGTTGACATAAGTGTCAAGACTGGTAAATCCAGCAAAGCTGTTAAAGCATGTCATTTAGAAGTATGTCAGCAAATGCCAGTGAATAGAATTAAAGATGGAGAAGGCAGATGCTTCTAGACATTAAAACTGGGGAGGCGGAGGGGTGCCTGGGTGGCTTAGTTGGTTAAGGGTCCAACCTTGATTTCAGCTCAGGTCATGATCTCATGGTCATGAGATTGAGTCCCGTGCCACCTCCGCACTCGGGGGAGGGAGTCTGCTTGAGATTCCCTCTCTCTCTTCCCTTCCCCTATGCGCATGTGTGCGCACACACTCTCTCTCTAATGAATAAATAAATCTTAAAAAAAAATAACTGGGGGGGGGGAGATGGTTGAGGCAGGTGAATGCTATTATTGATTTTGAGCTTCTTCTACTTGACTTTCTGAACGATATATTTTTAAACTACTTCATACTATATATATTTTTATATTACTCAACTTTCTGAGCAATATATTACTTTATAACAATTAAAATTTAAAATCAAAATGGCAATAAGAGACATACTATCTTATCTACCAAATTGGAATATGTTAGAGACCATATGAACTTCCACACTAACTTATGTAGCTATCAGAATAAAGCTTTCCTCCAGTTTAGCTCTCAGTTTAGCTGTATATGCTGAGATTACAAGATAAGCTGACAGAAAACCATTTAAGGGCGCCTGGGTGGCTCAGTTGGTTAAGCGACTGCCTTCGGCTCAGGTCATGATCCTGGAGTCCCTGAATCGGGTCCCACATTGGGCTCCCTGCTCGGCGGGGAGTCTGCTTCTCCCTCTGACCCTCCCCCCCTCTCATGTGCTTTCTCTCTCTCTCATTCTCTCTCTCTCAAATAAATAAAATCTTTAAAAAAAAAAAGAAAACCATTTAAAACTATTTGGGTGACTCACCATTTTCTTGGTAACACAACTTTAAAATTTGATAGAGAAATCAATTAGATGACAAAATTATTAGACTGTAATTGTCATCTAAAACCCTGAATTTTCATTTTCACTAAAATCCCAATGTTTTCATCAACTGATTTTATATTAAGTCCATATTACTACATTAATAAGCCTTTAAAGATCAATCTCAGTAGGTAGGTCCTGAGTAGAAGGGTAATCTTGGATAGAATTTTTGGGTTATAGGGCCTGTGCCATGATTTTGGTCAGTTCTGCTGGGGGCCTTCATTCACATTCCTGAGGGGGTAGAAAGCAGACCCAGGAGGAAATGAGGAAGGGCTCTAAAAGTAAAAGGTGTAAAGGTTACTGGGTAAGCGACTGAAAGGAAAGTTATGCAGGATTTTGGCTAGTCTGACTGCACTAAGTGTATAAAAGTGGACTCAAAGGTCACTTATTGAGACATTTTGACATACAAAATGTCAAAGTCACACTTGTATGTGTTAGAATTAAAAATCATACTGGTGTTAACATTTGATTCCACAGTGAAGCAAAAGCTTCATTAGTTAATTTAATATTTACTATATATTATAAGTCATGTTTTATAGAAGAACCTAGAGCATCACGGTCACGAAAATACCTTCTAAAGGACAGAGGTAAGGGAAAGTGGATGGGAGTACAGATGACACAGGAGTTGCCAGGAACTGATAACTACTATAGCTGGATATTCATTGCTCTCATTTATATATGAAATTTTCCATAATAACATTAAAGATATACTCTGATCTAAGTTCTCCTCATTTTCATTTCTTTTACAGCTTCTTTCATGAATTCATATTTTGAAGGGTTGATAAATTATACTTAATTTGCTTAATCATTTTTATGATTTAGATACATATACCAGAGCCTATAGTGAGCCTAAGATAACAAGCCTCCCAGTGCAGTCTCTCACTCCATTCATTATTCATTCTGCACATCACCTCTAACCATTAATTAGCCTCTATCTGAACATTTCCAGGGAAAGATAAAGTAAGTTCAAGTCAAGTCCATTTAAGTCAATGCAAATTGCAGGAATGTTTTTCATTACACTAAACTATTTCCTCATCAAAAACATGATCTATTTAAAAAAAAAAAACAAAACAAAACATGATCTATTTCTCCCAAGTACTCACACTTACTGAAACTTCCAGAGACCCTACCTTGAGTTATTAATTAATTCTGACAAGATCTAAAAATACAATCACTGGTTAATACGTTATTGGAGTTTTTCACTGAAGAATCTAACTTTAAAATCCACAAGGAAACAGATAACAACATATAGTAGCTGAACCACTGTATCTCAAAACATTGCCTGTAACTCTCATACATTTTTGTCTTGTACCTATCAGTCTGAGAGATCTTCAAAATAAAGAAACAAGTAATAATGAAACAATTATTTCAGTTTCTTACCTTCAGGCAAACGTACTAAGTGGTTTCTTCTTACATTAAGGTCTCTCAAGGCCTCCAAATTACCAATTTGGGAAGGTATTGTTTGAATTTCATTGCAGCTCACATCCTATCTCAAAAAGATACAAAGTAAAGAATTGTTCTAATATTACAAATTTGTCTGCTTTAAACCATGTGTAAAATGAGGTTCAGTAAGATAATACCTATGGTCTGTCTTAACTGTAAAAAAAAAAATCATGATTCCATGTCCAAGAATAATACCATAGTTTGTACTAGCATTTAATTCTAAAAACTTACAGGTTTCTGACTAATTTTACACAATTTATATGGAGCTACACTAATTTTATGAGCAGACCAAAAATTAAATGACAAGATGTGGGCAGAAAGCCTGGGATCAAATCAAATGAAAATTCTAGTGAAAAGGTAAATTAGAAAAAAGTATAAAAACTGATCTATTTTATAAGTGTTCTAATGAAACTAGAAGAAAAAACAATGATAAAAATTATAATGATAAAATTAATTGAAAGGAAATCCTATTTTCAAAATGCCAGCTCGCCTGCTCAAGAATATTAAAAAATGCATTAAAGATGACTCGAAAAGTTCTTTATCAAACTGAAAGTGAGGGAACAAATAATAAAGTACACATAACTCATAGGCCATGGAAAAAACAGATACTGCTCTCTCGGCATCTGATCAAGCTGGTACCAGTACATGTATTATGCAGGCCTTCTGGTATCTTGGTCAACAGCTTGATTCCACCAGTTCTGAGAAGAGGCTAACTACAGATTACAAGATTGACAAATTCAGAATTCCATAATTCTGAGACCAGCCAGAAAAAAGTATAAATCCATGTGTAATAGCAGGAAGTTGTCTAGGTTAATAAAAGCTCCAAGATGTCACATTAACACTTAGAACTCCTCTAGGATATGAGTAAAAGGACAATAGTAACAGACTTACTATTAGAAAAGACCACTTACCAAAAACTTCAATAATCTTCAATAAACTTCAATAATCTTCAAACATTATTTTTACATTTTCCCATAATATTCTTAGAGAAAATATTATTTTTACCTTTCCAACCAATTAATGACTGAAGTAGAATCAGTAGCTATACTTCTTAGTCCAGTGGTCTGGGCATCAAAGTTAAAAGGAAAAGAAGTTGAAAGGATAGGGAAAATTGAGCTTGAGCTAGAAGGTAATAGTAATTTATAACATTTCTCTCGGAAAATGTATATCTTGAAAGACAAAAGTTTACTCTCACTTAAAAACGAAGAGAAGGGATGCCTGGGTGGCTCAATCGGTTAAGCGTCTGCCTTCGGCTCAGGTCATGATCTCAGGGTCCTGGGATTGAGCCCCACATGGGGCTCCCTGCTCAGTGGGGAGTCTGCTTGTCCCTCTGCCTCTGCCCTTCCCCCTACTCGTGCTCTCTCTAATAAATGGATAAAATCTTTTTTATTTTAAAGATTTTATTTATTTATTTGACAGAGAGAGACACAGTGAGAGAGGGAACACAAGCAGGGGGAGTGGGAGAGGGAGAAGCAGGCTTCGTGCAGAGCAGGGAGCCCGATGCGGGGCTCGATCCCAGGACCCCAGAATCATGACCTGAGCCGAAGGCAGACGCTAAATGACTGAGCCACCCAGGCGCCCCAAATGGATAAAATCTTTAAGGGGAAAAAAAAAAAAAGGAAGAGAAATAGAGGCACCTGGCTGGCTCAGTTGGAGGAGCATGTGACTCTTGATCTTGGGGTCTTTAGTTCAAGTCTCACATTGGGTGTAGAAACTACTTAAATAGACTTTATAAAAAAGGAAATAAAGGATAAAAGCAATAGGATGTTGTGAGAACATGTTCCATCAAGTGGGAATCAGGAGCTTTGGGATTATTAATTCTCACTCTGACACAAACTATTTGTATGACTGAGGGTATCAATTTACCTCTTTTGTAGAAAGTTAAAAGCTCCTTCTGCAAGATGTATCTATCTTTTAGGTATTTATGATTCAATAAGCAGAAACAGAAAGTTTAAATGATTTGAATATCAGAATCTGAATCACAAGTAAAATTTACTGTTAGTTCATGTTAATAACCCAAGTTCTGAAGAAATGCCAACAAACATATATTTTGGACTTTATTTCCTAGATCTAATTGTCTCTAAATAAATAGTAGTTTAGTATCTAGACTCCAGATTTAATATATTTGTATATTTTTACATGTGACCTTTTATTTTCATAATCCACCTAAAAAAAAAGAGAGCTAATGTGTGGTCGTTAAATTATATGTGTATTTTTTGTTTATGATGTCTACCTTTGTTAATAAACCTACAAGAAACTATCCTCCCAAATCTCAATGGATATAATTGTATTTGACCATTTCAGAAATATAAAACATGGGCTCTGAAGTTGAGGTAGATCGGTTTCAAATTCTACTTCAGTTATGGAACCTTGGGCAAATTACTTATCCTATCTAAGTGCCACTTTCCTCAGCTGCAATATGATGATAATTATAATACCTAATTCATAATGTTACTGTGGTGATTAAATGGGAAAAGTCCCATTCCTATGCCCAGAACATAAGCACTAAAGAGTAACAAGGAGTAGTAAATGAAAGTTATGCTTCTCAGAAAACATAAGGCAGTAAAGAATAGCTTACTTTAGAGAGGGAGAGGGGTGCTGGAGATAGCATGTAAGGCAAAAAAAAAAAAAAAAAGCCTGATCTTTGCAGTGCCCATTCCCCTATAGGGGCTAACCAAAAATCAGAACACTGATGCTATTAAGATTTAACCTGAAAAACTGAAATGCATTATTAACTTATAGCTGACAAGTTTAATAACATAGAAATCACTGAATATTGGTTAAAATTTAATTCTAATGATTCCTCCCAGTCCATGTAGGCCTATTAGACTTGTACTTTCAGTTCTTTAACTCTGTGCTGACGCACTTCAGTACTGATCAACCAGCAAAACTTCACTATTCATACTTGGAAAAAAACTAAAAAACACACCTTAATAATGGGTCTTTACCAGAGAACAGAGCATGGTATGACTATGGATATACATACATGTGGGAACAGTAAAAAAGTAAAACATTAACTTACAAGTTCTGTTAAATGTCTGAGATGTCCAATTTCTTCTGGAAGTGACACCAATTTGTTATTACTAGCAATTAAGACTTTCAATGGTAAATTACACAAGTGCACTGGTAATGTTGACAGTTGGTTCCGACTAAATGGGTAAGTAGAGAAAGAAGAGTCAGAACCCCCCACTCAAGAAAAAAATTTCCACCTTTCCTATTCTATACTCAGTAAAGAGACAAATGTTAAGTCTTGGAAGGAACAAATGGGGTATTAGATTTGGATTCTAGTCTCCATTTCCTGACGTATCACCTTTGTGGTTTTAAGCACAGCATTATCTGCTTTTTACAGATTCCTCATCTGTAAATGGAGGATTTTAATACCTTCTCTATCTATCCTACAGGGCCCTGCACCATAAAACTCCTTTGCAAATAATGATGTGCTATATAAACACAACATATTATTATTTTATTAAAGTTAATGTTATGTATAAAGTGATTTAAAAATATGGTAGATGACTCTCATCCTCTCTCCTTGTCTTCCAAAGGAGAGTTATAAACATAAAAGTAGTTGTAATCTACTTCCCTCATCATTACATACATTATAATCAAATGTATATAAATAATCCAAATATGGTTCTATGGAAAACAAGTGACAGATAGGCTGTGATTTCAAATATGTCACATCAGCTGAAATACAGGTGTGGAATCTTTTATTTATACAAAAAACATGCAAAATCAGTATTAAAAGTACACATCTATCATTAGGATAAAAATAAGTTAAAATTTTACTTAAACAGATTTAACCTTTTAATCTCTAGGGTCAATTGGCCCCATTTCCAAGACCTTTTGCTGATTTGACTAATATAGATCATGAGCTTTTAAAACTTTTTAAATCAATAATAATTCTATTCCAGGGCACCTGGGTGGCTCAGTCAGTTAAATGTCTGCCTTTGGCTCTGATCATAATCCCAGGATCCTGGGATCAAGCCCCACATCGGGCTCCCTGCCAGGCAGCAAGACTGCTTCTTCAAGCTCTCCTCCCCGCTTATGCTCTCTCTCTCTATCTCTGTTGCTATCTCTCTCTCAAATAAATAAAATCTTAAAAAAAAATAATTCTATTCCTAGACATTTACCTTAAGGAAAGACAAAAATAAACATTTACATACAAGAGTCTCTGCCAGTATTATTTTTATCATGGCAAAAAACAAACTAAACATCTGACAGGGAAAACGAGTTTTAGAAGTATATATACGGTACAATAAAATGTTACATATAAAAATATTTCCAAAGAGTATTTCATGCCAAGGGGAAAAACTCATTTAAAAATTTGACTGAAAGCCTGGAGAAAAAGGAAAACATCACCTATAATTATAACTCAGATACAACATTTTGATGAATTTTCTTTATACTTTTCTACATTTGCTCATTTTCTCCAATGAACATTTATAACTTTTATAATGAAAAAAATAGCAAAAGAAGTCTTCCAAGATATGAAAAAATAGAAAGGAGTTAAATAAATGCATTTACACATTCAGAACTTAGTATACAAAAATACAAAATCACAAGAGTGAAAGTACTTTCAGATCTATTTTCATCTGATAAAACTTATTTGAAAATGTAACTGGAGCATCATAGCTACAAGACTACTGCAAGCCTATCAGGCTCATGACCCTTACAGTTTGTTAATTATTGCCAAGCTAAAGACAAAGGGAGAAACTAGAAGGACATAGGAAATATTGTTAATTCAGCCTAGTGCTCGCTTCGGCAGCACATATACTAAAATTCAGCCTAAGAACATGTACAGATACTGCAGATATGAACAGATAATGTAAATTTTAGTGAAAGGGAAGAGAGAACTGAAAATACCACATAAAACTAAAAATTAGAGAAAAAAAAAGAAACAACATCCTTACCTAATATTTAAGAATGTCAGAGCCTGTAGGTTTAGAATTGCCTCTGGTATATACCGAATACAATTTTGATATAAGTTGAGATTCTCAAGAGAAACAAAATGACATGCTTCTATGGGAATTTCTGAGAGACGATTTCGTGACAGATCTGAAAGAAAAAATAAATTAAGTTTATGATCAATCCTTAGAACTTATTTTATTGAAATGTTAGGTAAATAAGCAGGTTTCATCATTGTCTGAATTCCCAAGAGTTCCCATCGTGAAGAATGGTCCAGAGTAAACATTCAAATATTTATTAATCAGTTGAAAAAACCATTTTAACATATACCTCTCCATCTTTTTGCTGGGAAATACTGATTCTTTCTGAGTCTTCACATATACTTAAAAAATAAAACCAGTATTTTTTGCAAGTAACACAAAATTTAAGGCATATCTCCCTACAATTACACCAAAGATCATACTAAGTATCAAATATCCTAGGAAACAAATGGATCCTAAAATCCACCTTCCCAAAAGCACAGACAACATTCTGAGGTTTTTAAAAGAGCAAAGCAAAACTAAAAAACAACAGAAAAAAAAACCCAACAACAACAAAAACCAGCCTTTCTTTCTTTCTCTTTCTTTCTTTTTCTTTCTTCCTTCCTTCCTTCCTTCCTTCCTTCCTTCCTTCCTTCCTTCTTTCTTTCTTTTCTTTCTTTCTTTCTTCTTTCTTTCTTTCTTTCTTTCTTTCTTTCTTTCTTTCTTTCTTTCTTTCTTTCTTTCTCTCTCTCTCTCTCTCTCTCTCTCTCTCTTTTTCTTTTTAAAGATTTTTTATTTATTCATTTGAGAGAAACAGAGAACAAGCAAGAGCATGAGCAGGTGAGAGGGTCAGAGGAAGAAGGAGAGGCAGACTCCCTGCTGAGTTGGGTGCTCGACACAGAGCTCGATCCCAGGACGCCAGGATCATGACCTGAGCCGAAGGCAGATGCTTAACCGACTAAAGCCACCTAGGTGCCCCATTATACTGCCCCTTTCTTTCCAGATAAAGATTATCAGGGTCATGTCAAAAGGAGTCAGGAACCATTTTTGCTCCCGCTGGCCAAAGATGAGACAATCTTAGCTTCAATAAAGATAATTGCAAAGGACTCATATGTATCACATATACTGAATTATACTAGTTTATAATGACATCTCCCCCTTCCCCCCCAAAAGATGATAGAGAACCAATTCATTATCTTGTAAACTGATAAAGTAAGGGGAAAACATTTAACTTGCCTTTCCTATATGAACTGTATCACTGAATAACCAAACAGATGAAAAGAAGCGTCTCTGTATGTTTTCTAGCTATAAATGAAAAATGATAGAATGTCACCATTTTGCAACCCTCAATGAATTAATGGATCTAGAATTGAGTATTAACAGCTATCTTTACAATAGACAATCAGAAACTGTAGGCCTCCCTCTGGAAGAACAGAACATCACTTACAGTCTTGCCAGAGGAACAGAACCTGTGTCTAATGAAGCTTTTGCAAACTTTCAGAAAATGCAGAAGACCAGGGAATGTGCTGAAATAGTCACTCCATCATTATCCATTTAGATCTAGTTAAATATACTGTGAGATTCATTTGCTTACCACTGTTTTCCCTCTTCTTATGCCCTATCTTAAAGTCTCTGTTGGTAATTATTTGGTGAGAATCATTTCCTGAGAACTTTTCCCCTAAGTGGAGGACCTGTATTACTGCATATCCACAAGTATCTTGTTTTCACCATAACGTGTGAATAATACTTGGCTAGGTATAGGCACAGGTCCTTTCTTAGGAAGCTGTAGATGTCATTTTACTACCGTCTAGCTTCCAGTGTCAAACTGAGTAGTCTGGCACGTGATTTTTCCTTTGTAAACAGCATGATTTTTGTCTCCCCACCATCCTCAACACTCTGGCTTGAACTCAACAGGCTCTTTCAATCTTTCTCTAAACCATAGAAATGCTTGCCTATTCTATCTTTAGTTGTTGTATCTCCTCCATTTGCTCTTTCTCCTTCCATATATATATGGATATATCTATCGATGGATATATTATATATATAGCTCTCTCAAATAAATAAATAAATAAATAAATAAATAAATAAATAAATAAATATCCCCCCTCTCCCACTGCCCTATTTTGGTATACTCTTCTATTTAATGTTCCAGACCAGGAATTTGAGTCTCAACAATAATCAACCTTTCCACAAATTAATATATAAAAAAGCTCTCTGCTTTTTGTTTTCTTTTACACCATGATTAGAAGCATGTCTCTTTATTTCTCTTGAAAATCTAAGATAATTTATTTTGTTTTGCCTGTTAAATCTGTCATCTCTCTCTTTCAGTTACTATTTCTGTTCTATTTCACTGAAATCACTTGTTGTAGATGCAATCCTTGTTCATCTGTCTCTGTCTGCTGGTGTTCCTTTAAATGAATAATTTTCCTTTGCCAATTCATGGCTTGCCTCATCCTCCAAGGTTGAGTCCCTTGAAAGGCAGTTAACACCAAAACAGCAGAAGCAATCTCTACAGTGCACTGGAAGTAAGCTTCCACTCAGGGGCACAGTTCTTCCTGAGAACTTAAAAATTTTGATAATTGCCCCATTAGGATTTTGCCTCTTGTTTTCATTTGGATCACAGTATACTTCCCAAACTCACATATTCCCTCTAGGCCCTCCAGCCTACAAGTCTCATAATTGGTCTCACTCTGAAGTGGTACTTAGTACCACTTAGTAACTGAAGTTGGGAAACAGATCACCATCTTGCCAAAATGCCTCCCCATATTGTATTCATTAGGAAAAAGTTAAAGCCCTGGTTAACAGAGACCATCAAGTACTTAAGACTAAAAATTTCCTATAGAATCACACTATAAACAATTTCTTTCATGCTAAATGCAACAAGAATTATTTTAATCAATTCCTATTTAAATTTTACCAATATAATTTTAAAAGTTGAAGAAATGAGGGGCGTCTGTCTGGCTCAGTCAGAGGAGCATGTGACTCTTGATCTCTGGGTCATGAATTTTAGCCCCACATTGGGTGTAGAGATTACGTAAATAAATACATAAACTTAAAAAAAAGTTGAAGAAATGAAAGAAATTAAATTCATTGCAAACTGCTCCTTATTTAAATGTAACCCTCCAAAATGAAAGCTCCAGGCAACAAATTAAATTTAGGCAGGGATTATGCTTAATCTCTTAAACAAACAGGATTTAAACTCAGTCTGTTAAGCATCTGCCTTTGGCTCAGGTCAGGTCCTGGGATCGAGCTCAGCGGTGGGGGGGGGGGGGGGGGGGGCTGCTGAATCGGCTTTTACCCCCCCCCCACTCCCCCCCCAGTTGTCTCTCTTCCACAAATAAATTTTAAATTACTTAAAATCCAGAAAAATGAAACAAAAATAGCTTCCATCATTTTTTTTATGCCCATATTAAACAGGGAAAAAAAATAACAGCAAGATACACACTAGGCTTAGATGCATTTCAATAAATGGGTACTCCTTAATTTTTTAATACTTAGCAAATTTAAGGTATAATCTATTTTTGAAACCAGTTTTGTTTAAGGGTTCTTATAAGTTCTTTCACTTAAGTTGTATTTTTATTTCAATCTGGGAAGACAAGTAGCTTCTTCCTTATGTTAACTGAGTAATTTTTTTACATGCTACAAATTCATAAAAGAGTCATTTAGGTCATTGATCATATTACAGAAGGTACTGCAAAGTACTAATGGTTTATAAAAAATATTTCTTGTCATACTCCCTCAAGGAAGAAATAATTTCGTAGTCAAAGAAATGTGATTTTAAAAAGCCTTTAGGGGCACCTGGGTGGCTCACTTGGTTAAGTGTCCAGCTCTTGGTTTCGGTTCAAGTCATGATCTCATGGGCTGTGAGATCCAGCCCAGGATCAGTGGGGAGTCTGCTTGAAGAGTTTCCCCCTCTGCCCTAGCTCTACTTGTGTGTTTGCGCATGCTCTCTCTCTCTCTCTCTTTCTCTCTCTAATAAATAAATAAATAAAAATTTAAAAAGCCTTTAAGAAATAACCTTCAGTTTAAAAAATTATGGGTATGTATTATTCTTAAAACTCTTTCTGGTTATAAAAGCAATGATGCTAACTTCGTATGTGCAGAAGACTACATAAAACATATGCGCCTGGGTGCCTCAGCTGGTTAAGCGACTGCCTTCAGCTCAGGTCATGATCCTGGAGTCCAGGGATCGAGTCCCACATCGGGCTCCCTGCTCAGCGGGGAGTCTGCTTCTCCCTCTGACCCTCCCCCCTCTCATGCTCTCTCTCTCTCTCATTCTCTCTCAAATAAATAAATAAAATCTTTAAAAAAAAATATATGCATTCAAATAAATAAAATATTGCCAGCACCCTAGAAGTCCAATGTAGCTCTTCCTGATCATACCCTCTTCCCTCCAAAAGAGAAACCAATCTACTGATTTTAGTGATAATCATTTCCTTGATAGTTTTAACACTTTATAATTTTTAGTATTAGCTACCTATTGTTGCTGTATCAAATTACCACAAATTCAGTGGCTTAAAACAACACAATTTCATTATTTTACATTTCTGGAGGTCAGAAGTCAGAAATAAGTCTCACTGGGTAAAATCAAGGTGTGTTGGCAGGGCTACATTCCTTCTGGAGATTTTAGGGGAGAATCAGTTCCCTTCTATTTTCATATAAGTTGTATTCTGCAGTAGTTCCTTCATTTTCACTGTCTTCATAGTTCTTTTTTTTTTTTTTTAAGATTTTATTTATTTGACAGAGAGAGAGCACAAGCAGGGGGAGTGGCAGGCAGAGGGACAGGGAGAAGCAGGCTCCCCGGAGAGCAGGGGGAGCCCGATGTGGGACTCAATCCCAGGACCCTGGGACCATGACCTGAGCCGAAGGCAGTCACTTAACCAACTGAGCCACCCAGGGGCCCTTCATAGTTCTCTTCTACATGAACATGCCACAATTTATTTGCTTATTCTACTACGGATGAACATTTCAATTACATATCAATCTAGATAAATATCTAGGAGTGAAAATGCCATGTAATAAGATATATGGATCTTCAACTTCACAAGAGAATGACAAACTGTTTTCCAAAGTGGTTGTACCAATTTACACATCTACCAGCAGTTCTTGTGGCTTCACATCCTTGCCAATACTTGTTATTGTGAGATGTCTTAATATGTTTATTATGTTTTAGAGATTTTCACACAGTAGCATTTCATTGTGATTTTAATTTTCATTTCCTTTATTATTAATGAGGTACTACAGCTTTTCATGTTTATTGGCCATAGATTTCCTTTCTTGTAAAGTCTTTTGGTTTGTTGGAGATCTTTACAAATTGTGAATATGAATCTGGTGTCAATTATATGTGTTGCAAATATCTTCCCCTACTCTGTGGTTTGAAGTTTCACAGTCTTTGTGGTATCTTTGGTGACAGTCTTTAATACAGTGAAATGTTTTATTAATCTTTTCCTTTATGGTTAGTGGTTTTTACAGTTCTAAAAAAAAAACTTTCCCTATTTCAAGTTTATAAAGATATATTCTTCTAAAAGTTTTATAGTTTGACCATCACATTTACTATAACATGAATTGATTTTTCTAGTATAATGTGAAGTAGGAGGCCAATTCCAATTTTTCCTACAGGGATACCCACTTATCCCAGTGACGGCTACTGAAAAGACCATCCTCCCTCCTATTATTTGTCAATAACACCTTTGTCATATATCAGGTGTCTATGTTTGTATGGGTCTATTTGAAGGCTCTCTAATACACTGCACTACTTGTCTATCCTTATGTCAATATTACTCAATCTTAATTACTATAGCTTTATAATAATTCTTGACATCTAGCAGAGTGATGTGTTCCTAAACTGCTAAGGTATTCCTACCCTTGGTTCTTCAAGTGTTTCTTGGCTTTCCAGGTCCTCTGCATCTCCTTATAAACTTTAGAATGGGCTTGTTTAATTTCATGAAAACACTTGCTGGAGATTGTAGTGAATCAAACATCAATTTGAGAAGAAATAACACCTTTACAATATTGAATCTGTCAATCCATGAACATCTCCATTAATTAATAAAAGCCACCCTTAATTTATCTATTAATAAAATTTTGTAATTTTCCTCAAAAGGATTTTATACATTGTTTACTTGCTTTATCCCCAGTTCTTATTATTTTATAAATGACATATATATATTTTCTAACCACTAGTTACTAACAGAAATAAAATTGATTTTTATATATTGATTTTGTATCTGGCATTCTTGATGAACATTTTTTTTCATTGACGTAATTTATCTGTAGAGTCTTTTGGATAGTTCTAGATCCATAATTACATGGTTATGTGAATATCGAAAGCTTGTGTTTTTTTTTCTTTCTGATCCTTATTTATTTATTTATTTATTTACTTACTTACTTATTGAATTCCCTTACAACGTTGGCTAGGATCTTCCATATAATGCTGAATAAAAGAGGTAAAAGAAGGTATTTTGTCTTGTTCCTAATTTCAAAGGTTTTCTGTAGATATTCCTTATCAGATTAATGAAATTCCTTTCTTTTTTAAAGATTTATTTGTCAGAGAGAGAGAGAGAGAGAGTGCGCACAAGCAGAGGGAGTGGCAGGCAGAGGGAGAGGGAGAAGCAGGCTGAGTAGGGAACCGGATGTGGGACTCAATCCCAGGACCCTGAGATCATGACCTGAGTTGAAGGCAGCCATTTAACTGAATGAACCACCTAGGTGTCTCTGAAATTCCATTCTAGTCCTAGTTTACTAAGAGTTTTTATCAGTAATAGATGTTGAATTTTCATCAATCTCTTTTTTTCATCTATTGAGATGAAATCATACTGAGATGATCATAGGATTTTTTAAAAATTTTATTTTATTATGTTATGTTAATCATCATACATCATTAGTTTTTGATGTAGTGTTCCCAAGATTCACTGTTTGCGTATAACACCCAGTGCTCCATTCAATATGTGCCCTCTTTGATTTTTATCTTTTCTTATATTAATATGGAATTAATTTTACTCCTTTATTCCACTGTTGTTGTATTCCATTAGTGTAGAATTGATTTTTATCTTATACTAATATGAAATTAATTTTACTCCTTTATTCCACTGTTCTTTTATTCCATTAGTGTAGAATTGATTTGTCTTTCTCATTAAAACTTTATGCTATTACTATGAAATCAAATTGACTTTCTAACATTAAGTCTTGCATTCTTGAGATAAATTCAATTTAGTCATGGTGTTTATCCTTTATATTAGCTGGACTCACTTCATTAATAGTTGGTTCAAGATTTTAGCATATATTATCATAAATACTCATAATAATACTTTGTAGTATTTACTTTCTCATACTAACTTTGTCAAGATTTGATATCAAGGTTGTCTGGTCTCATAAAATTTAATTTGGGGATATTCCCTCTTTTTCTCCTGACTGAAAGAGTTTATATAAATTTTAAATTCTCTTTTTTTTTTGTAAGTAATCTCTACACCCAACATGGGGCTCAAACTCATGACCCTGAGATCAAGAGTCACATGCTCTCCCAACCGAGCAGGCCAAGCACCCCTCAATTTATTTCTTTTTAAAAAGCCTGTTAGAATTCATTGATGAAGCCATCTGGTCCTAGAATTTCCCTTAAAACAAAGATTTTTCACAACTGACTAAATGTTAATACTTACAAAATTATTTAGGTTTTATAAATCTTTTATTTTTTTTTAAGATTTTATTTATTTTAGAGAGAGAGAGAGCATGAGCAGGGGGAGGAGCAGAGAGAGAGGGACAAGGAAACTGTGCTGAGCGCAGAGCCTGACTTAGGGCTCAATCCCAGGACCCTGAGATCATGACCTGAGCTGAAATCAAGAGTTGGACACCCAACTGACTGAGCCACCCAGACACCCCATATTTAGGTTTTATCAATCTTCCTGAATCAGTTTTAAGTTATTAGAGTCTAGGAGTTTGCTATTTTCATCAGAATTTTCAATTTCATTAGCAAAAAGCTGTTTATAATCTTTTTTTCTTTTCTTAATGTTTATAGCATCTGAAGGGATGCCTTCTATTTTACTTCTGACTTTGAATTTTGTACCTTCTTTCTTGATCAATCTCATCAATGATTTGAAAATATCATTAGTGTTTTCAAAATATCAACTTTGGCTTTGTTATCCCTATTCACTGTATAATTTCTGTGTTGTCAATTTGTTTCTATTTTTATCATCTTTTTACTTGGAGGAGGGATTGCGTTATTCTTTTCCTAATTGAGTGAGATGGATGCTTAGCCTATTAATTTTTAGACCATTCTTCTCAAATATACGTATTTAAAGCTATAAAATTCCCTTCAAGTGCTGCTTTAGCTGAATCTCATGAGAATATATATTTTATAAGTATATTAGATTAGAAATATTTTCTAATTTCCATTATGATTTCTTGTCTCATTCTGTCAGAAATGTATTCTTTAATTTTTGAACATTTAAAGATACTCTAATTACCTTTTTGTTGATTTCTAACAACTTCATTATAGTAAAAGAATACTCTTTGTTATTTCAATCCTTTGATATTTTTCTGCATTTTCTTTATGGATCAGCATATGGTCCATTTTTATAAATATTCTGTGTGAGTCTGAAAAGAATGTGTATTCTACATTGGAACAATGTTCTAGTTATGTCTACTACGTCCTGTCTGATTGCATTGTTCAAGGCTCATCTTCACTTTTTTTGGTCAGTTTTTTTGTATCAACTGCTGCAAGGGGTATATTATAGTCTTCTGTTACTCTTGCTATTGCTATTTTGTCTATTTCTCTCTGTAATTCTTTAGCCTCTTCTTTATATATTTTGGGATTTTGTTATTACATTACTACAAAATTTTTAATTATTAAATCTTTCTAGTAAATCAAATTTTTATAATTCTTAAGTTACCTCTTTTATTCCTAGTATTGTTCTTTGCTTTGAAATCTCTTCCTTTGGTTGGTTTGGTGGACTGATTTTAATGTGACTCCCATGATCCATCTTCATGCCCTTGTATAACACCCCCTCCAATTGAGTGTGGGTGGGACTTCATAACTAACCAATATACATTTAACCCTTGAACAACGTGGGAGAGTTAAGGGTGCCAACCCCCCACACAGTTAAAGACTGGGTATAACTTTTGACTCCCTCAAAACTTAACTCCTAATAGCCTACTGTTGATCAGAAGCCTTACCAATAGCAGAAACAGTCAATTAACATACATTTTGTATGTTATATGTGTTATATACTGTATTCTTACAATAAAGCTAGAGAAAAGAAAATGTTAAGAAAATCATAAGGAAAATACATTTATAGTACCATACTATAAAAAAATCTTCATATAAGTGGAGCCATGCAGTTCAAACCCATATTGTTAAAAATCAACTGTACTTCTATTGGTTAGATTTGCCTTTAACCAACAGAAGATTGCCAAGGAGATGCGATATCATGCTATGTCTGTCTGTCTCTCTGTTGCAGCTTTAAAGAAGCAAGCTACCATGAATTCTACCATTGAAAGGAAATAAATTCTGCCAACAACCTGGAAGCAGACCCTTCCCCAGTCAAGCCTCTAGATAAGAACTCAGCCCTGGTCAACACCTTGACTGAAGCCCTGCTGCAGACCTAGCTAAGCTGTGCCTGAACACCTAATCCAAAGAAACCATTAAGTTCTTTAAGCTGCTAAGTTTGTGGTGGTTTGTTATACAGCACAGGAAACTAATACAGTTAATATAGCTATAGAATATCCTTCTCTATTCTTTAATTTCACAACTTCTGGATCATTACATTTTGAATGTGTTTTTTATAAACAGCACATAGATTTTGCTTTCTTTTTATTGCTTGACAATCTTCATCTTTTAACCAAAACACTCTATATTTAACATAATTATCCAATGTATTTGGATTTTTAAAAGGGTCATGTTATTTCTGAGAGATGTAGCCCTTTTATTATCTATGCTTTTTTCTTCTTTACTACTGGAATCTCAATTATGTTCAAAATAGTGAGGTGCTCAGCTAGACCACAGACTGATAGTTTAATTTTTTTCTCAAGTTCAAACTAGCGAAATACGGTTACAGAATTTAACTACATTTGACTTAGTGACTAACTAGTGTAGGAAATTCTCGTTTATAGGCAGTGTCCTGAGTCCTGTATATAAACCTAATGCTTAAAATTACCTCAAGTTTTTCTGTAGAGGGAAAAAAGACTTCTTAGCTTTGAGAACTATTTTTACACACTAATGCCAAAGAAATGCCATATATTTGCAAATATATCACTTTTCCAGTATTTTCTGTCTCATGATGGAAATGTTTTTGTCTATCCAGTTACTTAAGAAAGAATTCTGGAATCATCCTTTCTCATTTGTCCAATCTAATCCTATCAACAAATACTCTCAGTTTACTGGTCCAAATGTATCTTGAACCCATTCATTTCTCTTTATCTCCTTTGTCACTGCCTAATCTAAGAATCAAATAAAACAATGCATGCAAAATTACTTCATAAACTATAAAACACAAAGAGGCACACATAAAGTCAGCTTCCTACGGCTGAGAGCAACACAACAAAAACAAATAACAAAACTCCCTAAATTATATGGAATTGTACTAGATAATAAAATATAGCAGAGTACAACACAATAATTTATGATCTTTGGTCACCAAAAAGAAGCAATATAGCATTCAGTATACTATACTTCTAAAAGGCAAAAATGCAGAAAACATTTACTTAATGATTTACATTAAAATGTTTAAAACAACTTCCTTATCTTTCAGTGAGGTTAAAGAAGCACAAAGCTTAGTGTATCTTTGTGTTACTAGAGTTAAGCTTTTGATTTCACACATACTCATAAGACTAGTTATTGTCACACAAACCTCCTAAATTTCCATCTCTGTATCTGTGTAGTCAATCCTAGGTTGTTTTCTGAACTGCAAACTCAACTGAGGTTTGCCAAGTACTGTGAAAAGCCACAAACTGGATAATAAACAACTTTGCAATTAAGCTATTAAGTTACTTCTATGTATCATATCCTGAATATGGCCTTGGTCTTTCACCAGCCATTATCTTTTCTTCTAAGTGAACCAACAACTATACCACTCTGGCACAGCCCTTGGATGTATTATTCAGTTGAGCAAAGCATAAAAAGCCTATTTTGGCCTGATAAAAATATGAGAAAATTTCTGGTTAAGGGATAAATCATGAAAGTCTCAATTAACTAAAATAACTAAATAAATGTTTCAATAAAAAATATCCTAGGGCATTTCATTTGCAATAAAATGCCTAATTATTTCCCATTTACAAAAATCTTACCCTCAATGTCAGATTCACCTCAGAGATACTGTTAAGTTTTAAAACAGTATGTTAAAGAAAAAAGTCTAAAAAATTGTCAAAAAGCATCCTTAATATTAATGGAGGGGGTGTATAAAAATCTAGATTCATACAGCAAATATTTAATGAGTCTCTTATGTTATAAAGGTAAGGACTATGCTTTGTTCGATTCTGTACACTTGACAATTAGTAGTGCCATCGTACATAGTAGGGTGCTCAATTAAATATTCATTCAAAAAATGAGCAAATAAACGGGTAAAACAAAAACTGTCAACTCAGAAGTGAGTAAAAGTCCTGTCCTCCCTTATCTATAGAGAGCTTCAGCTACAGTAAGACTGTAACATAATTAACACAGTGAAAAAATACCAAATCACAATTTTATCTTTATGATTATTTTTGCTGTTTTAAAAAGTATTACATAACCTGGATTGAAAATAATTTATTTCTAAACAAGTACTTACATAAAATGAATCAAATTCAACTATTCAGAGAAAAACTATTATGTGTATCAAACTATAGATAAATATTTTAGATTTATTTATTTGAGAGAGAGAGAGCAGGGGGAGGGGCAAAGGGAGAGGGAGAGAAATCCTCAAGCAGACTCCCAGCTGACTGTGGAGCCCACTGTGGGGCTCAATCCCAGGACCCTGAGATCATGACCTGAGCCAAAAATCAAGAGTCCGATACCCAGGGGCCCCAAATATTTCATAATTTAAAAAAAAGCTGAAATAGGTTACAACTGTAAAAGAGTGCTTTAGGTACGTAAAATAATAACACTGGACCTTTGTTCCATTTTGAAATACAAAGTGTTTCTAATTTATGATATTCCCCTTCTTCCTATTTATAAAAATTACATGCACACTGATTTATAGTCCTATTTGCTACATGGACTTGGATTTTCATTTTATTCAAAGGCTTCTAATCCATTATAACCCAGATTTGATTATGAGAACTCCTGTATCTTTTTGGTATGCCATCTTCATTTTTTTGAGAATTTCTTCATATTCTAGCACAACAACATGTTCCAGGTTTATCTTGCAACCTTCCATGTCCCAGTTCTGGAATTAGCTATTTCTCTCTCACCCTTGTGTAACAGAAACTTCTGTGGCAAGTTAGATTTGGAGGATGGGGGTAGGAGACAGAAGAGAAAGCCGCCAACCCCTAGGAAAGTTTCAGAATAAATGATTGTTGGGTTTTTTTGGTAAACCACCAAGCTCTATGATGGTCTGTTACACAGCCATAACCAAGCAAAACAGAAATTGGTACCTGGAACTGAAGTGCTGCTCTAACAAAAACTTAAAACATCTGGCGTTGGCTTAAAAGAAGGCATCAGGTAGTGGCCCTTAAGGGGCCTCGCAGAGATTGTTAGTGATGCCTAGAAGGCAGTGAAAAAAATGCTACTGAAGACTGGAGAAAAGGGCACAATTAAAGAAACCAGAACCTGCCATAATTTGATTGGCAGAGAGGGTATACCTAATGGGTTTAAATCACCATAAATACATGTGGCTATCTGTAGTGAAACATGTTAGAGTTAAGAAATATATGATAACAGGGGGCGCCTGGGTGGCTCAGTCGGTTAAGTGTCTGCCTTTGGCTCAGGGCATGACCCCAGGGTTCTGGGATCGCCTCCCACATCAGGTTCTCTGCCCAGCAGGGAGCCTGCTTCTCCCTCTCCCTCTGCCTGCCACTTCCCCTGCTTGTGCTCTCTCTCTGTGTCAAATAAATAAATAAAATCTTAAAAAAAAAAAAGAAATATATAACAAAGGTAAGTATTATTAAATCTTAATGAGAAAGGGTGTACATATATTTACAACACACACATATATATTCCCGTAATTTTCTAATTTCCCTCCCTTATTTTTAGATATCATTCAAATATATTACACATTTTTCCTTTTCAAATAATGTAGAGAAAGCAAAAAACATCAACCAACTTCAAAGATCCTTTTTGCTCACATAGGAAAGAACAAGAATTTCTGCCTAGAATGGATTCCAGTTTCACATTATATTAGAAAACAAACTCAATTCTTTAGTCTATAGAGACCATCCTTAACTGTGACTGAATTTTTATAATACAGTTGACCCTTGAACAACATGGGTTTGAACTGCGCGGGTTCACTTATGTGGAGATTTTTTTTTAATACAGTGCTGTAAATGTATTTTCTCTTATAATTTTAACATTTTCTCTAGATTTATTGTACGAATACAGTACATAATACACACAACACTAAAATATGTGTTATGGACTTTATGTTATCAGTAAGGCTTTCCATCAACCGTAGAGGATTAGTAGTTAAATCTTGGGGGGTCAAAAGTTAGACATGGATTTTCAACTGTGTTGCGGGTCAGTTCCCCTAACCCTCATGTTGTTCAAGGACCAACTGTATTTGCTTTCATCTTGAAATATTGTTTATCACATGCTTTGCCAGTAAGTTTTCAAAACCATACCCAGAAACAATAAAATTCAGAGAAACACTATTATCTTAAATGAGACATAAATAAAATCTTTAAATGGGACATATAATATAGTCACATTTTAGTCCTAGTTCTACCATTTATTACCATCTTAATCTCTAGAACATCTCAGACTCACTTACTCTAACACTTTCAGTGAGATGCTTTCAATTATTTTACCTTTTTTTGCAGGTAAGAAGCATGCTAAGAGGTACTTTTCCCCAAGTCTGTCTTTTCCATTATCTGTTTAAGAACTTTATAATTATATGACTTGGAAGTGTTTGAGTCCTACTTTCTGGGGACAAACTTGAGCCCAAAGACCTACAGCAGTATGGTTCCTTAAACCTGAAAAAAGTTTTTTATGAAACATTTATTTTCCTCCCAGCTAATTTATAACTTTCCATTTCTGTGAAATGAGAAAGCTTGAGACTGTGAAAGTCACAAGATCCAGAAAAATGAACATAATTATTTTACTAACATAATATTTATTGCTCACTTCTGATAAGGTAACAAAAAAAGAAAAATCCCTAATTCTTTATTACACAAAAACTTGTTAATAATAACTTAAATCTCTTAAAGAAAACAATTATAAACATCTAAGTGGTTTTTCAAATGCCTTGTTCAACAAATTCTTTCTCTGCTCTTAGGAATCTGCTCAGTTTCGCCCCTTCTTTCAAACTGTTACAACTGCCATTCTCCACAGAGGACACTTCCTAGAGCAGCCCAAAGCCAGACACAACCTTTTTTCTCAGATCAGTGTCTGACTTCTATACTAAGCCACCTGGGATCACTTCCTTTGACCCACCAGATCTAATTCACTTTCTCTTCTGCCCCTCTGTTCTTCTCCCTATTCTCATGTAAGCTATCAGAAGAAATCATGTGGTGGCATATCTGGTCAAAGGAGCCACCTATCTGAATTACAACCACAGTAAGCTAATTCAGTTAAATCAATTAATACAAATATCTTGAATTTAAACTTAAGTTTTTCTTATCAAGACAGATCAGCTTGAACTTAATCAGTTCTATAAAGAATTTTTTCAAGTGTTTCTAGTTCTTATGCATGAACAGGTTACCTAAAGCACACAGGGAAAACAAGGGGTGCCTGGGTGGCTCAGTCGGTTAAGTGTCTGCCTTCCACTCAGGTCATGATCCGGGGACCCTGGGGTTGAGCCCCGTGTGGGGCTCCCTGCTCAGTGGGAAGCCTGCTTCTCCCTCTTTCTCTGTCTCTCCCCTCCGCTCGTGTTCTCTCTCTCTCTCAAATAAATAAAATCTTTTAAAAAAATAGATGCTTTGGCCATTGTGTACTGCTTATTAGCACACACACATACAATAAGACATTTTTTAGGGTGTTTGCTTATTAGTTCACAATGTTCTTAATTCCTCTCATTCACAGGGGCTGGCTCTCCCTCCCTCGTGGGTTTTCAGAGTCATACAGACCAGTGATTCTCAACCCTAAGGACCCTCTCAAAGGAAGTATCACTGAACTTCAGGCTCTCATCAGTCTCTACACCCTGGTAACTCCCATCCCTCCTTCAAGAGCCATCTCAAACATAATTTCATTAAACTTCCCTTGACTTGTCTAGGCACAAAGGATTCCATCACTGTTTCTATTACCCCACCATAGTAATTATCACATGGTATTGTTAATTCTTCATTAGATTTTAAGTTCTTTGAAACCAAAAGCTTTGTGTCTTTCGCATCTAACACACTACCTGACTTATTAAAAGGTCAATTTTAATTGCTAGAAAAAAGTTAACTCAGTATGCTAACATTGGATATTTCATGCTGAACAAATCTCTACTTAGCTATTTTGTTTTTCATTAAAAACTGATAATTAATCATTTCTAAATAAAAAAATATTTGGTAGGTACTTAATTTTTAAAATGTGGGCTCTATGAAGGGATTCGTAGGAAAGGATCCTTAGTACAGGAAATGTAGGAGACATACCTACAGACTTGGTCAGATTACAACCACATCACCACCAACCCTCTGCAAAATGATTTAAAAATAAAATGGGTTATCTGATAAGAGATTAATATTCAAGATATATTATAAGAAAATCCTATAACTCAACAGTAACAACAACCCAATTAAAAAATTAGGCAAAGGACCTGAACAGAAGATACACAAACGGCCAATAAGCACTTGAAAAGACAGTCAACATCACTAATCATTAAAGAAATGCAAATCAAAACCAAAATGAGATTCCACTTCACATCAATTAGGATGGCTATTTTTTTTTTTTTAAAGCCAGAAAATAACAAGTATTGATGAGGATGGGGTTAACTGGAACACTTGTTCTTGCTAGTAAGAATGTAAAATGGTACAGCTCCTGTAAACAGTATGGTGATTCTTCAAAAAATTCAACATAAAATTACCTAGCAATTACATTTCTGAGTATATACCCCAAAGAACTGAAAGCAGGTATTTGCACACCAATATTTTTATCAGCTTTATTCACAATAGATAAAAGGTAGAAACCACCTAAATGTCCATTAAAGATGAATGAATAGGGGCGCCTGGGTGGCTCATTTGGTTAAGCGTCTGCCTTCGGCTCAGGTCATGATCCCAGAGTCCTGGGATCGAGCCCCGCATTGGGCTCCCTGCTCCGCGGGAAGCCTGCTTCTCCCTCTCCCACTCCCACTGCTTGTGTTCCCTCTCTTGCTGTCTCCCTCTCTCTGTCAAATAAATAAATAAAATCTTAAAAAAAAAAGATGAATGAATAAACAAAATGTAGTAAAATGCATACAATAGATTACTCAGCATTAAAGAGGACTGAAATTCTGATACATGCTACAACATAAATGAACCTTGAAAATATGTGCTAAATGAAACAGGCTAGACACAAAAGGCCAAATAGTGTATGATTTCACTTATATGAGGTCCCCAGAATAGACAAATTCATAGAGACAGAAAAGTAGGGTGGTTACCAGGGGCTGGGAGGAGGAGGTAAGTAACTGTTTAATAGATACAGTTTCAGTTTGGGAAGATGAAAAAGTTCTAGAGGTAGCTATAGTGGTGATGATTGTAAAACAATGTGAATGTACTTAACTGTACTTTTTAAAAAATATTTAAGATGGTAATAAATTTTATGTTACATATATCTTACCACACTAAAAACAAATTGAATGTGTAGTACTCAAAGTAACAAAATCAATGTAATCGGCCTCTATTTAATATGTACCTTAAAAATCTCTTTATAAAATTATGAATTTTTCTGATAATCATATCTTATACCTCAGCAATAAACTAAATACAGACATGACAGAAACAAAAATTCCAAATATCCCTGAACATCAAATCTCAAGTTAGTCTCACAACTGTATAACAAGGAATGTCAGTTGTTTATTAACTTCTTTCCTTCTTAATTCTACTTCTCTTTCCCAGAGAGAAAAATGTCCAATATCTCAATGTATTCAGTTATGTAATTATGACAGAATTTATTTCTTTAAATCTCTAGAGCCAAGCCAGGAAAACCTAGGTTCATTCTAGTCCAAACACAAATTAATGTTTTCAACAGTATGGTATTTATTAAAAAATGTTAGCAGTCAAAAGTCCTATGTTCTTCTAATAATTCCTTCAGGCCATCCCACGCAATGACATCATCCTTACCAGATAAAGCCCATTATGCAATACCCACATATACAGTACTATCACTTTCTATGAGAACACTCACTGTTATTATGAATGTTAAAAGGGACCGAGATTATGACAGATACTCTCTGTAAAGAGATTTTTAACACTGAACAATGTATATTTTAACAGGATATAATAATAATATCCTTTAACATATAAAGAAATAGTAAATACAAACTATAAAATATTCTAAAATACACATTCAAGAGGAAATAAAAAGTTCAAGTCCCTAAAGAATTATGTAAATTTATTAATTTTAAATATGATTTGATAACTATTTAACAAACCACAATGATACCGTTCATGGTGCTTCCCACAGGCTAACAAATACCAAGGAGAAAGGCCATACACAGCTGCCCATTAACTGAAGATACTGGGATACCTGATAAAAGTTTGTTACACTTTTGAAGCTTCTCTTTAAATCTGCCACATTAAAGGGGCGCCTGGGTGGCTCATTCGTTAAGCGTCTGCCTTCGGCTCAGGTCACGATCCCAGGGTCCTGGGATCGAGCCCCGCGTCGGGCTCCCCGCTCTGCGGGAGGCATGCTTCTCCCTCTCCCATTCCCCTGCTTGTGTTCCCTCTCTCGCTGTGTCTCTCTCTGTCAAATAAAAAAAATCTTAAAAAATAAAAATAAAAAATAAATAAATAAATCTGCCACATTAAAAAACACCCCATACTTAGGTATTTCTTTTATGTTCTCCTTCCTTCTTTCTTTTTTTTAAATATTTTATTTATTTATTTGACAGAGAGAGAAGCATTCCCATGAAAATTTTGTTGAGAGAGAATGCAATAAAAATAATTTTATTTTAGTTATTAGTAAAATTATGTAACCCAGGGAGGTCAGAAATGAGAATATTTTCTAATGTTTTTCATTCTAAAGTCACAATATTTGTACATAATTCATGGGTTTTCTTTTTTAAATTGTTTTTAATTTTAATTTTTTATCAAAGGTAGTAAATTTACACAATTTTAAATGCCAAGTAGATTTCTGCTTCCAGGAAGACAGAACAGATACATTTTTCCCTATTTTTCCTGCTAAGTGCAAGTAAAAACCCTGGCTATTTTATCTAACACAAATATAAGACTCTAAAGAGTTAAAAGAAGACAACTAGGGACTTCAGGACAACAGAGTGATCAGTTCCCTGGGTTTTCTTTTTGCCTCATTTACCCTAGACTTGGAGTTGATGTCTCCAAGTAGGCAACCCAGAAACACCCATGGGCAGAGACCCAAAAAACAAGAAGAAAAAAAAAGGTCCTAACAAAAGCCTGCTCTCTCTAGCCAAAGGACCATGAAAGGGGCAAATCAAACAATTACTGCCCTACTCCAGCCAAATACCTCAGAAAAAATTGTGGCCTCACCCCCACCCATGCTGAAAAAGGCTGAGTAGAGAGCCTAAACTCTGAATTTCCACCCTTGCGGGCCTAGGTAACTCAGCATTTCTGTGGCTCCTCCCGTCTCCACTGGCGTGGTCAAAGGCCAGGTAGGGAGCTGGGACTTTCATGCCTGCCAGAAGGTCATGCCCTCCTCCCCCCACCATGTAGAGTCAGTGGAGACCACATGGGGAACCTGGACTTCCAACTCTACCCAGCAGTAATGAGGCACCCTCCACCTTCCCCTGGTGTGATGTCAAAGGACTTTGTCCACTGTCCAGTAGTTGGAGAGGCAGAAAGAAAAGATAAATGGCCTCTTCTAAGATTACTATTCCTTTTCAGAAAGGAAGGGCCATGAAGAAATCTCAATTCCTTAGAGGAAAAAAAGAATGGGAAACGTATAGGGTATGTAGCAAAAATGTCAAGGGCTGAAAATTTTTCAAAATCCGATGCTAATTTTAAGTATTCTGCATTAGAGTTTAAAAATTCAGACTCCATGACTATGGTGTCATTCCTGAGATAAAAGGGGGGAAAAATGAGAGAGGTACATTCCAAGAGAAAGTGCCACTGAGCCTATTTGACTTTTGAGTGAAGCAAATACTTTAACAAGATCCAGTCCCTGTAACTCATAACCCCAAAAAGTCAAAAACAACTTGAACTAGAAGGACCCAGGAATTCAATGATGGAAATGCTGATAATCAAGTTTTGAAGCAGAGTGTCAGAAACAGGGAATTAGAGAAAATCCATTAATGTATTACTTTACTTATAACATTGGAATTCATACTGAATGATGATGACCACTTGATATGACAAGTTCAGGGAATATCTATTTTTCTATGAAAGCTATGAATTTATCATAATTTATTTTCCTTGTTTTAATTTCATGTAGCAGTATTTACAGGGATACCAAACTGTGCCTCATTATGTGGCAGGTCTTAGTTTTAACCAGTTGGAAAATAAAAGGTATATCTTATGATCAAAACAGTCATATTTTTAAATGATACAATGACATAGTTTTATGTTTAACAGCACCTCAAAAGTTAGAACTTTATGACTGCTTTGAACAAATGTATTACAATCTCATCACAACAAATTAATGGCAGCAAGTCTGGGCTACTTCACTGTGGCTTTTGCTAGGATTAGAAAATCTGGTCATGATACTATAAAAACTTTCTTTGCAATGAGGTTCAATTTGTTGCTAACAGGTATTTGTTGAAATTAAGATCATCAGGTTAAATGAACCTACTGTCAAATGTTTTTAACAGAGTAAGATATCACCAGAAAAATAGAGGCAACCTGTTTTCCCATTTTAAAATTTCTGTGACTATTATTAGTACGTGACTCGCACATGTACATCTGAAAAAGTAAAATATAGAAACCTAAGGATTTCTACGTATTCTTTTTCATTAAAGACTAATGCATATTTTTTGGTTATAAAGATTGACCAAGTGTCTAGACTGAGAAATCTGTGGTTGCCATGTCTGCTTAAAAAAAAGGCTTTTGTGGGGCACCTGGGTGGCTCAGTCGGTTAAGTGTCTGACTTTGGCTGAGGTCATGATCTCAGGGTCCTGGGATCAGGCCCCCAAATGGAGCCCTCCATGGGGCTCCCTGCTCAGTGCGGAGTCTGCTTGTCCCTCTCCCTCTTCTTCTGCTCCTCCCCCCACTCATGCTCACTCTCTCAAGTAAAAAATAAAAAAGAAAAAGGCTTTTGTTGTTGCTGATACTGTCTTTTTCTTAGCATAAGCCAGAACATTTCTAACCTACAGTCTGTGTCCTTTGCTCTGTTTATGGTATACTTTCCTGTAAAATACTGATACTAGTATCTTGTTAGTAGTACAGGTAAGAAAGGGACGGATTTCCAGTAACTGGTAATACATTTAGCTGCACAGGGTTTGGTTTATCTCTAATGAAACGTTTAAACCTACTTTCAAGTCCCATATATTTCACTGAAATTTCTTACTGGGTATGTTATATCCTCAACAAATGCCATAAAATGAAAATATTTAACTCTCACTTCAGACTATTTTATGTAAAATTTTTTGACAATTTCAGTGTAATGAAAGAATTTCAATTTTGAATTTATAATTTGCTGTTGTAGGATTAATTTCTGTCCAGTACTTGAGATCGTATCATCAGCCTTCTTTCATAATGATATTAAATATTTTGGTAGAGTATTTAATTTGAACATATATTTGCCTCCTAACCCCGTCCCACCCCGGTTTTTAAATGCTTGGCCTAAATTTATTGTAACTGTAAGAAATAAGCATTTGATTAAAACAACATTAACGTAAAACCCTCTCTCTGAAAAGTACGCAGAATTTCTACCTTGGCTAAATGTATTATCATTACCTTCTTTATAATTTTAATTGGTTTTCCAGAAATGATTTCTACATAATTGTGAAATGAAATTGAGGATCTTGGCCAATAGATACATGAAAAGATGCTTAACAGCACAGATCATCAGGGAAATGCAAATCAATGACAATATGGTATCACCCCACAACTGGCAGAATGGCTAAAATAAAAACACAAGAAACAAGTGTTGGTGAGGATGTGGAGAAAAAGGAAGCCTTGTGCATGTTGGTGGGAATGCAAACTGGTGCAGCCATTGTGGATAACAGTATGGAGGTTCCTCAAAAAATTAAAAATAGAAATACCATACAGTCCAATAATTCCACGACTAAGTATTTATCCAAAGAAAATGAAAACAGTGTAATTTGAAAAGATGTATGCACCCCTATGTTTACTGCAGCATTATTTACAATAGCCAAGATATGGAAGCTACCAAAATGTCCAATGATAGACGAATGGATAAAGGAGATGTGCATATGAATGGTGGAATATTATTCAACCATAAAAAAGAACAAGATCTCACTATTTGTGACAACATGGATCCAGAGGGTATTACGCTAAGTGAAATAAATCAGACAAAGACAAATACCATATAATTTCACATCTACACGGACTCTAAAAAACAAAAGCAAACAAACAAAAAGCAGAAACAGACCCATAAATACAGAGAATAAACTGATAGTTGTCAGAAGTGAGGGGGTGGGGGATGGGAAAATGGATAAAGAGAAGGCTTCCAGGTGTGGAATGAATAAGTCACAGGGATGAAACGTACAGCACAAGGAATACAGTCAATGATATTAAATAGGGTTATATGGTGACAGATGGTAGCTGCGCTTGTGGTGAATATAAAATAATGTATACACTTGTTGAATCACTCTGTTGTATACCCAAAAGTAAGGTAACACTGATGTTAACTATACTGGAATTTAAAAATATTTTAATATTTTGGCTATTGTGGACATTGCTGCTATAAACACTGGGGTGCATGTGCCCCTTCAAATCACAGTTTGTATCCCTTAGTAAATACCTAGTAGTGCAATTTCTGGGTCGTAGGGTAGCTCTATTTTTAGCTTTTTGAGGAACCTCCATATTGTTTTCCACAGTGGCTGTACCAGTTTGTATTCCCACCAACAGTGTAAGGGGGTTCCCTTTTCTCTGCATCCTCACCAAGTTCTCGTTTCCTGAGTTGTTCATTTTAGCCATTCTGACTGGTGTGAGGTGGTATTTCATTGTGGTTTTGATTTGTATTTCCCTGATGCTGAGCATTTTTTCACGTGTCTGTTGGCCATTTGGATGTCTTCTTTAGAGAAATGTCTGTTCATGTCTGTCAAGCCTCATTTCTTGACTGGCCAATATTTTAAATTTTTATTCCAGTATACTTAATATACAGTATCATATTAGTTTCAGGTATACAATATAGCAATTCAACAACTCCATACATTACCCACTGCTTATCACAACAAGTGTACTTCTTAAACCCCAACACCTATTTCATCCATCCCCCCACCATGTCCCTTCTGGTAACCACCAGTTTGTTCTCTACAATTAAGAGTCTGTTTCTTAATTTGTCTCTCTCTCTTTTTCCCCTTTGCTCATTTGTTTTGTTTCTCAAATTCCACATGAGTGAAATCGTATGGTACTTGTCTTTCTCTGACTTATTTTGCTTTAGCATTATAATCTCTAGCTCCATCCATGTTGTTGAAAATGGCAAGATTTCATTCTTTTTTATGGCCAAATAATATTCCACTGTATATATACCACATCTTTTTTATCCATTCTTCATTCAATGGACACTTGGGCTGCTTCTGTGTCTTGGCTATTATAAATAATGCTGCAATAAACACAGGGATACATGTATTCCTTTGAATTGGTGTTTTGTATTTTTGGGGTAAACACCCAGCAGTGTGATTACTGGATGGCAGGGTAGTTCTGTTTTTAACTTTTTGAGGAAATTCCATAGTTTTCCAGAGTGGCTGCACAATTCGCATTCCCACCAACAGTACACAAGGGTTCCTTTTTCTCCACATCCTCACCAACACTTATTGTTTCTTGTGTTTTTTATTTTAGCAGTTCTGACAGGTGTGAGGTGCTATCTCCTTATAGTTTTGATTTGCAGTTCCCTGATGATGAGTGATGTTGAGCATCTTTTCATATGTCTGTTGGCTATCTGGATGTCTTCTTTGGAGAAATGTAGAAATGCAAAGTTGTTAAAAAGAAGCAACTATTTTTGCATGCTCATAAAATCTTTAGGTCAGATTGACAATCATCAGCTTTTGATATGTGAATTCCTATTGCCAGAGTAAAGTTCTCATTTTTATAACACCATGAAGCACTGTATTTCTTCAGACCCTTCCATCCAACTTCTGTCCACCATCTGGAGGATGCACCAGGTCCCAGGGCCAGCACCTTCCTGTGAGCAGTCAAAGTTTGGAGCTGGGTGCTTAATAAACAAACACACAAAAAAAGGCTTAGTGGAAGAGCTATCAGTGATGTCTAAGTCTAAGAAGGACCATGTATCATGCTTTATCAGTTTACATACATTTGCTCAGGAAAATATGTACACTGAATAACTTGGAAAATAGCTTTTTTTTTTCACAGTTACGTTTTTCACATATCCTAGAAGAGTGGGATGCTGAAAAATGCATGTAGGCTGACAAAATTTTGGTACATATTTCATATGCTGGGCTGTGAGAAAAATATTAAAGAAATTTAACAAGAGGAATGAAAAATTAAAACAAACTTTGAACTCTATGTTAATTTAGGTAAGAAAACTATCCTTGTATTCTGGAGACCTGAGTTCTACTCTTGTTTTGCTGGTGACATATGCTGGATTGGGGTGGTACACAAATCACGTTATTATGAAACACAGAAATTAGGTAATGAAAAAGGATGAGAACTCCGTTTCTTAGAAAAAGTTATTTTATAAATACAAAGCATTATTATTAATGATGGAAACTTTGCTGCCAGTGTAAAATTACTATTTGATAACTTCTCATTTTAAATAATGAAAATGCTAGGGGCGCCTGGGTGGCTCAGTCATTAAGCGTCTGCCTTCGGCTCAGGTCGTGATCCCAGGGCCCTGGGATCGAGTCCCACATCAGGCTCCCTGCTTGGCGGGAAGCCTGCTTCTCCCTCTACCACTCCCCCTGCTGTGTTCCCGCTCTTGCTGTGTCGCTCTCTATCAAATAAATAAATAAAATATTAAAAATAAATAAATAAATAATGAAAATTCTAAAGATAACAAAAATAATGAATTTTTCCAGAATGTTCTAAAAGAAAACCTTAAAATGATAATTCAAAAGTACAAAGTAAAATAAAACTCTTAAAAGTACAATTCAGGAGGAAATTAAATCATACATTACAAAGAATGACTAACAAAAAACTTGGGGAAAACATGATACCAATTACCAGTGCTAACAATCAACCATCTCACCTTCTATATTGGGGGCGGGTATGCCAATTCAGAACCATGGCAACACAATGTACCAATTTAATCCTGGTATATATAGGTCTGGGATGAAATCCAATGATACAGATTTCTAACAATTTCCCAGGTGATGCTGTTGCTGCTGGCCTAGGAACCATATTTTGAGAACCAGTATTCTTTGGTAAGCTATGGGTATGCCCAACAGAACTGTGTATTCACAGAGCAGACCTAGAATCCAATTCCTAGCCCAAGACAATAATTTGAATGTCTGCAACCCAGAACAATAGTTTTTTTTTCTCTTTCTTTTCTGAGAAAAGCTAAAAGATTGGTATTCTATAATTATCTTTGTTCCTCTATTTGCCCACATTTGGAAAATATACTAAGAAACTTGAACATTGTATTACTACAAAGTTGTAACCGTGATACAGTTGTATGTAGCAGTAAGGTTTCTTACTCCAGAAACATATGAGAATAAAAATAATTGAAACTTTAGATACTCTAATGATAATAGCAATACAACCAGTTAGAAAAAAATGGAAAGTTATGAGTCATACCAAGAACCTGGCAGAGTAAAAAACTGCCTTTGGGACAAGACAGCGTAATGTAAGATAGCAAAGAATATACTGTATTCTGCTAAAACCATAACTGCTCACAGAGGCACAGATTATATGAAATAATTCAATACTATTTATTCTGGATAATAATATTATTTTACATTGAATTTAAGGAAGAGTTGTTAAATTATTTATTGTTAGTTTAAATAACTTTTGCTATAAAGTCATTATGCATATGGACTATAAATATTCCTTTTGCTTAAAGAAAGAAAATAAATCTTTGATGAAACTGGTCTTGATTAAACTGCTGTATACACATATAAAATTTGACTTAGTGTTGAGGAAAGGAAATTAAACTCAGGAACCTTCAAAAATATAGTTTCAATGGCATCACATAAATGAGATTTATTGAAAATGATCAGCCACAAGATGGCATTTAGATGTCGGTATTTCTAAAACTTTTAGGATTATTTATTTATTTATTTGAGAGAGAGAGAGAGAGAGAGCAGAGTGTGCAAGAACATGAGTGAGGGGGAAGGGGAAGAGGGAAGGAGAGAACCAGGCTCCCCGCTGAGTAGGGAGCCCAATGCAGGGCTTGATTCTAGGACCCTGGGATCATGACCTGAGCCGAAGGCAGACACTTAACCGACTGAGCCAGCCAGGCGCTCCTCTAAAACTTTTGATAGTATTTTAATTCAAAATATAGTTTGGTACAGTAATACATAGTAACACAGTACTATTTACTATCACAGTAAAATTTGACTATACTGGGTATAAAAGAGAGGAAAGGCTGTTAACTCAGATGAAAACGTATGGAAGAATCAACTGAAAAGCTTTAATATCAGAGTAAGAGGATTTGGTCAGATGAGGGTTAAAATTGTCCATATTCATGACTTTGAAAGGCTCCTGCTCCTTCACATAAATCATCTCAGCTGTCCCTGATGCCATCCTATCTGGTTATCAGTTGTCATGTGAAATGATTTAAAACAAGGCTCCAGGAGACTGGCTATAATCCTGTACCCTACTGTTCACTAAAAGAAGTCATGGCTCCTTAAGGATAATAAATGCCTTCCCTAGGGGAGGGGGAAACAATATGGATCTAGAATATCTTTCTATTCTTGAAATGCAAGTTTTAAGTTCTCAGCAACAGTGCTGGCTGGAATGGGGAAAGAGGCCTGCCCAAGAGGAGGGTTCCCACACATGAAGGATGCAGGCAGTGACAACATGAGTATGGAATACAACAGTTAGAGACAGCCACTTATAAACATCTTCAATCTCTAAAAGAGCCTAAGTCCATACAGATCCTGAAAAGGAAAGATAACATGCAGGGTGCTGTGAAAAAATCAATACCTATTATGACAAATTTTCCTTCTTTTGTGACAAAAGGAGAGGATAATCAAGACATATATTCTATAGAAAATATCTTTTTTTTTTAAAGATTTTATTTATTTATTTGACAGAGAGATACATAGCGAGAGAGGGAACACAAGCAGGGGGAGTGGGAGAGGGAGAAGCAGGCTTCCCTCTGAGCAGGGAGCCCAATGTGGGGCTCGATCCCAGGACCCTGGGATCATGATCTGCACTGAAGGCAGATGCTTAACAACTGAGCCACCCAGGAGCCCCTACAGAAAATATCTTTAAGTTCCACTTGTCATTATCTTATGTTGGAAAATAAAGTGTTTACAAACTGCATGTACTATGATAAGACAAAATTAATAAACCTATGCTGGTCATTGTTGATCTGTTGATCTCAAGAATGTTTAGTTCCTGTTGTTATTAAACAATGATAAGCAATTGAGCTAGTAATGATTAGGTTTCTAAAAACCAAGTATCAGGGCGACTGGGTAGCTCAGCCGGTTAAGCACCTACCTTTGGCTCAGGTCATGATCCCAGGGTCCTGGGATAGAAGCTACTTCTCCCTCTCTTGCTCCCCCTGCTTGTGCTCTTTCTCTGTTTCTCTCTCTCAAATAAATAAATAAAATCTTTAAAAAAAAATTTTTTAAAGCAAGTATCAGAAACAAATATACCAATGAGAATTAAAGGTCTGCTTATGATACAACAATTTTGATAGAAAGCCCCAATTCTCATCATAGAAGTAGGGACAAAATAACACAAGAAGACTGAGCTCTGGACACAGGCTGGGGTGTTTCCACCTACTAAGATGACATACAAAGGCTTTTTTACCTTTTCAGCATAACTTTGGCAGGGGCCCAGCTAAGCCAAGGCACAGTTCAAAAGGATTTGCTGATATCACAATTAACTCCAGCCATATACATATCCATGATATGACCAATGATAAGCATATACGTCATATCCTAGGAAAAGGTAGCTGGTGTCATAACCTTTGTTCTCTGCCTACTGTACTCCCCAAAAGAGTCCTTTCTCTCTTTTTTTAAATAGACTGGCGTTAAAGGGCTCAATTTGGTCAGTCTTTGTGGCATGGGGTTAGAATAATTGGGGTCAAGTGTTTACTTAGAGAACCTCTGGGAAAAGAGAGCAACCTCAATTACCTGATTAACTTTAGGGCAGTGCCTCTCAAACTGTACTGTTCTTAGAATCACCTGAGGATCTTATTAAAATGCAGATTCTAATTCTGCGGTAGAGTCTGAAATTCTGCATTTCTCTCACTCTCTCTCTTTTTTTAAGTAGGCTCCATGCCCAGCATGGAGCCCAACTCAAGGTTTGAACTCATGACACTGAGATCAGACCTGAGCTGAGATCAAGAGTCTGACGCTCAACCGACTGAGACACCCCAAGCACTCCTAAATTCTGCATTTCTTATAAGATCCTAGGTGATGCCATGTCGCTGGTCCTTAGACCATACTTTGAATAACAAAAAACTTTAAAAGGACCATAGAGCTTCCTGAAAATCTCTAAAGAAAATGTTATGTAATAGTATCCTAGGAAAAGGAGGGCAGAACAATTTAAAAGAATAATCATGACTCCAAATAGTATTTATCAACCAAGAAAACAGAAAGGCTTCTGTTACTGAAACAAATAACGACCAAGAATTTTCAGTCCACAGATGCAAGAGGCTCAGCAAACCTCAAGTAGGATAAATACAAAGAAAGTCAAAGACAAAGAAAAAAATCTTAAAAGCAGCCAGAGAAGAAACATATGTTATCTTAAATGTATCATTAACAAAATAAACTGAAAGCGGATTTTTCAATAGAAATTATGGAAGTCAGAAGACAATGTACTGATACTTTTTTCTTTTAAAGATTTTATTTTTTTGAGAGCATGCACACAAGCAGGGGGAATGGCAGGCAGAGGGAGAAACCAGCAGAGACAGAAGCATGCTCCCTGCTGAGCAAGGAGCCGGATGTGGGACTCAATCCCAGAACTCTAGGATCATGACCTGAGCCCAAGGCAGGCACTTAACTGACTGAGCCACCCAGGCACCCATACTGACACTTCTAAGGTGCTGAAATGGGGAAGGATGAAAACCCTGCCTGTACCCACCCAGTGAAAAAAATGAAAATTATTTTTCAGACAAAATGAAACAAAAATTCTGGATGAATTCGATGCCAGCAGACTTAGACAAGTTTATGATACATCAATAAGGGGTCATTTATTCATTTACTCAAAAGCCTAGGGACGCCTGGGTGGCTAGTCAGTTAAGCGTCTGCCTTCAGCTCAGGTCATGATCCCAGGGTCCTGGGTTTGAGTCCTGCATCAGGCTCCCTGCTCAGCAGGAAGCCTGCCTCCCCCTCTGCCTGCAGCTCCCCCTGCTTGTGCTCTCTCTTGCTCTCTGACAAATAAATAAATAAAATCTTTAAAATAAAACAAAAAAAGTCTACTGTGTGGCACACACTACTGTAAATGCTGGGGCTACAGACAGACAAGGTTGTTATTCTAACGAAACATATTAAATTGGAGTAAGCAATCAACAAATAGGGACATACTAAGAAGGAAATCAAGAGTAGCACCAGAGGAAAGGGGTTAAGGACACCTGAACAGGGTTTATCATTAACCTCTCCAAAGAGGTGAGTTTTGGGGGGTAAGGGACTAATAACATTTATTGATCATTTACTATGGGCTAGGAATTAACTCTAAATGCTTTATATGTCCTTATTCATGTTTGAGCTAAAATCTAAAGGATGAGAAGCATCCAATCACACAACGCTTTGGAAGAAGGTCATTCCATGAAGACAGCATAGCAAGTACAAAGGCTACAGAAGGAAAACAAGTTTGATATGTTTGATGAACAGAAAGAAGGATAAGTGAACTAAAATATACTAAGCTAAGCCCAAGAACGAATCAAGTTAAGGCTTATGAAATAGGCAGAGGTCACACACAAAGCGTTTTAGGCCCTGGTAAGGCATTTGGATTTTATACAAGTGGCAGTAGATGACTACTACAGAATTTTGTTGGTTTGATTTTACAGGGAAGTGCCATGATCTGACGGACATTTTAAAAGTATCACTTTTGGCTGTTGTATGGAGAGTGCTTTCAAGAGGTGAGAGGAGAAACTGGAAGACTAGCTGGGAGGCAACTACAGTAGTTCATGGCAACAGTGATGGGGCTTGGGCTAACGCTTCAGCAGAGGAAACATACAGGTGGACAGATTTAGGATCCACTGAGGTAAATATGCTTTGCTAATAGACTGAAGAGGGTGGGAGAAACAGAGAATAAAGGATGACGGGGCCTGAGCACAAATGGTGGTAACACTCACTGGGATGAGTTTCTACTCAAGAAATGGATAGTAGTGTCATTTACAAGAACAGGGTGTTGATGTTAGTTTCCTCACTCCATCTCTCTCTCTCTCTCTCTTTTGTTTTTTTGGCGGGGAGAAAGTAGGAGCAGCAAATCAAGAGTCATTTCTGTTCAAGGTAAATCTGAGAGGCCTCTTAAAACATCTAGTGCAAATATCAAGTAGGCAACTAAATATGTAAGTCTGGAGGTCAGGCACAAGGTCAAAGCCAAAATTATTTGTTGGATGAATACATCACAGATTCAAAGTTGACTCTAGCTGAAGTCAGTCTGGGGGAGAGGGCACAACTTAACTCACACCCAGGCCAAAGCACAACGTCTGAGGAGATTCCTCAAAACCCCTAGGCCTCCTAAATCTTAAGAACCCCAATCCAGTCTACCCTTTCTATTTTCTAAATGAGGAAAGATAAGAAAGACTGTCTTAAGCCAAACAGCCAAGAGTAACCACTCAAGGCTAAAACACGTAAATCCCCTTATTTCCAACGTAACATCGCCCCTACCCCCTACCGCACCCCAGCCCATCAAATCCATGGGAGCAGCTCAGCCATTACTAAGTATCTCATCCCTCACTTCATATACATACTGGTTTGTTTCACATGTGCTATGCAAGAGTCCCTCCTTATGTACAGCATTGCTTCGGACATTTCTTCAATCTTTGTCTTCTTATATATCCTTTCCTTTTGAGCAGGTTATAGCTCTCTTCCCTTGGACTCTGTATCTCAGATTATCTCCCCTTTCCCATATTGCCTCAAACTAGAGCCTACGATGTTTTCAGATACTTAACATTAAATCTCCTTTTTCCTACTTAAAGATCAGTAAGAGGCTAACCACTGTTTGAATCAGTAGTCTCCAAGGGAGGAGAGTGAGACTACTATCCAAAAGATACACAAAATGATCCACTGGAGTATGAAGGAAAAACATTAGAACTTTCATTTCTATTTATACTTAATTTTTCCTTTAAAATTTTATATTTTATGTATATTTTATAACATAATTTTAGTACTTTAGTACATGCATATTATAAACACACACACACACATTTGTTGTCAAAAATTTTTTTACTATAGGGACCACTGGCTAAAATGACAACAGCACACTATCCCTACGTATTGGGATTAGGGACACTGCAGACATCTGAAAGGGTAAGAGCTAGGCAACACTGTTCATCTTTTGTCTCCCCAAATTAATGCAGACTAAAAAGATATTCAGGATACTCTCCAAATAAAAAAAGAAAAGCAAAACTGAAGGTACTCCTAGAAAAAAACCTAATTATTAAATCTTTTCCTCCTCTCCTGATTGGACCAAGAAATAAAAAGTTTGGCTGTAGAAAAATTATTATAATTACTGTCAGTAAAGTAAACTGCTTATCATTTAATGCTTGCTTAGTGTTCATTATAATTATTATATACTCTACTAAAGGCTTACTTGGTTACTTGATTTTAGTAGTAAATATAACTTGTAGTAGACACATGCCATTTTTTAAGGCTACCCAGATTCTAAACACTATTATTATGTTTGGGCAATCCAATACTTTATGAAATAGAGTTCTTTCCTCAACAGAAGCTGGAAACTGCCACACAGTATAGTTGCTTTCTCAGCCTCTCTTGGGCCTAGAGGTATGGGTATATCATCTAGGTTCCCCCCAAGGGACACATCCTTCCCCAACCCTGAACTGAAAGCAGGGTAGTAATAATACATCCCAGTTTCCAGAGGCAGTGGCTGCAAAAGTTCCAGTGCTGGTGTGGAGTGTCCATTATCCTTGGTGTTGGTGGTGCAAACTGAGGGGTCTATCACAGTGGCAGTGCTAGTGGTATCTTCCAAGGGTAAGCTCTGCCATATGATTTTGGGTATTATTTCTGGTTACCCATCCTTCCAGTTTGGTTCCCCAATCCTTCCACAGATTTGGTAGGCTACTCAGAACCACAGCTGATTTCTGTTGCTTGTCACTAAGAACACTAAGTAACCACACATGCTCAATTTTAATAGTTTATTTTTCATGTAATTTGGTTTTGACAACACAGTTCTTCAGTGACACTTCCTTTAAAACAAACCAGTCTTTCAAGTATTTATTCTATGCCAACATGCACAATTTTGCAAAATGATATGTTTTATACTTTTAGAAAAATTAATTTTCTAAAAAAATCAAAGAGAAAATAAAAAAAATACATGGAGAAAAATGAAAATGGAAACACAATGGTCCAAAATCTTTGTGATGCAGCAAAAGCAGTTCTAAGAGGGAAGTTATAGCAAGAGAGAACTACCTCAAGAAACAAGAACAATTCCAGTCTAACCTTACCCCTACAGGAACTGGAAAAAGAAGAACAAACAAAGCCCAAAATTAGTAGAAGTGGGGAAATAATAAAGATTAGAATGAAAATAAATAAAATAGACTAAAAATGAAAAAAAAAATCAATGAAACCAAGAGCTAGTTCTTTGAAACAATAAACAAAGCTAATAAACTTTTAGCCAGACTTATCAGGAAAAAGAGGACTCAAATAAGAAAATCAGAAATGAAAAGAGGAGAAATACAACCAACATTATAGAAATATAAAGGACTATAAAATAATACTATGAAAAATTACATGCCAGCGGCTCCTAGCTGGCTCAGTCGCTATAGCATGTGACTCTTGATGTTGGGGTGGTGAGTCTGAATGCCATAGTGGGCATGGATATTACAAAAAAAAAAAAAAGGATCCATATTGGGGAAGAAGTAAAACTATTCTCAGATGACATGATACTTATGTACAGAAAACCCTAAAGACTCTACAAAAACCTATTAGAATAAATGAATTCAGTAAAGTTTCAGGATACAAAATTAATATACAGAAATCTGTTGTGTTTCTAAACTAGTAACAAAGTAGCAGAAAGAGAAATTAAGAAAATCCTACTTATAATTGCACCAAAAATATTAAAATACCTAGGTGAAAGACCTGTTCTCTGAAAACTACAAGACACTGATGAAAGAAATTGAAGATGACGCAAACAAATGGAAAGATATACTATACTCATGGATTGGAAGAATTAATATTGTTAAAATGATCATACTTAATCTACAGATTCAATGCAATCCCTATCAAAATACCAATAGTATTTTTCATAGAACTAGAATAAATAATCCCAAAACTTGTATGGAACCACAAAAGACCCCAACTAGCCAAAGCAATCTTGAGAGAAGAACAAAACTGAAGGTATCACAATCCCAGATATCAAGACATACTAGAAAGCTACAGTAATCAAAACAACATGGTACTGGCACAAAAATAGACACAGGAAATCAATGGAATGGGTTAGAGAGCCCAGAAATAAACCACAGTTTAACGGTCAATTAATCTATGACAAAGGAAGAAAGAATATACAGTGGGAAAAAGTCTCTTCGATAAATGGTGCTAGGGAAACTGGACCACTTTCTTACACCATACACAAAAATGTTTTACCCCAAAAATACTAAGGCACCCCAATGTTTATAGCAGCAATGTCCACAATAGCCAAATTACAGAAAGAGCCCAGATGTCCAGTGACAGATGAATGGATAAAGAAGCTGTGGTGTACACACACACACACACACACACACACAAATATTATGCAGCCATCAAAAATGAAATCTTGCCATTTGCAACAACATGGGCTAGAGGGTTCCATTATACTAAGTCATTATGCTATTATGCTAAGTTAATCAGAGAAAGTCAATCATCATATGATCTCACTGAATGTGGAATTTAAGAAACAAGGCATAGGATCATAGGGGAAGAAAGAAAAAAATGAAACAAGATGAAACCAGAGAGGGAGACAAACCCTAAGAGACTCTTAATCTTAGGAAACAAACTGAGGGTTGCTGGAGGGGAGGTGGAGGGGGGACTAGAGTAACTGGGTGATGGACACTGGGGACAGTATGTGTTGTAATGAGCACTGGGTATTATATAAGACTAATGAATCACAGACCTGTACCCCTGAAACAAATAATATATTATATGTTAATTAATTGAATTTAAATTAAAAAATAAATTTAAAAAAATAGGCAGAGGACCTGAATACACATTTTTTTTCTTTTTCTTAAATTTTTAAAAAATTTTATTTATTTGTCAGAGAAAGAGAGAGAGAGAGCGCACAAGCAGGGGGAGCAGCAGGCAGAGGGAGAAGCAGGCTCCCCGCTGAGCAAGGAGCCCAATGCGGGGCTGGATCCCAGGATCCTGGAATCATGACCTGAGCCGAAGGCAGACGCTTAACTGACTGAGCCACCCAGGCATCCCTACACAATGTTTTTTTCAAAGAAGACATACACATGGCCAGCAGACACAGGAAAATGCTCAACATCACTAATTATCAGGGAAATGCAAATCAAAACCACAATAAGCTATCACTTCATACCAGTCAGAATAGCTAGCAACAAAAAGATAAGAAATAACAAGTGTTGTTGAGGATGTAGAAGAAGAAAGGGAACCCTCGGGCACTGTTGGTAGGAATGTAAATTGGTACAACCATTGTGGAGAACAGTATGGAAGTTCCTCAAGAATTAAAAATAGAAATGCCATACAACCCAGTAATTCCACTAATAGGTATTTACCCAAAGAGTATGAAAACCCTAATTCAAAAAGATATATGTACCCCTATGTTCACTGCAGCATTATTTACAATAGCCAGGATATGGAAGCAACCTAAGTGTCCTTCAATAAATTAATGGATAGAGAAGATATACATATATATAAATTACTCAGCTATAAAAAAGAATGAGAGGGGCACCTGGGTGGCTCAGTTGGTTAAGCGGCTGCCTTCGGCTTGGGTCATGATCCCAGGGTTCTGGAATCGAGCCCCGCGTCGGGCTCTTTGCTCCACGGGAAGTCTGCTTCTCCCTCTCCCACTCCCCCTGCTTGTGTTCCCTCTCTCGCTGTGTCTCTCTCTGTCAAATAAATAAATAAAATCTTTAAAAAAAAAAAAGAATGAGATCTTGCCATTTGCTACAACATGAATGGAGCTCGAGGACATTGTGCTAAGTGAAATAGGTCAGTCAGAGAAAGATAGATGCTGTATGATTTCATTTGTATGTGAAATATAAAAAACAAAATGAACAAACAAAACTGAAACAGACTCCTAAATACAAAGAACTAGTGGTTGCCAGAGGGGAGGAGGGTGGAGTGATGGGCAAAATAAGTGAACGGAATTAAGAGGTACAAACTTCCAGTTATAAAATAAGTCATGGGGATGAAAAGTACAGCATAGGGAATATGGTCAATAATACTGTAATAATGTGGTATGGCGACTACACTTAATTGTGAGCACTGAGTAATGTACAGGATCATTGAATCACTATGATGTGCACCTGAAACTAATACTACGTATGTCAACTATACTTCAATTAAAAAAATTTTTAGGGGCACCTGAGTGGCGGCTCAGTCGTTAAGCGTCTGCTTTCGGCTCAGGTCATGATCCCCAGGTCCTGGGATAGAGCCCTGCATGGGGCTCCCTGCTGTGTGCAAAGCCTGCTTCTCCCTCTCCCACTCCCCCTGCTTGTGTTCCCTCTCTCGCTATGTCTCTGTTTGTTAAATAAATAAATAAAATCTTTAAAATTTGACAGAGAGAGGGAAAGCACAAATGGGGGAGGGGCAGAGGGAAAAGCAGACTGCCTGCGGAGCAGGGAGCCCGATTTAGGGTTTCAATCCCAGGACCCTGAGGTTTATCACTTGATAACAGATGGCCAGAAATCACAATATTAGTAAGAAAAAACATCACATAGTTACTAGGCTAAGGTTTTCCTTAGACAACTGAAGACTTGCAAAATTATCACTTATAAATACTGAACATATATGGAAAGCCTACTTCACTGTAAGGAGTTTAAAATTTCTTTTATTAGCAAATCAAGATCCTACTTTGAAATTTTGCACAGACCTAGAAATTCTCACTGCCACTGGTTATATTTTGAAGGACTTTTATTTTTTTTGAAGATTTATTTATTTGAGAGAGAGTGAGCATGTGAGCGGGGTAGGGGGCAGAGGGAGAGAAGAGAGAGAATCCTCAAGTTGACTCCCTGCTGAGCCCAGAGTCTGACAGGGGGCTCAATCCCAGGCCCCTGAGATCATGACCCTCACCGAAATCAAGAGCTGGATGCTTAAATGACTGAGTCACCCAGGCGCCCCAAGGGACTGACTTTTAGCACATGTAACACCATCTCTCTTACCCTCTATGACACCAATTAAAGAGGGTCTGAATGCTTGACTTTGATATCAAAGGGAAATATATTCACTGCTATTATCCTTGAGAATGTTTTGACTGAATTCTACTGTATCACTGAAGTTTCAAGGGTGTCCACTAAACCCAGTCACACAGAAGTCAGTTGTCATTTTCAAAGCTAAGAAAGTGAATAGACTATATCATTCCTGTTTTAACTGTCTCATTCACTCACTTAATCAATTCATCCATCCATCCATCCACTCAATAAATTCTCAAAGGGCATTTGACATTGTACTAGGTGTTGTGCAATAAAAAGAGAAAAAGACAGAACTCTCTATGGTAGGGGGAATCCTAAAATGGTCCTCCAAGACTTCCCACCCAAATCCCTGGGACTATAAATATGAAATATACTCTGATGTTCTATACATGGCAGAAGGGATTTTGCAGATACAATCAAAGTTACTAATCAATTAACTTTGAATTAAACTAAAGAGAGAGAATCTGGCTAGACCCAGTCTCATCACACAAGCCCTCTGACTGGTAGCAGAAGTCAATGATTCTAAGCATGAGTATTTGACACACCACTGCTGGCTTGAAGGTAGAGAGGGCCACTGTAAGGAATGTAGGTAGCCTCCAAGATGCCAGAGTGACCTGAAGCCGACAACCAACAAGAAAATTAGAGACTTCAGTTTTATAACTGTGAGGAACTGAATTCTGCCAAACCTTGAATGATCCTGGAAGCAAATACCTTCCCCCAAACCCCCAGATTGTCCAACACATTGATTTTGGCCTTGTGAGACCCTAAGTAGATAACTCAGCTGAGTCCAACTTCTGACTTATAAAACTGTAAGATAATAAATGGGTGTTGTTTTAAACTAATATATCCTGGTATACTTTCCACAAGTTTCTTTGGCATTTATATCTCAGCGTCTGGAATTTCTGGGTCATAGAGTAAGCGTATTTTCAATTTTTCTAAGTATTTTCCAAAGTCAACGTATCTATTAACATTCCCATCAGCCTTGTAGGTGTATCCCCAATGCTTTACCTTTTCCCACTACTTGGTATTGTCAGTTTTTTGAGTAGTACCTCGGTTTGGTCTTTCCATTCCTTTGATTACAAATAAGGTTGAGTATTTTTTCACATATTTATCAGTCATTTGGGATTCATCTTTAGTACGTATCAGCTTAAGTGTCTCCTCAGTTTTTTCTTGGGTTGTCTTCTTGTTCATAGAAATTCTATACATATTCTAGATATCGTTTGTTTGGTGTGTTTACTCGAAATCTTTTCTTTACTCTATGGTTTATCTTCTCACTCTCTATGATGTGAGATCATTTTTTAAAACCTGTATTTAGGGCGCCTGGAGGCTCAGTTTGTTAAGCATCTGCCTTAGGCTCAGGTCGTGACCCTGGAGTCCTGGGATGGAGCCTGCATCGGGCTCCCTGCTTTGGGCAGGAGTCTGCTCCCTCTGCTCCTCCTCCCTGCTCATGTTCTCTCTCTCTCTCAAATAAATAAGTAAAAATCTTGAAAAAAAAAAGTTTAAAACCTGTTTTTAATGGAAAACATCTATTACTTAGTTTTTGTAAGAAATAAGTTTAATAAATCAGTTAAAATCCTTGGTTTAAGACTTTCTTCAGGGACACCTGGGTGGCTCAGTCGGTTTAAAATCTGACTCGTGATTTCAACTCAAGTCTTGATCTCAGGTTTGTGAGTTCAAGCCCCAGCATGGGCTCCATGCTGGGTGTGGAGCCTACTTTAAAAAAAAAGGGGGGGGGAGATTTTCTTCAAATAATAAAACTCTAGAAATTTAAAGGAGCAAGGAAGAAAGTTAAAAGTGAATAAGGAAAAACCTTAAATTTTTAGGACTAGCTATGATTCTAAAATTAGTTGCGTTGCATTTGATATTGCTGGCTACTTCAGGAACTCAAAATAATGTTCCTTTGTGTGAATTACCATATTTACCATATTTTTTCTAAGCTTGAGTAGAATAACTGTTTCCTAAGTAAACTGAAAAAAAAATGAACATGTATAATACTCCTCAAAAGTCATACTTCATGTTATAATATTTGATAACATTAACCATCCAGCTCACAAACTTACCAGAGTAAAAAGAAACAGAGCCTAAGAAATCCTTGGCCCCTTGTAGTACACTACAGTGTACTGCTGCCACTCCTCTGGTCTCAACATTGATTTAGTGGTGATCCGAGACATATCATCTGAACCCACCTGAAGGTGCCATCCTACAATTCACCCTTCCTATTTTAAAAAAATGCCAGTAGAATACAGATTTCCCCCTGAAACAAATTTAAATCTTATTTCAGATGCCTTTATACCCAACAGCCATGATTTCCCCATGGTCTCTGCCCAGCTATATAAAGCATGCATGCCTGTGTGCATCTGTGTGTGTGTGTGTTGATAAATAACAGGTCTTTTTACCTCAGTCTTCCCTATTGTTTTTTTAAAGATTTTATTTATTTGAGAGAGAAAGAGTGTGCATGCGCGAGCAGGGGAAGGGGCAGAAGGGGAAAGACAGGGAGAGAATCTCAAGCCGACTCCATGCTGAGCCCAGAGCTCCATGCAGGGCTCAATCTCATGACCCTGAGATCATGACCAGAGCAGAAACCAAGAGTCCCACAAGTAACCAACTGAGCCACCGAGGTGTCTTCCCTATTGTGTCGGTACAATATAAGAATTGGGCTGCTTGTCAGGCAGAAGAGAAAGGAAGAAGCGTGTGGATAAGAATATATTAGAGCTACAGGATTTCTCATTTCAAATAGAGGTAAAGTTGTAAGAGGGATATGAATGTTATTTCCTGAGAAGTATTCTTCATATCACACATTCCAATTCAATATCCGTATTTTCATAGCAACTTTGTTACAAAGAATAGTGGTATATACAATATTATATCCATACTTCTGAAACTGGGATATGAACTGGCAGGGGGGCAGTGTTAGAGAAAAACAACAGAATAAACATTACAGAAAATTATTTGGTTTGGTTTATCCTAATGGCTGGTAATTTGAAGCCATAGATTTCTTATCAAAACAAGCACGAAGGGCACTTGGGTAGCTCAGATGGTTAAGGGTCGTGAGATCCAACCCTGCTGGCTCCATACTCAGGGACCTCAGGGCAGAGTCTGCTCAAGATTCTCTCTCTCGGGTGCCTGGGTGGCTCAGATGGTTAAGCGTCTGCCTTCGGCTCAGGTCATGATCCTGGCATCCTGGGATCGAGTCCCGCATCGGGCTCCCTGCTCCTTGGGAGCCTGCTTCTCCCTCTGCCTCTCTCTCTGTCTCTCATGAGTAAGTAAATAAAATCTTTAAATTAAAAAAAAAAAAAATTCTCTCTCTGTCTCCATCCGCCCCCCACCCCGCTCCTGTGTGTGTGCACATGCTCACTCTCTCTCAAATAAATAAATAAATAAAATCTTCTTTTTTTAAAGCTTTTATTTATTTGACAGAGAGAGAGATAGCGAGAGAGGGAACACAAGCAGGGGGAGGGGGATAGGGAGAAGCAGGCTTCCCGCGGAGCAGGGAGCCCGATGTGGGGCTCGATCCCAGGACCCTGGGATCACGACCCAAGTCGAAGGCAGACGCTTAACGACTGAGCCACCCAGGCGCCCATAAATAAATAAAATCTTAAAAATAAAAATTATGCTACAGATCTCTGTTTTCTGGTATTGTATCTCATACAGTGAAAAAAATTAGATGATAAAATAGCCTATCGTGATCCCATTTTTATATTTTAAAAAGAATGCATACATTTTTTAAAAAGATTTATTTATTCTAGAGGGAGAGTGAGCATGAGCAGGGGGAGGGGCAGAGGGGAGTACGAAGGACAAGCTGACCCCCCCCCACCACCACCCACTGAGGGCAGAGCCCTATGTGGGGCTCCACCTCACAACCCTGGAGATCATGACCTGAGCTGAAACCAAGAGTCTGACACTCAAGAATGTGTACATTTGTGAAGAAAATGTTTGGAAGCGTTCCAACCAGTGTTCACTACTAAATTCATCTCTGGTAAGTGGAATTATGAATGATCTTTAATGTCTTCTTTAAAACTTTTCATACCACAATGAACATGTAAAACCTGTAAAATCAGAAGAAATGATTTTTAAAGTCTACTAAACTGAACTGGTCTCATTAATTAAATAAAATTAGTTTTATTGTCTTCTACTCTTTCTTCATTTCTGAGGCTCTTAGAATATTCTTCCTGATTTGAACACCTAACGCTCAGTGGGTGGCAAATGCATCAAATATATATTAACGCCTCTATTAACAAAGATGACATGCTTAAAAATGGCAGTCTCTGTGAACAAGATCTTATTTCTGAAAGAAAAAATTATATATCCCCCCCAATACTGAGATGCTCCCAAGGATCATGTAATTATGATTAGACCCCATTTGCTGCCTCCTCCCCTCTTTGCCTCTGCCTTCTCACCATTACTGCACAGTGTTTTTAGTCCTACACACCATAGTGGCTTACTGTCTTCATGGATATAGAAAAACTTTGCCAAAAGGAATATGATTTAGAAGATAATACAGAAAATAAATTTCAATTTCTAGTCAAAACAGTATGCCCCAACATCACTGTCCCATAGAACTTTCTGTAATGATGGAAAGGTTCTACTGTCTGCGCTGTCCAGTATGACAGGAAATGGATCTGTCTAATGTGCTGTGTCCAATAACACACGTGGCTACTGAGCACTTGAAATGTAGCTAGTGTGACTGAGGAACCAAATTTAAATTTTTAACTTTATTATTATTATTTAAGATTTTACCTATCTATTCAACAGAGAGAGAGAGAGAGAGAGAGAAAAGCACAAGTGCAGGGAGTGGCAGGCAGAGGGAGAGGGAGAAGCAGGCTCCCCATTGAGCAAGAAGCTCGATGTGGGGCTCGATCCCAGGACCCTGGGATCATGACCGGAGCCGAAGGCAGACGCTTAACGACTGAGCCACCCAGGTGCCCCTAAATTTTTAACCACCTACAGCTAGTAGCTACCCAACTGAACAGCAGCTCTACTCTAGAAAAATTCACAGTACGTATACCGTGGTTGATACAAAATATACATAAGAATCCAAGAGCAATATGATTTCCACTTAAGACCTACATTCCACTGCATATTTCAAAAACTAATGAAATCATAATTTTACAGACTGCTACCTTGAAAAATTATAGACTGCTTCCTTGAAAAATTAAATTGCCCTTTAGCAATCCTCATTCTTCTTTACCTAGGAAATAAGCATCCGCTTCTTGAAAGTCTCAATTCTTATGGCTTTAGTAACACTTCATTATCTTGGCTCACCCACTACATCCAAAATTTGTTTTCTTTTTGGTATAATCTTAGTCTCTCCCTTCTGCCTTCCACTATAGACTTTTCCCCAAACCTGAGTCCTTAATTTCTTGTTTTCTGTCTTCTACTCAGAAGAGATTTCTCACAGCCTCAACTATGACCCCTATTTGCCTTCTGTGAAACAGCACCATCTCACCATATAACCTTAAAAACATCATTTAACCTCTGAGACTGCCTCTCATCTCCTGCCTTCCATTATAGGCTTTTCCCCAAAGCTGAGTCCTTAATTTCTTCTTTTCTGTCTTCTACTCAGAAGAGATTTCTCACAGCTTCAACTATGACCCCTATTTGCCTTCTGTGAAACAGCACCATCTCACCATATAACCTTAAAAAAATCATTTAACCTCTGAGACTGCTTCTCATTTGTAAAATAACTTAAATGGTTATTATGGTTCCTTCGGCTTTAGGAGTCTCTGAATTCTGTTAAAGGCCTAGTTATGGCACTTTGTTTCTGGTTTTTTTCTCAGGCTGATTCCACTTCTTGCCTTTTTAAATGCTGGTGTATCCCATGATTGCAAGTGACCAACTTTTCCACTCTGTACTGTTTCTCTAAGAATCTCATAAACTCTTCATTATGAGTCTCTGAAATGTATGGGGTACCCTGGACTTCACTCTTAAAGCTCCAGATTTAGGGGCACCTGGCTGGCTCAGTGGGTAGAGCATGCAACTTTCTCAGGGTTCTGAGTTCAAGCCCCACGTTGGGCATAGAGTTTACTTAAAGATTTTTTTTAAAAAAAGCTCCAGATTTACATTTCTTTCTCTTCTTTTTTTTTTAAGATTTTATTTATTTATTTGAGAGAGAGAGAATGAGAGATAGAGAGCATGAGAGGGAAGAGGGTCAGAGGGAGAAGCAGACTCCCCGCTGAGCAGGGAGCCCGATGTGGGACTCGATCCCGGGACTCCAGGATCATGACCTGAGCTGAAGGCAGTCGCTTAACCAACTGAGCCACCCAGGTGCCCCAGATTTACATTTCTATTCATTGCACAGGATTAACTAGATAGGCTACCAACCCCTTTAAAGGTATCAAGCAAACCAAAGAAATTATGTGCAGCAAACTTCTTTGTCAGTATGGCTTAGTGATCAAAAAACAAGTTTTAGGATTAGATGTACCTGAATTTGAATCCCGGTTTTATCATCACTTATTAGCTGTGTAACCTTGATCAAATTAATGCTGAGTCTCCATTTTTTCATATGTAAAATGGGGTTTAAAATAGTACTTACAACTCATATCGTTGCTGTATGCACATGTTTTACACATACAGCTTGGAACAGCACCTGAAATATGCTAAAAGCTCAATAAATGTTAGCTATTATTATCAATGCATCACCATCTTCCTAGTTCTCCAGATTTAACAACTCAGTCATTTTCGATGCATTCTGTCCTTTTTTTTAAAAAAAATAAGTCCAATCAGAATTTGTACATTTTCATTTTCCAATATGATCTCTATTTTTCATTCCTTCAGAGATTTAGATTATTATTGCAGCCACCCAACCAGATTACTAGATTTCTTAATTCTTATAGGTTAAAGCCTCTTCTTTTTTTCCTTTGTATTAGCTAGTATAATGCCTTACACAGAAAAGTTTTGCTATTACTAGATGAATCAAATAATCTTTACATTTATTTATTTATTCCTCCATTAGATCCCTTGAGCTCTCTGAGGGCAGAAAGTGTTGGTCCTCTTTGTATATCTGCACCTGCCAAATTCCTTAACAAATGTTGTTCAGCAAATGAATGTTGATTAGTCTATCTCAATCCCAATAAACCTATCCTCAATCTAGCTTCCACATATACAAAAGGTAGTATACTCTCGAATCCAACCATTTATTCTGACCAAACTGGCCTGACCGCAACATTATCAAGAGCAGTCTCACAGTGTTAGTCAGGACTCTTGATTTTGTATCAAAAAATTCTGCTCAAATTAAGCAGAGAAGGGAATTTATTAGCTTGCATAATTTGAAAGTTCAAGGACAGCACTAACTTAAGGCCTGGCTATTGTTCCAAAGGTTCAAACACAATCATCAGAACTTGGTCTCACTCTTTCCATCTTTTGGCTCTGCCTTCCATTTATTGGTAAGTTCCAGGCTCACACTGTATTCTCTCAGCAACCCCAGGGTCCAAAGCATGCCTCTTTCTCAATAGCTCCAATAAAAAATTCAGAATTAACAGTCATGTGTGCTGACTGGAAATGTGCCCATCTCTGAACAATCACTGCGGCCAGAAGGATGGGCTACATAGATTGGTGAGGCCTGCCTCAGTCACGTGCACACCCTTGTGTTGGGGCAGGGCATCCATAAAACTGAAAGGGGTGATTTCCTAGGAAAACTGGAGTATTGTAATCAAATGAAAGAGGAATGTGTAATGGACTGACAAAATTAACTTATGTGCCATATACTCTAGGATTTTTTTGCATGTTGTCCACCACTGCCTACAATGGCTTTCCTTCTTATTTCTGCCCACCCAAATCCAAGCTACATCCTTTCTGCCCCAAAAAGTCTTCTATGATTTCCTTCTAAGATTTTCCTTGTCCGCTGGATCAAGTTACCTATTCCCCAATAAATATTTCCCCTTTCCTAAAGATCTACCTTTTTTAACAAACAAGAGTGAAAAACCTCAAGAAAATGTTCCTGATGAATTCTAATCATGTCAAATTATAAATGGTATGGGTAATATATGCTGTTTCTTAGAATGTAAACTCTTGAAGGACAGCAGCTCTACCAGATACATTCTATACATTATGAGAGAACAGCCTGCATGGCAACTTTGATATATATCTATATCTATTATACATATATATCAGATATATCTATATTACATATAGATAATATGTATCACATATCTATAATACAGATATTATATCTATCTATATTATATATAGATAGATAAAATATTCAAATAATTTTCCTGGCTTTAAATTTTAAAGAATCTAAACAAAACATTCTAGCTAACATAAGTTGTGTCTGAATTCATCAAAGTACCTGATATTACAGGTATACTATGGTTTTGGAGTTACCTCAAACTAGGCTCAAATCCTGGCTAATACTGCCTCTCCTGGCCTTTAGCTACAGGTCTTTGAGCAAATTATCTAATATCTCCAAACCCTGATTTCACTATCTGTGAAAACAGCAATAGTAATATCTATCTGAACATTGGGAGGCTATGTGGCATAGCAGAGAGAAAAGAGTTAGATGGACCTGGGCTGAAATTCTACCACTTATACTGGTTATATGACTTTCTCTGAGTGATTCCTCATCTGTAAATTCCCAGTGCCTCTTCATATGTAAAGTGGGGATAATAGTGCTTAGTCCATTGGTTGTTTTGAGCATTTAACAAGGGAATGTATTTTAAAACACCTAACAATGAACAGTACACTGTATACTCAATAAATGATGATATCCACATTAAATTATCTGTTTAAAATAATTCAGAGGGGCACCTGGCTGGCTCCCCAGTCGGGAGAGCATGTGACTCTTGATCTCGAGGTCCTGAGTTTGAGGCCACATTGGGTGTAGAAATTATTTAAAAATAAAATATTTAAGGGGCGCCTGGGAGGCTCAGTTAAGTTAAGCAACCAACTCGTGATTTTGGCTCAGGTCATGACCTCAGGGTTGTGAGATCGAGCCTGTCGGCTCCATGCTGGGTGTGGACCCTGCTTAAGATTCTCTCTCCCTCTCCAAAAATAAAAAATAAAAAAATAAAAAATTTTAAAAATAAAATTAATTCAGAGCACAGTAAGGGAAAAATTCATTGGGATTAGTTATTTTTCTTCATAAATAGCTTTGGGTTTTCTTTGTTAGTTAATAAAATATTTCTTAAAAGCAAAACGTGTTAGTCCTAGAACTATTTGAAAGCTAATTCAAAAGTCCTTGAACTATTTGAAATGAACCAGATAAACTCCTGTAATCAACTTGTTCTTTAGCTTCAGGCTTAATGTAGTAATACTGAAATGACTCACACCAATATAAAATCACTATATTACCCATCTCCTGAACAATCATATGCCATATAGTCATCTCCTGCACAGAATCAGGAAATCTGGAGTATGACTGACAATTTTAGATGTTGTCTATCAGAACATATGCAAAAGGCAAGTGGCTGTTCATATTTACCTTAGCAAGAAAGCTTAATTTTTATAACACTCACTAAAAAATACAAACTATCTTCAGTACAACTGTTTCCAAAAGAGAGAAAATAATTAGACATTTACTTTCTTCCATTTTACACCAGAGTGAAAGTTTCTCCGGAAAGAAGTTTCTTGAAGTAGTTTAACAGTTCCATTTATTTTTCTAACACAAGTGAATCATTATGTAATACTCATCAATCTTTAATAAGTGCACATAGAAAATTATTAAAACAAATTTTAAAATAAAGTAAAATGGAATAAATATAGGGCACAAAGTACTATACATTCTTTCATTGCAAAAAAACACTATATCAAAATCAAATACTTAACTACATCATACTATACAAACATGAAGGGATTTTTTTTTCCTCCTTTGTGTTAAACATGAATAGACTCAGTTTTTAATCTACTCCCTGAGGAAGCTATATTTTAAACACAAGAAAAACATATTATGTTGAACGCCTCAGTCACCAGACATTGTTCTCTACAACTAAGAAAACCAAATAATACCCAATTCCTTATTACCTTTCCTGTGTTCAAAAATATGTATAAAACAAAGTAATGTTTATTTTTAAAAGCATTAAATACAGACACGGTAGGCAATATATGTATCTTTTCTTCCCTCAACTTTTCTGGGAGGGCATGAGGAGAGAGAAAAGTAATGCGAGTCTGAAGGTTGGCTCTAGTTATTTCCACAAGTTAACTCTCCTAAGTCAACCAGATAAAGACAGAGAAAGAAAAGTTACAGCCCAGGGTTCACCTTAAAAACAACTCTCGAAGAAACGTCAGTGCTCAGATCAATGCTTCCCCGACAACGCAGTGACCAGTGCTGCTCTGATCTATTAAGAGAGAGCTACAATCCCAAATCTTAGCAAAGTTGGCATCCCAAATCTGAAAGGGCCTGCAGAAACCGGGGCGGGGCAAGGGTCTACCTCAGCAGCGGCAGAAGTTAAATTTTCTAGGAGAGTAAAACACTACCCATCTATCCCTACGGTCCTCTTTCCCGAGAGATGCTGCAGTCCGCCGCCTCGCCCTAGGCTCGGGGTCTGGCCCGCAGGCCCGGGGGGCTGGCCGGGTTGGGGCAGTCGGCTTCTCCCCGTTACCCGGGTCCCAACCAGGAGCTATGGAACCGGTTGCTGGAACTACCCCCGAGTCCTCCCACCGGCTGGAGCGGCCTCCTGCCGCGCCCCAGGCTCCTCTTCTGCAGGGATGCCCCATGCCCCACTCACCCGCCCGGGTGGTGTCCGTCAGGTCGTGGTTGGCCGCTCCCCGGGGAAACTCCCTCAGTTTCCGGCCGCTCAGGCTCAGCACCCCGGTCACTGCCGCCTCCTCCAGCGCTCGATCGAGGGAGCGGCTCCACGAACCCGGGCCAGGACCAGGGCCTGTCCCGGAGCTTGGGCCGCAGTTAACACCGGAGAGGTTACCTCCCGATGCTACTTGGCCAGAGTACTCTGCAGCCGTGGCCACAGCAACCAAGCCTGCGGCCGCCATTTCCAGCCGACAACTCTCCAGCCCGCCGCTCAGCGCATGCGCTGCCAGAACTGATGGGTGGGCGGGGAAAGGGGCAATTCGACCCCGGACGGTTCCCTCGATGGGCAGGGCTGCAGTGGCCCTCCGCACATCCAGGCGCTCGCCTCCGCCCACATCGAGGATTTCAAGCGAAATTAAAACGCAACTCATATATCTGGAGCAGCACCGTCCTCTAGACTCCCAGTATCATTTTTAACACGCCTCTACGAAAAAATCTTTCAGACAACGCTCCTCACAGAAACTTCTCTGCCTTCCTCCCTCAATACCGGAGGATTAGCTTAAGCATTAAATTAGGGCATCTCAACACTGTTGCTACTAGAAACGTAGGCAATGAGAGGAGGGAACCCTGGGATACGACCTATAAAACGTTTTCCCAACTGCTGTCATTCTATACACCAAGTGATCTAGATGGAGACGTGGATTTATGAACTACTATTGTCAGAGGGAAAAATAAGTGCTAACTTGGCTCCCAAACTCATGATCCTCATTGAAAGTGTTATATGTTTTGGGTCCTCCCTTTTATAAAATAGATCTTAACAAAAATAAACACTTTAAATAGTATCTGTCCTTTAGGCAAGATTTTATTGTTGAACAAATCAGGATGAACGGCATTAAAGTCTAAAATTTTTGTCTGGAACGAAAGTTGAGGGAAAAAAATGATCTGACTATAATCTAAATGTAGGAATTAGAAATAGAATGGAAGAAATGAGAAAAGACAAAATCACTGTTACTGAAAACTGGAAGCTACTACTTCATTTTAAACCAATTAGGCCTCATTTACATTGTAGCCAGTCTCCAGCATATTCTTTTACACATTTAAGCCATTCCTACTACATGATGTAAATTCCCCTACAGTCAATCGACTAGTATTTGTGGGAAATAAAAGAGGCTGTCAGGCCCCTTTTCCTAGATTACAATCTAATAATCCAGACAAATATACCAATTAGAGGATTAAAAAAAAGGCTGAGTAGAGGTAGTGGGGTTAAGCTATCAGAATTTAGAGAAAAGCAATCTGTATCATGGATGAATGGTTTTGGATAAAATCTGAAGGACTATGAAACAGGCAATAGTACGAAGGTGAGAGCAATATTCCAGATTGGGAGGAGTATCAGCATGAACACACGCAGGTATGATTTATAATGGTCCATGTGGAGAACATTTAAGGCCAAAGCCAAAAAATTTCATGAGCCAGCAAAAGAAAATAAGGTTGGAGATCCTATCATTCAAAGCCCAGCTCTTCAATGAAACTTTGATTAGCACTTCCCCCAACTCCTAGATGGAAGAGACTGTAAAAACATTTAATCTTAGTGACAAAGTTGATTAGTAACAGTTGCTCAGAGAGTTGTTCTATGAACTCTTAATACTACATTCCAGGATCTTCAGCAGCAAATTCCATGACCGATTATCAATGTCTGTGATGAGCATGGGTCACTGCAATGGCAAGTGATGTGTCAGCTCAAAAAAATTTATCCAATATATGTTTTTTGTTATTCTTTCTAAAATGTTCTTCTCAGAAAGATTTTAAGCTACTTAAGAGCAGGACCCCATTTTGTATTTTTTTAAGAAATAGTTCAACTACATTGACTAATAGCATAATCATATTCCATATTAATGCTACAATGCTAGTTACCAGATACCTTTATAAAATGCACCATTATGTCATCTGAATTTGATTACCTATTACCTTCCACATTTACACTAAATTCTTCTAACAAGTTCTCCATAATATGGCCTCATTCTTCCTACCTACCTACACACGTATCTCATAATTGCAACATACCATACTAATCCTGGTCTCTGAACTTCTGACCAAGTTTATAGATTGACATTACTTTGTCTATCAAACTACATTTTAAGGTCATTAATACATTAAACTCTGTAATTACCTTCCATACCCCAGAGCTGAGTATTTTAATAGGAGCTAAGAATGAATGGAAGCAGACACAGATGAGCTATGTACTAACACAGCAGAGGTTATATACTACTATGAAAGAGAAGGCTTGGTTGGAGACAAAAACAAATTTTTTTTTTTAGAACAGGGTAGATAAATCTATAGGTATTTGAAGTCCAAAAGAAAAGCCTGTGGATAGGAGGAGAAATGAAGATGCTATATATACCATAAGAACAAGTCCTAGGTAAAGAGAGGCTGGAAGAAAAGTAGATCAAAGTGTTAACTTTTAAGACTTCTAAGGATTTCAGCTCTCATCGACAAAGGTAGAATTTGAGGGAATTCTCATCCTACTCCGTCTTCCCCATAAAACAAGTGAGAAGATCATCTTCTGAGAACGAGATACAGGAAATGGAATCACTGTGCGGATTTCACCAAAGTGCCTAGTGATGAATAAAGGTGATGAACAGTTGCAAAAAGGCTATGAGCAAAAGGGCTACAGGGGCCTATACCTTATTCTACAACCGCTCTGTGGTTTGGAAGCAGGAGCTGAAAAAAACAGGCAGCGAGGGTTATTGAATGTTAGGAATTGATACAGAGAACTTCCTGCTTCTCTGAAAGTTAACTCATTGAATGAATACCAGGGGCAATAGTTTCACTCAAAATCTGAAGAATTTTCCAGCTCTGTATCTCACTACCTCATGCAAAAATAAAATCCTTTCCCCCTTCTTCCACTCACTAGAAATATGTTGTGGTCACTCCTTTAAGACTCCATTTTTATGAACTCAAAAGCAGTGGGATTAAAATCTTGACCAATCTTACGCTCTTCAAATGTAATGCACAGAAACTGGCTTGTTGAATACATTCAATAGTTTGGTTCTTCCCTGACTCCTTTAATAAGCAGTGCTAATAACTTTTTAAAACTTTATACAAGAAAATTTAGACAATATGATTTTCTTCTCATTAAAGTGGAAATAGAAGTAGAAATTAGACACATATACACTAGGGAATTAATTTCCTATTCATCTTTAAACATCAGTAAACCTCATCCAAAATACAGCTCAGAACAAGGAATTTCAGCTCCAGCATAGTATTACTTCCTGGTTTCATCAAGCTTTTTGGTAATAGATTTGATAGAAGTAACGTAATGCAGGGGAAAAAAGAAGTGTTAGAAGTCAACTACTTTTTTATTTTTTTAAAAGATTTTATTCATTTGAGACACAGAGAGAGCATGAGCAGGGAGAGAGGCAGTGGGAGAAAGAGAAGCCGGCTCCCCGCTGAGTCAGGAGCCCGATGTGGGGCTTGATGTGGGGCTCGATCCCAGGATCCTGGGATCATGACCTGGGCCAAAGGCAGATGCTTAACCATCTGAGCCACCCAGGCACCCCAGAAGTCAACAATTTATAAGAAAATCTTTAAACTCCTGGGGCGCCTGGGTGGCTCAGTTGGTTAAGTGTCTGCCTTTGGCTCAGGTCATGATCCCAGGGTCCTGGGATCGAGCCCCGCATCAGGCTCCATGCTCAGCAGGGAGCCTGCTTCTCCCTCTGCCTGCCTGCTTGCCTACTTGTGATCTCTCTGTGTTAAATAAAATCTTTAAAAAAAACTTTAAATCCCTATTAATAGCCCACAATAGTGTAAAATTCCTATTGTAAATTCTTGGGATTTATTACCACTTTTAAAAGGGAAAAACTTCAAATTGATCTACATAAAAACTGTCTTTAAAAGGAAGCTTAAATCACTTTTTTATATACAGTGACTAATAGAACAATCATAATTCTGATGAAAGTTCAAAAATCAGAAATGAAGAAATCATTTTCTGCCCTGATACTGCCTGTATTCAGAATGTATGGTATTCTTTGTAGTCCAAAGTCAGCTATATTTTTCTCACTCTTACCTCCTTATAGTTATAAATCTAAATCAGGACAAAAATACCCCGACACATTAAGAAACAAAACAAAGGAGCAAAGGGAAAAAAGACAAACCAAGAAAGACTCTTAACTATAAAGAAATGGTTACCACAGGGGAGGCAGGTGGAGGGATGGGTGAAATAGGTGACGGGGATTAAGGAGGGCACTTGCCATGAGTACTGGGTGATTAAAATAAAAAAAAATTAAAAATTATCCTGAAACTGTGTATACTGTGTGAATTATAAAGCTGACAGCAAAACAGGATATATTTATTTTACCAAGAAATTATCACTGGGCAATGCAGCCTACAAGTTTCTTTATACTTAAAAGTATTTTATGATGTTTGTAATTTAAATTGTGAAATTTATGCCTATTGGAAAAAAAATACATAACATCTACTTAGGAACACTGGCCTCTTCTAAGACATCTATGTAATTTTAATACCGAAGTAATGAAGTCTCAATAATCATGGTAAGTAGATTTACTTACCATGCTACAAATGCTAAAGCATGGCTATTACCATTTCTTAGATGTCTGACAGCCAAACATTATTCCACTACTTTCTTTGGGTGTTCAGGTCACAGAAGCAGTTTATTATGAACTGAGAATTAAAAGACCTGAGCTCAAAAAGTGACTCACATATAAGTCTTAAAAAGCTGAACCTCACTTAACTAAGATGTAGACAGAGAAGCTGAAATGGATGATCTTGAAAGGTTCATCTAGCTTGAAATTCTGCATCCTAAGTAAATTTATTTCTTTATTTTAAACTCTTCCTGGCTTACTTCCTGGTTGGAGCTTATGAATGAAATGGTCAAAAGGCAATTAGAATATGAGTCTAGACTGATTTAACAATTTAATTGGTAGGTAGTTTTTCAAACCCTAAAAATTATAATCACTACAAAGTTCTTTGTAACATAGAACAATCTAAAAACCACAACTCAATCTTTATAGCTAAGAATAAATGTGAGACCTGTAACATTTTATTTGTTAAAAATGAACAGCTTCAGAATAGATCTAAATTTGTAACTTTTCCAAAAAACACCAAAAAGTACAGTGTAAAGCATCTCCTCATTAAATACAAACTTTCATTTTGTGATGCACTGCATCAATGTTTTGCATACACCTTGATGCAAAGGAAATTTTAAGTTGTATCCTGTTTAAAAACAAAATTTAAGAACTGAAAAGGATGACTACAACCACATTCCAAGAAAGGAAATTTCCCCCAACAAAGCATATTCTTTTGTTTATATACAACATGTTAGCACTCAAGAATTTTAATTTAGTTATAACAAAGGCAAAATTTTATATTTAAAAAGAAAATGAAATTAGAGATGCACAAAGAGCAAAAGTTTAATATACCAAAGACACTTCGTTGTTTGATGCAATGTTAATGTCAATATTTGGGACAATTTTTAAGGTTTTCAAGAAAAATGACATTAATAATAGCTCTGTACAATATTTAAAATAAAAAAAATGAAAGCATCTTTATACCATATTTTCACAAACTGTTCAGACAGCAAATTTGTGCTCAGTTGTTTTTCCTTTGCTTTAAAATAAGCTACCAGTAATTCTAAACCAGTTTAAAATAAAATGGACTGTTAATGGATGAAATCTAAGCATCTGTACTTGCAAAAATGTTTTGCAATGAGTTCTTGGCCTAAGGAGACTAGAGTTTATTTTCAAATTGTGTGACTGGCTTCCAATAATCCCTTATCAGTAGACTTACTGGCAAAATACCAGATATTAAGGATTAGATTTAATTCTTTGGTATAAGCATGAAACTGTTATTGATACTTTTCCGTGGCTAGCATAAACCAAGTAACCCAAGGAGCATGAGAGAAAAAGAATGACGTCTACTAAACAATGCAAGGCAGGCAAAAGTGATTAACTGAATGTTTTGTTTTGTTTTACAGGGAAAACCAACACCAGTACACTCTAGGGAAACTAACACCTACTTAGAGGTTTTAACATTATAGCAAACCAAAAGGTTAAGCTTCAAAATGACTGAACCTGTAGCTGGAATATGCTGCTGCATTTTGGCATTATACTGTAACTTATACAATACAACCATCTGAGGACTTTCAGCACTAGCTTGGCACAACAGATTAATTCCTCCCACTCCTCCAGAGTGTAGGAGAAAAAAAAAAACCCTCTCACCATAAATGCCTGAATTTTATACAAGAAAGGTGTGAAACAAGGTTACAATGTAACTTTATTACCATTTTGGATTTTTTTCTTTGTGACATATACAAATATGTTTTTGATTTTGAAACTGTATACTGTTTAATTAGCAAGCTTAAAAAGCTTATAAAATTTAACTTTTTGAATAAGAAGTCGAGGACTTTATGGCTATTGATTTTACCATCAAAATACCTAAGGGACTCAATCCATTTTAATAACTGTAATTCTTCTAAATATCATTTGAAGAATTCTTCACGGACACTAGATTCAAAACTACCTTAAATTCAAACAGTGTATCTATGTCCTGGGTTTTAAAGTTTTTCACCTCAGTTACCTGTCTTCAACCTGCTACTTCCTTTCCTGCTTTCTTCATTTTCTAAACACAGTTGTCAGGTTTTTACATTGGACCTTCTCTTCCAAGATAATTGTGTAAATACACATTTATTTATAGCCTTTAAACATCATTTTAAACAAAGACTAATGCCTAGAGTCACATTTCTTGTTAAAAGTTCGTTATTAAAGATTAACAACTCTGGAGGATTAACCTAATGTCATCTGAAAAAGTAACCCAAATTCCAGATATTCCCAAAAATCTTAAAACTCAAAACTGGAATTCTAGTGATTTTTTTTTTTTAGTATCTCTAATGAAGAAAAGTCAACTGCACTTATTACATCAACACTATTAAAGGATAGGTGACAACAACAAAGGGCCCTACTCATATCTCTGAAGACCAAGATTTACCATGGCAAAGTGTAAAAAATGGACAAAAGTGATGAGATCCTAAATACCACTATCATAAAAATAATCAATTTCTATCTTTCTGCTTCATGAGGAACCAAAGAAATCAAATAGAGAATTGTTCTGTCTGGGCCAACTATGAAATCTTAAGAACAGATAGGTATATTCCCTGTTATTCTTTCAGGGCATTATTTATACATGTTTAAAAAAAAAACTTCAAAAATAAAAATAAGAGTTGTTTAGCCTTGTGAATATTTTGAAATAAAGTTTCTTGAATTTCTGTGAACTCTTCAAGCAATTCAACTTTTAAAACAGAGTCATCTCTCAAAAGTCCCTTTGACACGGATCTATCCCACAGTTACAAAACGGCTTCCTCCTTTGTTGAACGTGAGAGTGGCTCTTTGTTCCTTCAGGATCCCAAATCGCTCATTCAAAGTCATCCCTGTCTAGAGAAAACAAAACAAAAAAATTAACAACTTGACAAGTTAGCCATATTTACTTAAGAACAATAATGTGATCATAATGGTAATTCAAAGCAACAACATTTCCTAAATACTTATGCATACAAACTTATTTAACTTTAACAAAAACCATATGAAACAGGTGAATTTAGTGAAGTTTAGAGAAGTTAGTTAACTTGCCTACTTGCAGTTCCAGAATTTCAACCTGGTGATCTGACTCACAATCTCTATCTCCTAACCACTATAAATGCCTACATTATATACTATATAAAACACATTACCATAATGCCCACAAGTCATACATCCAGGAGTTTCTCTATCTGAATTATTTTCAGGCCCTATAAACACTACCACAAATTCTAGTGATGTCTCTGATAAACCTAAGATATAATTACACTTGGGAATATTTGAAACATATTTTCTTTTTTTTTAAAGATTTTATTTATTTATCAGAGAGAGGGAGGAAGAGCACACGTGTGCATACAAGCAGGGGGTGCAGAAGGCAGAGGGAGAAGGCAGAGGCAGCAAGGAGCCTGATGTGGGACTAGATCCCAGGACCCTGAGATCATGACCTGAGCTGAAGACAGACGCTTAACCGACTGAGCCACCCAGGCATCCCCGAAACATATTTTCTTTTTTTTTTTTTTAAAGATTTTATTTATTTATTTGAGAGAGAGAGAATGAGAGCTAGAGAGCACGAGAGGGAAGAGGGTCAGAGGGAGAAGCAGACTCCCCGCTGAGCAGGGAGCCCGATGCGGGACTCGATCCCGGGACTCCAGGATCATGACCTGAGCCGAAGGCAGTCGCTTAACCAACTGAGCCACCCAGGCGCCCCTCAATGGTGAAATATTTAATGCTTTCTCCTCACGCATGGGAACAGGCAAGCATACCATGCTCTCACCACTTCTATTCAACACTGTACTGAAGGTTCTAGCCATCACAATAAAGAAGAAATAGAAAAGGTTTAAAGATTGGAAAGTAATTTGGAGGATGACATGATTGTTTACAAAGAAAATCCTAAGGAATCTACAAAATTGCCCAAGTAGTTTAGTGATTTTTAGCACGATCACAAGACACAAAGTTGATATAATATAAAAACTGTCAAAACCACAGTGAGATACACCATTTCACAAATACTTGGTATAAGTATGGCAGATAATAACACATGTAGATGAGGATGTGGAGAAATTTAGAACTCTCATACATGCTAGAAGGAATGTAAACAGTGCAGCCACTTAGGAAAACAAGTCTGGCAGTTCATAGATGATATGACCTACCAATTCCACTTGTAGGAAATGGAAACATCTACTCATACAAAAGACATGTACATGAATGTGTAGATGAGCATTATTCACAAAAGTCACAGAATGGAAACAACCCAAGTGTCTACCAACTGATGAATGAATAAATAAAATATGATATATCCATATGATGGAACATTACTCAGCAATAAAAAGACCATACACTATGGATGGAACTTGAAAATACTATGCTAAGTAAAAGAAGCCAGTCACAAAATATCACATATTGTATGATTCTGTTCATATGAAATGGCCAAAAAACAGGCTTATCTATAGAAACAAAAGTAGGGACGCCTGGGTGGCTCAGTCAGTTGAATGTCTGCTTTCAGCTCAGGTCATGATCCCATGGTCCTGGGATGGAGCCCCGCATTGGGCTCCTTGCTTAGCAGGGAGCCTGCTTCTCCCTCTGCCCCTCACCTCACTTGTGCCTGCTCTCTCTTTCTCTGACAAATAAATAGTAAAAATTAAATATAAAATCTTAAAAAAAAAAAAAACAGAAAGTAGATCAATCTGGCTTCCCAGAGCTGAGGAGACTTAGGACACCCTATTTAATTCATTACACATTTTTTTAAAATTAATTAAAATATTCTCAATGAATGGCCCACAGAAATTTAAAAAAAATTTTTTTTTACCTGTTTTCCAACACTATTTATGTCAAATTGTAGGGGGACACCTTTAGGAACTTTCTTTACATCAGATTGCTCCCGTTTGGTCAAGAATGAGGGTACAGCAGTACGAGTTAACCGTGGTTTTTGAGTTCTATTAGAAAAAAAATTTTAATGAAATCAGACAAGCTTAATAATCAAAAGAAAAATAAATCATTTGGTACCTAAGACATCTTGACTTGTACACATATTCCAATGTATAGGGCTATTTTGTGTTCTCAAAAAAAAGTACAACACTCCCCCCCTTATCCATAGGGTATACATTCCTGGACTGCCCCCCAACCCCGCCAGTAGATACCTGAAACTGCAGATAGCACTGAACCCCTAAACATACTGTATGTTTTTTCCTATACATACATACCCATGATGAAGTTTAATTTATAAATTAGGATGGTGTGAGATTAACAATAACAAATAGTAAAACAGAATAACTGTGGCAATATACTGTAATAAAAGTTATATGAATGTGGTCTCTCTCCCGTCCTCTCTCAAAATATGTTGTACTCACCATGTGAGATGATTAAAATGCCTACATGATGAGATGAAGTGAGGTGAATGATGTAGGAATTGTGCTGTAGTTGTTAGGCTACTACTACTGATCTTCTGACAATATGTCAGAAGGAGGACTATCTGTTCCCAGAGCATGGTTGTCTGGGTAACTGAAACCATGGAAAGTGAAATCACAGACAAGGGGGTACTACTGTACCTGGTTCTTGACTAATCTAGAGACTAAAATTTTATCACTCGTAGAATACCTCTTTAAGTAGAACTATAAACTTTTCAACAATTTGGAATGATTGGGGACTCATCCTCTGTTTTCTTCATTAATTAAAATGGCTGAAGAGATCAAACACTACACAAACCTAGAAAGTTTACAATGCAATAAACATAATGGAATGGTTAACTAAATTAAGGTCATCCAGATGAAAGAACACACCAGAAAGCCTTTAAAAAGAAGGCAGATCTGTAGGTACTGAAAAGTAAAGACATCCAAAATATACTGGGGGGTGGAGGAGAAAGGAGCAAGGATATATATATATATATATATATATATATATAGCATTCCCTCATTTATCATTATGCATAAAAAAATGTATATACTACTTAGTATACATGTACCTTTTTTTAATAAAAACATAAAACTGTTAAAAGTGGCTACTTTAGGGCTATAGAACCAGGAATCAAGAGAGCTTTAACTTTATGATACACTATTTCCATCTTGTACTACAAGTATTACTTTTATCTTTGTCTCAGTTTATCTTAACTTGACATCATGAATAGAAGTCCAACGCTTTTCTATACCTATTTCGCTGAGAGGTTATAATTTCTGCATAATAAAAGACTTACACTGGACACTGCACTGCTCCAGGATTGTCAATAGAGACAGTCAAAATTCCTCCATTTGTCGTGGAAGTCCGCCATCTAGTTTCAAAAAACCAAAAACTTCATTAAAGTGGAAGTTTATAAAACCTCTAGTGTATTCCACAAAAAAACATACATTTTAAAGTAGCCATCACTTTTTCTTAGCATTTAAAAAATACTAAGACCCACAATAATATAACTAATCAGCATCTTGGGTATAGGAACTAGACACTTAAATTTATTAAGTATTTTTCAGTATAACAAATATATGTACATTAAATAATACAGAAAGGCTTCTAATGAAAAGTAACACTTCTCAGTTTTCTCTCCCACTTCCTGCTCCCCAGAAGCAGAACCTTCCTGCTCCCCAATGGCAGCAATTTTAACCTTTCCTATTTTTACCACTTGCTAGTTACCTCTAGTTCACTATACAAGATGTGTATATAACAATATTTTGCTACGATAAGGTTTTAGCTTATCACACTATCCTCTAGTTTCCTTACCTACCTCTGAACATTTTGATATCTATATATCACTATTTTACTTCAAATTATAACTCCAAATAATCTTAAATCTTTCGGTCTCTTAATTCTCTTTCTTTCAATCTCTCTCAACACCATCCCCTCCCAACTTTCTATGAAAGGATAATAGTAACTCTATTCTTTCCTTTCACCTCTTCTCTCACTTTGTACCTCCCATTTTTTTATCAGCTCTACTTTTATATCCATGCTACTCAAAATCTGACATTTTCACCATATTGTTAACCAAAGAAAGTATCATGTGCTTTTTTCCCCCTGTAGGTTGATTCTCAAAAGTTCAAGACAAACAGCATTTATATTATTACAATTATATAAACATTCTTCATTGCAGAAGCAAATAGCTTATGATTATTTCTTTCCTTATGGTTTCCAATGCCATGACTCCCATGCAAAAGAGTATTATCAACATCAAGTTCAAATCGTTTCTTTTCTTACACTCTGCTCAATTATAGCTGCCATCGCATCTGGACTAACATGATGTTTTACCCATTCTGTTTTCCAAAAAGTAGCCAGAGTTTTAAATAATTTAATCTCAAAACCTGATCATACTGATGGAATCAGAATTACGACTCACATGTTGGAAGTGCAATTCTAACAGACAATTTTTATGGGCTTAGGGGGGAAAAAAAGAATATGTGAAGAGGAAAAACATCCTATTATAAAATTAAAGGTTTACAAGTTTTCTAAATGCTCTACTGGATTTTCTTCTATTTATTCCCTGAATAGGTTCACTTATATAAAAGCAGTTACAGAGAATAAAGATCTATTTCATTAAAATGGAATAGGCTATTATTATTTTTTTTTAAATAGAGTGATATATTTGTTCCTAAAAGTCATAAGACGGACATGTGAAAATGCAAAAGGCTTTTGGGGAAAAAAACAAAAAACAAAATGGATTTATCTATTCAGGCTCAAGGGTTAATATACTTTGGGTCCCATTTAATTCCTTCTGGACCAGAGCACATAGTAATCTGGGTTGCTAGTATTCTGGAATTTTGAAATGACATCTTGAAAAACAAATTGAAACTTACTGACGAGTTCTCTTTGCTACTACATCGTCTAGCAGTTGTTCTGTGTTCAACTGGGCCTGAACCTGAAGGGAAAAAAAAAGCAGTAGATCCCATAGAAAGCAGAGGATTTGAATCCAAAAAGCGATCCTGCTCTGTAACTTTATAACCCAGTGTGGTGTATGTATGAATGCAAGAGAGGCATGTGCCTATTCTGGCAATACCTCTTTGTTGGGGTTCCTATAACAGAACAATTGGTGAAACCAATTTATACCTAAGTAGCATGTTAAACTCATAAGATGTTGCTACTGATGACAACAAGAGAAGAGAAAAAATAAACAACCAAAAGAACTAATCTAATGTCACAGTGTCCATACCCCAAACCCAACCCCTACCTCAACCATGGGCCATACCTATGACTGAGGATTACTACTAGAGGTAGGTGTTCAAGATCCTTTGAGTAAATAGAAACCACCACGAAGGGTTTTTTATACCTTTAGGCCTCTTCTGAAAAGAAAAGTTGCCTGACGAGTATCTTTCTGATGACTTAATTTATTTCCACTCCTGGTAAAATTGGCTGGAATGTTATTTCTGCAACAAAAACACACATACCGTGAATAGTCTCAGTCATTTAACAATTTTCAAACATCCTGAGAAAAAATAAGCAAAAACAGTTAAATTCATAGGCTGAACATTTGAGGTACACTACACATAAAGACTCTGAATTATTTTCTTATTTACACAAAGCTACTGAGATTCAATTTATAAGTATCTTTCTGTAGCATGCTACATAACAACCTAATTTTGAATATTCCAACATAGATTTCTTCTGAAGACATTAAAAACATTTTTAATGCTATTTCCTGAATTTATTGAAAAACATGTATGTACAGATTTATTTACAGGATTAGTAAAAAGAAAATCACACCTAGGCACATCATAGTCAAATTGCTGAAACCCAAAAGTAAACAGAAAATCTTGAAAAATAACATCTACGGTTTTCTCTTCCATTCTCACTCAGAAACCTTTATATATTAATATAAATCACAAAGAAACTTAGTCTTCCCACTGCTTGTTCTTTTACACAGAGAAATGTACTCTCAATTATATTTGGCTTGACTTTCACCAGTTCCCTTCCAATTTCTATATGAAGTCGGTAAAATATGAGAAAACAAATTTTTCGTATTTATCTAGGTATTTATTTTTTATAAACAAACACTTAACAGATTGCCTAATCTTACCTCCAATCTTAGACTCAAATTTTCCTAGCTAGCCCAATTAACATGGGTCATTAATGCCTCATGTAATGGATAAGTTCTTGTTTGAGAAGTTCCCATTTTCCAAAAGGTACTATACCAAATGATTCCCAAAAGAGAAGATAGTTAAGTAAAACTGTAATTCCAGCCATTCCACTTATACAAAAAACTTCATTTCAGAGTTCCTTTTTATTTTTGAATTATCTTCTATAAGAGATGAATAAATGGTATTTGAAACTAAAATAATATAGACACTTAGCAGTTTATCAACTTCCTTTCTGCCCATTTTATCCTTACAGAGAACAGAATGCCATAACAATAGGTCATAATTTTTAAGTTTCTGTTATGCTTTCAATTTAACATAAAAATAATCTCAGCTATGGAGCGCCTGGCTGGCTGAATAAAGCATGTAACTTTTTTTTTTTTAAAGACTTTATTTATTCATTTAAGAAAGAGAGAGAGAGAGCGTGCATGAGAGGAGAGAGGGTCAGAAGCAGAAGCAGACTCCCCGCTGAGGGACTCGACTCAATCCTGGGACTTCGGGATTATGACCTGAGCCGAAGGCAGTCACTTAACCAACTGAGCCACCGAGGCGCCCAAGAACTCTTGATCTTGGGGTTGTGATTCAGAGTCCCACGTTACTTTAAAAAAAAATTCAGCTTAAGAAACATTCATGCAGAATTCTTTATAGTCTGCTTTTTCCACAAATACACTGTTCTATTAAGAGTAATTGAGACAGGGGCGCCTGGATGGCTCAGTCATTAAGTGTCTGCCTTCAGCTCAGGTCATGATCCCGGGGTCCTGGGATCGAGTCCCACCTCAGGCTCCTTGCTCAGTGGGAAGCCTGCTTCTCCCTCTCCCACTCCCCCGCTTGTGTTCCCTCTCTCACTGTGTCTCTGTCAAATAAATAAATAAAATCTTAAAAAAAAAAAGAGTAATTGAGACTAACAATTTTAGTTTTCAGAATTCCCAATTTTGAGTAATTCCTGCACAAGTGTTTTTACCTAAACAATCACATTTGTAATTTTATTCTGTATGTAAACAGAAATAATGAAGCAGAGTGATGGTTTTTTTTAAAAAGTTTACAATTTATTAAATTCATCAGTAATACTGGGTCTAAGAAATAAGAAAGCCGTTACTGAATGCTTCCATGCTGGATGTTCAGATAGACATCCCAAATATCGGTCTTGAAAATGACCACTACAAATATATTCATTTGATCACTTAGTGCAAGAAGTGTATATTCAGGATAACACAGTAATGTCATATTTGAGTACTTACTTTCTATTTAACTGGTTAGGTCTCTTGAGAACTGCAACTGCTTTTCTCTGTACTTCATTTTGTCTCAGAAGGTTGGCCTTCCTTTTTAATGCTGGAAAATACCGTTCTATATTCTTTCAGAAGGCAAAAAACTATGTTAATCAGATTGCTTTTTGCTATAAACCCTACCACAATTAACATTTCTGAAGCAGAATGGACAGAGACTGCTTAGATGCGCACATTAGACAGAGAAGCTAAAATGACTCTAATAATATCTCCAGTCTAAGCAACTGAAAAGACAGCAACCACATCATACTTTTTTTTTTTTTTTAAGATTTTATTTATTTATTTGACAGAGAGAGACACAGCGAGAGAGGGAACACAAGCAGGGGGTAGTGGGAGAGGGAGAAGCAGGCTTCCCGCTGAAGAGGGAGCCCAAAGCGGGGTTGATCCCAGGACACTGGGATAAGGACCTGAGCCAGAGGCAGACGCTTAAATGACTGACCCACCCAGGCGCCCCAACCACATCATACTTAAAATACTTCCAGCAAAAGGAGAATTCAAATAGAAAAATGAATTTTTTCTATTTTGGACATGATCAGTTTAAGGTACTCTGGGGGATGCACAGGTTATAGGGAAACATGGTCCTGGAGCTCAAGAGAAGAATCAGGGAGCCAGAAATGTAAATTAGGCGATCACTTATATAAACATGATTTTTGATTACAAAGTGAAGGGATAAGAGGGCCAAGTTCCAAAACAAATGTGTAAGAAAAAGGAGAGGTTATGACAGTAAAGTAGTCTGAGTAGGGAGTTAACAGAGAAAAAAAGGAATCAAGAAAATAAGCATATGAAATGTACACTTTCTCCCTCACATATATAAATTCAATCCAGCATTAAAGCCTAATTCAGATTTCCATATTTTCCATGAAGCTTCTTCAGAAGTTCTTGGCAATATAAGCCATATCTTAAACTTAATCCAGATTACTTTATATTTCTAAGCATATGAGAGGTATTTCATAAACATCAATTGACTAAAAAACAAAAATTATTTCATTTTCACGAACATTTGGAAAAGAAGTAAATGTAAAAACAGGGATAAAGAATAGCAAGAGTATAAGGGAAATGCTATGACATTAGACTAATAACCTATTCCAAGCTTTGTATTCTGTCTTTAATAATAACACCTAAGTATCATTTTATGGGTAAATATAAGTTCCCTTTAGGCTGTTGTCACATTTTTTTCCTTCATAATACTTGCCTTATTATAACCATACAGTTATTTGTATGATAACTTATTTAATGTTTATCTCAGTTCTCCATGAGGGATTTTCTACTGAGTTACTGCAGAATTCCTTACATCTAGCACATAGTCAATACTCAATCACATTAGTTAAATGATGAAAACATAGACTAGGAAAACAATCCATTAATACTTGCTGAACGTATTCCATGGATCTAAGATTTGTATATACGTATAAATGTGTTTTTTAAAAGTGTAAAGATAAGTTTTTCTTTCACAATTTTGATATAAAAAATTATTTGAGTGGAAAAACTTTAAGGTATTTAAATTTTATGTTAATTTTACTAAGGCATTATTTACATACAATAAAATTTTAGGTTTACAATTTGATGAATTTGAATAACAACATATAATCATATAACCACATCATAATCAAGATATAGAACAGTGCCCTCACTCTCAAACATTTCCTTATGCACCTCTACAGTCAATTCCCTTCCCTGACCTGATTCCCACCTGAGGCAATGACTGATCTGTCACTATAGTTTAGCCTTTTCGACAATTTCAAATAAATGGAATCACACAGAACATAGTACTGTGTTTTCCTTTTGCTTTCCAGCATGATGTTTTGAGGTGTATCCATGCTATCATATGTATTAATTTATTCCTCTTTTATTACTAAATAGAATTCCATAGTATGGAGACATTTTTATTGTTAAAATCAGACAAGTGATTAAAACTACCCATTAGTGGAAAACAACTACTAAAATAACTGCTATACACAACTTTTTAAGTTCACAGAAGTATTAAATGGTTTACCATTACCAAAGTCAAGTTAAAAGTTCTATGGAACAGGGGCACCTGTGTGGCTCAGTCGGTTAAGTATCTGCCTTCAGCTCAGGTCATGATCCCAGGGTCCTGGGATCAAGCCTCACATCAGGCTCCTTGCTTAGCAGGAGTCTGCTTCTTCCTCTCCCTCTGCCCCTCCTCCATGCTTATGTTCTCACTCTCTCTTTCTAATAAATATTTTAAAAAATTAAAAAATTAAAAAAAATTTTTAAAGTTCTATGGAACATAACATACTCTCAAGCTTTGGGAAATTCTGAATCAAAAAGAAAAAAGTTATAGAATTGACATTGACAAAATTATATAGGTCACTGGAAGAACCCCTAAAGAACCTAAACACAACTTTTACCTGACAGGTATTTTAAATTGACTCTAAACAAAACAAAACAACAACCAAAAAAAAAACAAAAAAAAAAAGAAATCATTCCTGGAGACAACTATTCCCTTGTTAGCACAGCCACTTGCTCTCAGTAAACACTAGTCATATAAATGAGTATGCTATCTTTCCCACTCAGTCATTCACTTCACAGGTAAGAAAATCTCACTGATTCACATAAACCATGGAAAGTGAGAGAGAAAGTAACAACATCTAATTATGGTCAGAACATTTTTTTAAGGTGTAAAATTCCTAAGTACATATAACAATTCAAAGCCATTTAAGTTATTTAAGTAACTTGTTTAATGAATAGAAAAAGATGAGTTATTTATATGTAAATAAGTTTCTAATTTGCTGGAAAATAATCTGCTTCACGAGTACTATATTTTGTCCTCCTAATCAGACTATCAATCTGTATTCAGGTTGAGGAAAGGGTTTTAAGAAACAGCACTTTTCAAACCTTACCTTTGCCAAAATCATTTAACTTTGAATAAACAGATCTTACTATTCAGTACATTCTTAGCATTCTATAATTAAGATTTTCAATTTTCACTGTTTTCAAACAACTCAAAAGACTACCACGTAGTAATTTAGTATTTTTACTGGGTCAAGTAATTAGACAGTAGTTAAACCCAACCTCCCTTCCAGTATCCATATCTTATTAATGTTTTCCTTTTTTCCAATTTTTAACAAACAGTAAGTTCTGTGATAAAGTTTTAGAGGCAAAAACAACTGTTGGTGGTGGCAGAATTGAAAAGTTAATGGAATCTAAGACAGTTGTGGCTCTTAACCAGAATATGCACATTAAAGCTAATTTAAAGAATGAAGTCCTGAATTTTTTTTTTTACAAGTATGTATTACTTGCATGATCAGAGAAACTAAAAAAATAAAAAAATAGAAGAGTAGAACATGGAATTCCTTGGTGGCTCAAACTTATGAAACTTAAGAATCAGAAGAAAAACCACTTGTGAAGCTATTTAAAGGAATGCTTTAGCCAATTCAAAAATTACTCATTGAGAAGTAAAACTTGAGTTAAAATTTGAAAAGTAGCTAACTTATAATGGGTAAATAATTATAGTCTAATTAAAAATTGATATCTACCCCAGAGAAATAAAAACCTATGCCCATACGGACTTACTTGTGTTCACAGCAACATTATTCATAATACCCAAAAATTGAAAATAAATGAAATGTCCAGCAACTGGTAAATGAATAAACAAAATATGGTATATCCATATAATGGAATATTATTTGGTAATAAAAAAGGAAAACACCATAATTAAATGCCAGACCACATATAGTCCTATGATTCCATTTACATGAAATGTGCAGAAAGGCAAATTTATAGAAAATCTACAGAAAGTACATTAGTGGTTGTCTGAGGTAAATGATGAGGTAGGACCATGAATGGACATGAGATTTCTTTTTAGAGTGACAGAACTATTTTAAGATTAGATTGTTGTTATAATTGTACAACTCTAAATTTTCTAAAATTCACTGAGTTGTACACTTAAAAAGATGAATTTTATAGTATAAAATTACACCTCAATAACCTGTTAAAAACTGTACATACACAAACACACACAGGCAAAGGAAATCAGAAACCTATAAAAAATTTTACATAAATTTTATATAAGAACGTGGAAATTTAGGTATTCTTCATGAATGACGATTTTTATTTTTTACATAAGATCCAAAGCACTACGTAAAAAAAAAAAAAAAAATCAAAATATTCAAATACAATACTCTCTCCCATCCAGGCCCGACCCTGCTTAGCTTCCAGATCAGACAAGATCAGGCATGTTCAGGGTGGTATGGCCATAGACTAAAATACTCCCTAAATGAAAATATTCTACTCATTCACAGAAATAGCACAAGTAAAGGAAAAGGGTATCTGACCCAGGATTAAGCCATCATCCTACCTTATCACTTAGAGGTGGTCTATTCATAGGACTAATTCCTTTTCGAATTCCAGTTGCTTTCCTAGCTGCAAGGCCAGTGATAACTCCATAAGGACGTCTCTTTCCGGGCATTACTCTTCCTCTACGGCTCAGACTATTCTTGCCAAAACCTGTAGGAGGTTAAAAAAAAAAAAAAAAAAAAAAGCCAATCTAAAAATGCAACTGAAGGGCACACAGGTCATAGGGTATTCTATTTCTTAAGCAGGGTGGAAGGTATGAGGGTTTCATTTTTCATTTATTGTTTATATTATATTTCTTATATTACTATTACATAATACTATTGCATTATTTACATGTATTTCTTTTGAAATTACATATTTCATTTTTAAAGAGGCAATAAACTGCACCATTAAGGGTTCTGTTACTGTAATGGACTGCAAAGGACTTTAAGATTCTCACATTTCCCTGGTATCTATACTCTCTTGCATTACTTTCTCAATGAACAACTTTCCCTGTGCAATGTGGTGTCCACTAACATGAGGTTACTAAATGCTTGAAATATGACTAGTCTGAACTATGATGTAACAAAAAAGTACAATATTTCACTAATAACTTTGTATTAATTATATACTGCAAAGACATTCTGGATATATTGGGTTAAATAAAATACATATTCATATGTGGTTCGCATTTTATTTCTGTTGAACAATAATGATCTTGAGTGGGTCACTATCTCATATCCCATTTACTTACACTATGTTGCAGTTTGGCTTATTTTCATTTCTACTGTATTTAAACTGCTTTTGCTAAAGACCCTATTGAGCTCCAAAGAATATATTTTAATATCTGTGGCATGTGACAAAACTTGACTTTGCCTTTCCATGTGTATCTTATTTATTTTAATACATTTTTAAAAGATTTTATTTATTTAGTTGAGAGAGAGAGAGATAGCCAGAGAGAGCACAAGCAGGGGACAGAGGGAGAAGCAGGCTCCCCCCCTGAGCAGAGAACCCGATGTGGGGCTTGATCCCAGGGTCCTGGGAACATGACTTGAGCCAAAAAGGCAGATACTTAACTGACTGAGCCACCCGGGTGCCCCTAAATATTTTCTAATTACAAAAAAACGAACATGTCCATTGCAGAAATCTTTAATATAAAGTACAAATGAAAATAAAAGTCACCCATTATCCCATTATCTTGGGATAACCACTAACATTACATCTCTTGCTACTCTTTTCTTTTATTCCTACACACTTAAAAAGTTAACATTTTTAGTTTCAACTATTTTTTAAGCAACTCAAAAGACTATCACAGAGGTAGTTCATAATTTTGTACTACCAAGTGCCTAGAAGGTGCACTGAATCAATCTTCCTGGCAACCATATTTCATAGCCTGTGTACTATTTTGTAGTGTGCATTAACACTGCATTGTAAATATTATCCCATGCCTTTAATATTCTTTCATTGTATTATTATTATTTTAAGTAGGCTCCATGCCCAACGAGGAGCTTGAACTCATGACCCTGAGATTAAGTCACATGCTCTACCCACTGAGCCAGCCAGGTTCCCCCCATTGTATTATTTTTTTAATGTGCCATACTTGATCCAAAAACCTCACAAAGATCACTTCACTTACTTCTAATGTTAAATTATTATAAACAACATTTTCTGGCGGGGGAGGTGAAGATGCAACAAACTTATTTAACTCATTAGTAAGAGCATAGCAGGGCAACAAATCCAGTTCCAAAGAACTCGAAAAAGCTGGATTTTATATTCAGTGGCAGAAAAAAGGAATGTTTAAGATAAGATAGCTATATTAAGACAGAAAACTGGTAAATGTCTTATAGGGGGAAAAAAGCATGATTTTCAGGGTTATTTTTTCTACTGGACAATTGAAAAAACTACCAATTATATATAAATTTACCTCTAATTTTACAGAGTTGCAAAGTATCAGTAATATGCACTAAGAACATTACAAGGACATAGGTTTAATCAACAGTAAATAGGGACGCCTGGGTGGCTCAGCCATTAAGCGTCTGCCTTCGGCTCGGGTCATGATCCCAGGGTCCTGGGATCGAGCTCCCATCAGGCTCCCTGCTCAGCGGGAAGCCTGCTTCTCCCTCTCCCACCCCCCTGCTTGTGTTCTCTCTCTTGCTGTGTCTCTGTCAAATAAATAAATAAAATCTTAAAAAAAAACAAACAGTAAATAGCAAGTCAAATTTACATTTTTCTAGATTTCTAGAGGTAATATTTTCATACACATCTGATTATTTCTTCAAGATATAAATTTCTAGAAGTTGAAATGCTATATCAAATAGTAAAGCAAATTAAGAATTTTGATTCATGTTGTAAAAAAATCCCCTTTAGAATGACTGTATTTATTCATATTCCCAGGAATATAAGGGTGCCACTTTTTCCGTATCATTGACAATACTGAATATTCTCTTTAATCTTTATCACTTGGTATTTGAAAAAAAAAAATCTTGTCTTATTTGGTAGTTTACTAGTGAGAATGGACATTTTCCATGTGTTTTTGGCTAGCTATTCTTCCATTCATGAACTGTCATGTTCATAAGTACGTTTTCTGGGGTCAAGTTTTAATATCCTTTAATAGTTTTTTTTTAAGATTTTATTTATTTATTTGAGAGAGAGAGAGAGAACAAGCAGGGGCAGCAGCAGAGGGAGAGGGAGAAGCAAGTTCCCCGCTGAGCAGGGAGCCCGACACGGGGCTCGATCCCAGGACCTCGAGATCATGACCTGAGCCGAAGGCAGACGCCCAACAGAGCCATCCAGGCACCCCAATATCCTTTGGTACTTTGAAAGAATTAGATTAAATTTAAAATTAATTTTTTAAGAATTGACATCTTTACAATATTCATGAACACAGTATGTCTTGCCACTTATTCAAGGCTTCTCATCACTAAACTCAGTTTTCTTAAGTTTACTCCTACATATTTTATATATTTTGTTGTCAATCACAAAAAAAGATCCCTTTTCTAACAATAATTTTCATATTGTCATTCCTGGGATTACCAAAAGCTACTGAAGTTTTTAATTAATACCTTTTAATTGACCATCCCACTGAACTTACTTTTTTAGTTCTATAGTCTTTCAAATTGTTTTCTTGGGGGGAAAAAAACAAATTATTTTCTTGGGATTACTGAGCAACAACTTGTCACCTGCAAATGATACGGTCTTCTTTTTTCTAATTGCACCTCAAATTCTTCTATGTCTTAATGCAATGACTAGAAATCCCAGAGAACCATGCTAAGTAACAATTGTGATACTGGGCATTTTTATTTTTTTCTTAAGATTTTATCTATTTATTTGACAGAGAGAGAGAGAGAACACAAGCAGAGGGAGCTGCAGGCAGAGGGAAACGGAGAAGCAAGACTCCCCACTGAGCAGGGAGCCCTATGGAGGGCTTAATCCCAGAACCCTGATCATGACCTGAGCCAAAGGCTTAAGTGACTGAGCCACCAAGGTGCCCTGTGCATTTCTATTCTGGAATTCTTATTTTGGGGAGAATGTCTTTAGAATGGTATCCTGTATAATACTACACACCTGCAATATGGTAACAGCTCTTCTAACAGAAAAGTTTCACGGCCAAACTAAAAATAGTTAAAATTGTTTTCTTTACTATAGGATTTCTTAGGACTAATGTGTGTAATGAATCTCTAAGTTGGGGATAATAGTGTATGTATTCCCAAACTTACCTAATTCCAGAATGCTTTTGTGTAGTGTACCTATTTTGAGAACAGAGCTCAACAAGATAGGAAAACGTGTTATAATAGTTGAACCATTTACCAATTTATTGCCTTTCAACTCCCAATTCACTCTTTACTGCCCTGCTTCTATTACAGGAACATTTCTCTTACCAGCAGGCACAATGGTAAGCTTTGTAAATAGAGGGCACTGGAGAGACTCTAGAGAAAGGATTTTTACTTTCAGGTTCCAGTGTACACTTCAAGACTTATTCTGGGGCACAGAAAACCTAGTGGTACTCATTATCCCTCTGCTGCAAGCTGAGACTGGTGAGGCAAGAGAGGCACCAAGGGCACAAAATCTGAGTGTGAGTGACACCTTCAATGCTGGGCCTTAGGCATCTGTCCAGATCTAGTCCTAGGCATCACTATAGTTCTGGCCATACTCATCCTCCATTGAATTTAAGTTGCATCACCCCCGCAGGTGGCTTCCTAGTGAGTTCCACCAGAATGGCAACTCCGTGTGACAGGGAGTTCTTCCAGATTTGTTCCTTTCTTGGGTACTCTGCCTCAGTCCTAAAGTACTGATTACTTTTATAACCAGGGGAAAAGCAATAAAGACACAATTTTTTAAATTGTGAAATCAAATTTATTGGGGTTTTTTAAAGTTTTATTTATTTAAGTTATCTCTACACCCAATATGGGGCTCGAACTCATGACCTTGAGATCAAGAGTCACACACTCTTCTGACTGAGACAGCCAGGTACCCTTTGAAACCAAATTATTGTTGTTCTATGTGTGATTTCCTTCTAGAATTGCAGCCAAATAAAGATTAAGCATGTTGAGGGAACCTGTATATTTAAATTAAATTTACAACTACTTGTTATTTTCATTTGTATTAAATATGAAACAGATACCATTAACTCTGTTAACACACTGTGCTGAGTACTTTAAACAAGAACTTGGTGGGGTTGGGCGCCTGGGTGGCTCAGTTGGTTGAGCGACTGCCTTTGGCTCAGGTCATGATCCTGGAGTCCCAGGATCAAGTCCCACATTGGGCTCCCCGCTCAGCGGAGAGTCTACTTCTCCCTCTGACCCTCTTCCCTCTCATGCTCTCTGTCTCTCATTCTCTCTCTCTCTCAAATAAATAAAATCTTTAAAAAAAAAAAAAAAGGTTAAGAATTTGGTGGGGTTGATGATAACATCTTAATTTTGCAGGTGAGCAAAGTGAGGTGAAGAACACTGACTACCCAGATTGTCACAGTTAGAAAATGGCACAGCCATCAATCTAGGTGCAAGTTAGTATGGCTCCAAAAACTGAACACTTTCCAAACTGTAATATAAAAACTAAAGAATAAAAGGTAAAAAATATAATCTAGGATACATTTCCAAAGAGGAAAAGAACAATTATTATAGAAAAAGTGGGCTCTCAGCTAGGCATTATAAAAGACAAAATTTGATTAGGGAGATAAACATAAACTTACAAGTACAAAGACATGGGTAACTACAGCATATTGAGATACAGTTTAGGAAAAAGAAAAAGAATTAAATGAATGCAGTGGCCTCAAATCAGTGGGCTTTATAAAAAAAAAAATCAGTGGGCTTTATGGGGGGATAAAGAATACACTTGACAAAGAATGAGGGGTCACAGAATTCATGATCAGGTTACATCAGCCTAGAAGCAGTATCTTTGAATGAAAGAGGGAGAAAGAAGGCAGTGAGACCATTTCAGATGCTACTGTAGTACTCAAACATGACATGATAAAGGATGGGGAGTGGAACAAAGAAATTTGAAAGTATTCCAAAAGAATGAATGAATTAGCAAAGAGAAAGATTAAAGAAAGAAGGAATCCATTATTATACCAAAGTTTTAAGCTCAGATGAGACAAGAATAAAACTGATTAAAAGGAGAAAGTATAGACAGAAGTCTATTCCTGGGTGCCTTCTACTTCTGACTGCTATAGTCGTTGCTCTCATACTCATTATCCTTTCCACTTTTATTTCTATGAGTGGCTTCTCTACCTTCTAGCAAACTTAGATCATCCCTTCCCCCACCCTCCCTTTATACCTTGAAACAAACTTCACCAGCTGTACCTCAATTTTAGCAATGGTTCTATATTTCACCCTTTCATTGTCACGTTTCATAAAGAAAGACCTATACATACTGCCCCAATTCTCTCCCTTCTTACCTACTGTAAGTGTCTTATAAAAAGCATCATAGAGATTCTAAAGACATCATCTAATATGGTAAGTCCTTTCTTGGCTTTTTTTTTTAAGTAAGCTCTATGCCCAATGTGGGGCTTGCACTCACAACCCCAAGATCAAGAGTCTCATGCTCTACAGACTCAGCCAGCCAGGCGCCCCATCTTTTCTTAGTTTTCATCCATTCCAGCCCCTCTAGAAAGTTCTCTCCTGTCTTTCCAGAGTATCTTCATTCTTAATTACTTCAACTACTACCTCTATGAAAATCCTTTCATTTTCAGCTGTACTAGAGCAGTTTAACCCTAGCAGCCATGTATCAGAACCACATATGAAGCTTAAAAAAAAAAATCCCAAGGCCCAACTTCTACAGATTCTGCTTGAGTAGAAATGGAGTGCAGCCAGAGCATCAGTCTAGTTTATAAAGCTCCACAGGCATGACCAAGGTTGACAATTAAAACTAAAGACGGGAATTTTCATCTTATGTTTGCATCCTTAGCGCAATCCCTTTGTGAATTTCTCTCATACACTTATCAACTTGCCTCAGTACTTTCTGGAGTCTGATCACTTACACAAAGATTTCAGGGGTTTTTGGGAAATGTCGAATCACAGTGAATGCAGTCATATTACTGGCTCCTTTCCAAAGCAACATACAAATATTCCCGTCTCTTCTACTTCTGAAAGAAACACCATTCTCAAACTTTTTGGTCTCAGGACCTCTGTTTTTTGTTGTTGTTTTTGTTTTTTTAAGATTTTATGTATTTATTTGAGAGAGAGAAAGACAGTCAAGTGGTGGGAGGGGCAGAGGAAGAGGGGAAAAACAGACTCCCCACTGAGCAAGGAGCCTGATGTGGGGCTGGATCCCAGGACCCTGAGATTATGACCTGAGCTGAAGGCAGCTGCTTAACCAACAGAGCCAACCAGGTGCCCCTCAGGACCCCTTTATACTCTTAATTATTGAGAACTCCAGAACTTTTGTTTCTGTGGGTTTATGTTTATTGATATTATCATACTAGAAATGAAAAATAAAACATTTAAAAGCTATTTGTTATTTCATTAAAGCAACAATAATAAACCCACTACGGGGCAAATAACGTATTTTTAATGAAAAATAACAATTATTTTCCCCCAAAATCCCAAAACTATTTAAAAGGAATGATAGCACTGTTTCGTATTTTTGCAAATCTCTTTGGTGTCTACCTTAATAAAGATAGCTAGATTCTTATATCTGCTACCACATTCAATTTAATTATCACAGGGTGTCATGCAGACTCTGGAAAACATTCATGAAAGGGTAAACAGTGAAAACACAATGTCTTAGTATTATTATAAAAATGGTTTTGACCTTGTGGACCCCTTGAGTGCTGGGGATTCCCCAGGGTCCCTGAACAACACTTTGAACCGATGCCGTATACTATTCAACCACTGAAGAATATTCAGGTTGTTTATACAAGTATTTAATGAGTGACTAAATTATATTTTGGGCCAAGAATTACGAAGATTTTTATACACTTATTTGTTCAGCCATCAAAAATAATTTATTCAGAGGGGCGCCTAGCTGGCTCCATCAGTAGAACATGTGACTTTTGACCTTAGGGTTTTAAGTTCAAGCCCCAAAGTTGGGTGTAGAGATTACTTAGAAAGATAAAATCTTTAAAAAATAAATAAAAATAATTTACTGAGAGTCTGCCAAAGGCTCTCTATCTTACATGTTCTTTTACCTCAAGCTAACATCCTCACTGACATTACAATGTGGAAATCTGAACTTCTAACCAATCAGTCTGAGACAATCTTCTATCTCTCTGCACATTCAGTGACAGAAGTAGATGTTCTATTTTAGGCTCTGTCACATGTAACCGGAGAACAAACAAGCACAGGTTCAATCTTATAAGATCCTAAGCTGCCACCCGGTATCATTTATCTTAAAGCTCAGATCATAACCCCCATAAAAGGAAAGCTTTTCTGATCCTTCATGGACCAGATCCTCTTTCACCTTATCCATTAAATCCCCACTAATTTTCTTAGCACAAAATCTATCTAAAGTCCTATGGTACTATTGGAATTTCTCTCATGACATTTCTCAACTCCATGTTTTTTGTCCTATCTCTGTTACTAGAAATTCCTTGAAGTAAAAGATCACATCTCTAAATACCTTTGAGAACTGGTCAATTCAGGGCATTTATCATGTATTTAACATGTGGCTAGTGAAAACAAATATATTTCTGGTTTCTGTGAACTCTGAAATTATTTTAAAGCAAATCATGTATAAAATATGGTATGCTGAGTAACATTTATAAGAATCTTTAAATATAATACACTGGTATTAAAAAATTCATTTGCTATGCTAAATATCTGTCACAAAATTTACTTGCTTGGGTTCAGTTGTTTAAGAAATTACTAGAGAAGAGGCGCCTGGGTGGCTCAGTCAGTTGAGCAACCAACCCTTGGTTTCAGCTCAGGTCGTGATCTCATGGGACGCGGGGTTGAGCCCTGGGTGGAGTCCCTCATCAGGTTCTGCATCTAGCTCTGTGCTCAGCAGGGAGTCTGCTTGGGATTCTCGCCCTCTGCCCCTCCCCCCACTCACAAGCAGACACACATTCAGGCACACACACGCTCGCTCTCTCAACTGAGTAGATAATTTTTTTTTTTTAAGAAATTAGAGAAGAATAAAATTTTGTGTAGGGTCTAACCTCAGTAACAGACATATTTTGAGGGTATGATGGCATATTAACTGTTAGACAAAGAACTAATTATAATCATCCTCAGCCCACAGGTAATTATTTTTTATGTTTTTTAACATACAGGATAAAAGTCAACTTAGGAGCTAGTTCATCAAACATTTTTTACATGTGTAAAAAGGATCTAGAGTTTTTTAATTTGAACAAAGGTTTATTCTAAAACACTGATATAACTGCTAAAAAAATGAATGAGTCATATACAATTAATAGGGCTCTGTTACAGCCTTAAATCCATTTTGGAACAAGATGGCTGTAAATAAATAAGCTTCCAAATTGCCAAAAATAACTGTATATGTAGAGTTCCAAGATCATTAGGTCACTTCTAAGGCACTCAATTCTGAATGTTACCTTTGGAATATTTAACAAATCCTAGAAGCCCTAGATGATAATACAAAGAGTCTGGAAGTATTTTCCATGCAGAATAGTCTCCACTTTTTTTTTTTTTTTTTTTTTTTTGACAGAGAGAGAGGCAGCAAGAGAGGGAACACAAGCAGGGGGAGTAGGAAAGGGAGAAGCAGGCTTCCCGCTGAGCAGGGAGCCCGATGTGGGGCTCGATCCCAGGGCCCTGGGATCATGACCTGAGCTGAAGGCAGACGCTTAACAACTGAGCCACCCAGGTGCCCCTAGTCCCCACATATTTAAAAAGTTCTCATATAGAAAAGAGAGTTTGCTTCCTGTAACTCTGTAGAATTAACAGGTGGGCAAGATTTACTTCAAACTAAGAAAACTTCCTAGTAAATAGAGTTGTCTCCAATAATGGAGTTGTCTTGTGAAGTAGTATGCTCGTTCACTGGATATATGTATGCTGGAGTTATGTAATTATCCACCAGATAGACTGTTAAAGAAATACCTAACTAGGAAGGAGCAGGGCGCCTGGGTGGCTCGGTCGTTGGGCATCTGCCCTCGGCTCAGGTCATTATCCCAGGGTCCTGGGACTGAGCCCCGTATTGGGCTCCCTGCTCAGTGGGAAGCCTGCTTCTCCCTCTCCCACTCCCCCTGCTTGTGTTCCCTCTCTTGCTGTTTCTCTGTCAAATAAAAAAAAAAAAAAAAGAAATACCTAACTGGGAAGGAGATAAAACCTCATGATATGTAAAATCCTTTACAATTCTATAGTCCTAAATATAATTTATGCTATTTTTATACTGAGGGTACCTTAAAAATGACCCAATGTTTTTAAAAAACAGGGTTATCACCTATTTAAAGCAACTTAAAATGTTTACCAGATTTCAAGATTAAACAAAAACCCGAGAGTAAAAACAAATCACAAAGGGTACTAATATATTTCCCCCGTGTTTTAAGTATGTACTAAAGATAGCATACTACGAACCCACACATAATAGCTCTTTATTAAAGCTTACTTGTAAAACTTACCAGAATTCTGTTGGATTCCCCATCGCACTCTCATCCTGAATTGCCGGGTACTACTTTGCTGGAGTTTTCTATTTAGTCTCGGAAAATTCTGCTTCTTTCCTTCCTTTCGATTCAATTTGATGATATCATCTGTGATACAGGAAATGTGATGATTATTTTCATTTTAACCTAATGACTCGATTACTCGGTCTCATTTTCTAGTTAATAGATTTCCTATGTCCCTAACTTCTTTGCTACTTTGAAAGCACTTTCATAAGATAATAATAAGATAAAAACTCAAATCAGCCAATATACTTGCAGCACTGAAGAAGTTTTGTAGGAAAACTTCAATTCACTAGCCCAAAGCAGATCTACCAATTAATGAAGATTTCTGTTATCCGCAGTATTTCTTTACCTGATGCATATAAACAAAAGCCTGTTTACAAAAACTACTCATATTTACTTTCTAAAATCACAGAAGTATCTAGTTTTTAAAGACCACCTTCCAATAAAACCATAGGCAGTAAAAAAACAAAAAAACATTCAATTAAAAGAGTACATCTCTAAAGAAATTCACCTCAATTCAGCAAATATTTACTGAGCATGTACAATGTACATGAATATATGTGACAGGCTGTGCTAGAATAAAAACAACAAAAGTAAAATTGGTCCCTTTTCTCAGTTAAGTTTAAAATTATTGATGGAAACAGACAAGTAAATAGCTAATATGAAATAAAACAAGTACATAATAAAGGTATAGTACAAAAAGAAAATAATGAGTTCTCTACTCCTCTAGCAAAATAATTCAGGGTTACCTTACTTTACTTTTTACCTGATCTTTCAAATCCTCATTTTTTTTCAAAAACACTTTTAAACTCTCCCAAAGTAATTTACAAACATTACATTGTTCTAATACCACAGCACAACAATATGAAGATCAGGAAACTAAATGTACTTCAGATTTCTATTTACCAATGTTAAAAGAAGATTACTAGAATCCAAAAATACTCGTTTAAGAAATATCCAAATACTTTGTCCACAGTCCCAACTCCAATATTAATTTTGATGATTGATAAAGCAAATAAGCCTGGTCAACAACTTAATAAAATTTCACAAAACTAATTAACCTCAATTATTTTTTCCAAACTGCTCTAAACACAAGAACCTAACAACTATATTAATATAATTAGTCTTCTCTGAAGTAAAAGAAAGAATTATATATTATAGGAATCCTTCCTTATGTATTACCTACCTAACCCACCAGTAATCTTCAAGATTCTTAATCACAAATATTCATTAAAATAATTCAAATCTTCCCAAAGTACTTTGTTATCTTCTTGAGGTCAGTCCTTCCCCTAAAATAAATTCATCCAAGTAAAAGACACTCAAAAACATTCGTTTTAAAATAAAAAGTTTTCAGGGCCCCCTGGGTGGCTCAGCTGGTTAAGCGTCTGCCTTCAGCTCAGTTCATGATCTCAGGGTCCTGGGACCCAGCCCAGCACTGGGCTACCTGCTCAGCGGGGAGTCTGCTTCTCCCTCTCCATCTTGCCCCTTCTTACTCCCCACCACTTGTGCTCTTTTTCGCTCTCTCTCAAATAAAGAAATAAAATCTTTTTTAAAAAAAAGTTTCATGAAATCAGATACATGAACATGTTATAGTCTCAGGGGGCAGAAAGGAAATACTTTTGAATACTTTTGAAACACCACTTTCCTTTGACAAGGTGCTACTTATTCTTCCCCAGAAGTATGAAATCTCAGAGCCATGAGAGTACACCAAAAAAATGAATTTGCTGGGCGCCTGGGTGGCTCAGTCGTTAAGCGTCTGCCTTCGGCTCAGGTCATGATCCCAGGGTCCTGGGATCGAGCCCCGCATCGGGCTCCCTGCTCAGCGGGAAGCCTGCTTCTCCCTCTCCCACTCCCCCTGCTTGTGTTCCTGCTCTCGCTGTCTCTCTCTGTCAAATAAATAAATAAAATCTTTAAAAAAAAAAAAAAAGAATTTGCTGAGGATCATTAAAAAAAAAAGGCAAAATATAATTTTGACTAACCAGGTTTATTTTAAAATACAGCATTTTATAAAGTATAAACATAAAATTAAGAGTAGCAAAACATGAAATATAAAATTGCTTTATATTTAAATGTTTTATTATCTAAATCTTCAAGTTAAATGATTGACTGTGGATTCCTCCAATCTAAAAGAAGAAAATGGCCTTCTCCTACTCAGGTAGACAGGGTATATATCAGAAAAAACAAACAAAAATCCCATTACAATGAGCTACTTTTATGAAAAAATTTCTTCCATGACATTAGGAATATATACATGGTAATAAAAACAGTAGTAACTAAGAAGCGTTGTTCTCACAAGTATTCATTTAATTCTCACAACAATTCTATGAAGTATTATAATACCCATTTTCAAAATAAGAAACTGAACCACAATAAGGCCAGCTATCGGTAACCTTGGTAGATATTCTTTAAGAATATTCATATAATTCATACAGCCACAATTTAAAACAAAAATCAGATTCTAAACCTCTGCAGACCTGATAAAGTGGAATATTTACAAAGCATAATAACTGTCTAAAATAGGTATCATCTCAGGGTGCCTGGTTGACTCAGTCAGAAGAGCATGCAACTCGATCTCAGGGTCATAAAATTGAGCCCCAGGTTGGGTGTAGAGACTACTAAAAAAAAAAGTACCATTTCTTCATCCCATTTCTGTAAAATCCTCAATTAAAAAAAAATGGAATCTGAAAGAATGCTATATATTCTTGGAGGAGAGAAAAGAAACCAATGTCTATTTTAGCTATCATAGTACTTCGTTTCTACCTTCAAAGAGAATTATCCCTCCATCTTCTTCACTTGAACATCCTAACCAAACAATACAAAAAAACCTAGAAACTTAAGAAATGTATTGGTTATGATAATACATGTTTAACACTTCCAGCAACATCTATAAGTTTTTTTTTATTTGTATGATTTGGGGCAAGTTATTTCTCTATGCCTCAGGTTTTGTAAAACAGAAATAACAACAATGGTTTACATAGTGTGTTTATGTAAATGTAATGCTTACTGTGTACCAGGTACTGTTCTAAGCGGTTTATATATGCCTATTGACTCATTTAACACAGCAACCCTCTGAGACAGACCAGCATTATTACCACTTCCTACACATGAAGCACTGAGAAATACTTTGCCTGTGACCAAAGGGTAGTAAGTGGCAGGGGATTTGAAATGAAGACAGTGTGGCTCTGGATTCCATGCTTTTTATCATTAGGAGCACATACCTCATAGAGTTATTAGGAGACTAAACCGAGTTAACACACATCAAATGTTTAGATCAGTGCCTGCAAGGTGGTAAGCACTCAATAAATACTCGTCATCAAATTCTTCTTGGCCTTAGCTGAAAAGATTTCTCATTTCTTTAGAGTTCACTACTATCAGCAAGACAAGACTTGAGGCCAAACCTATTATTTCTGATGATTTACTTAATTCACATATTAGATTCTAATGTGTGGTAATCGCAGCAATCCAAGAGTTTTTGATTTTTGACTTAAAACTTAGCAGATAAACCACAGCAAAAAAGAAAAATACCTTCCTTGGAAAAGTTACACCTCTGTATCCACCTGTCAGGTACTTTTCAAACACTTATCCGAAAAACTATAGGCCACAAAAAGAGCAGGCAGAACCACATCTGATAATGGTAACTTGAATCTTGACAAAAAGCTGGTTAACTTTTAAACCAGCTTATCCAGAGGCTACTGCCTCACTAGTGTTAGGTCTGAATGTTTAATTGAATCACCGACCCTCCCACTTTCTACAAAATCCTCACCAAAGCACTCCACTCTTCCTTATAGGGGCTGGACCCCATGCTTCACCCGGCTTCCCATTAATCCACGTCAATCTCTCCTTCGGTTTTTGCTTTTTTCCTAATTAGCTAACTTTGCGGCCTAGATAAAGAGAGAGCGCCTTTCTAGGCACCTCCTAATAAAACCATCGGATGAAGCCATTGCCTGATGATATTCTGACAAACGCTCCAGGGTGGGCGCCCCGATGTGGCCCCCCCCGCTGTGGCCCCGAGGTCTGGCGCCAGGCAGAAATGGCCAACTCTCGGGGGCGTCTCTGCGCTGCCCGCCCCGCGCCAGGCGTAGGCCTGGCCACACAAATGCCCAACGAGCCCTCTCCTGAACCAGCGACTCTAACCGAACGCAGACCTGGCCGGGCTCTCAAAGGGCTTTCTTCAGCAAGGATATTTCCCTCGCTCCCCTGACACCGCCGACAGCGAACACGCTTGAGAGGAAAGCCCCGGAGTTTTCCTCACAAAGAGCCGCGGTCGTCCGCGAGTGGTAGCGCCCCCCGACCCTCAAAACCCCCAGCCCGCAGCGCCGCCCGCCCCCACTGCCCCTCCTCAGACACAGCCCCGCCGAGGGGACGCCGGGTCGCTCCGGCTCAACCACCGCACCAGCTGGCGCTCCCCCTGTCCCCGTGGGCCCTCACTTGGTTCCGCCCACCCGCAAGGAAAAACTCAACAGACAACTGCGGCCAACCGCCCCTTCCCCCACAAACCGCGGTACTCGGTTCCACCCACACCCTCCCCCCACTCCCACTCGGTCCAACTCGGCTCCTTACCCAAAGACATATCAATTTTGTCAAGGTTTTCATTGCTGCGGGCTTTCGGCTGCGGCGGCGGTGGGGTCGCCGTGGCTCCCACTAACCGGGTACCAAACCGGTTCATGGCTGGGGACGTCGCGCTGGAACAGTCAGCGGAGAAGGCCGGAGACCGAGGCCTGCCACCTCCCACTCACGCACGCAGACTAGCTGCACCGAGGGAGCGCGCACGCGTGCTAGCGGCGCCTTCGCTCTCCCACCCGCGGCTGCGGGAGGGGAGAGGGGCTACAGAGACGAGCGGCCGGCGAGAGCGGCCCCACGCCCGGGCTTGCTCTTAGCGGCCCTTGCCGGACAGGAGGAAACATTGCACCCGCTGCTCTGGACGCTTGCAAAGGCCGCTGTTTTAGCTGTTCTCCTTTCCAACCAATTTGGGGGATACTGGACTCTTGAGCACCTCAGGATCGCATGCCTTAAATGAGATTGTGTTCCTCCGTGTCCTTCGACTCCGTCCTGCTTCAGAAAGGCCCCCTAAACTTTGATAAACACGAACCTTTCACACCCCACTGCAACGCAGCCTCAGAGGCGGGATGGACCCCATAAGGGCTTAGATTGCAGAGCTCCCCTCTCCCAGGCAGCTCCTCCACCTGCAACATGCGGAGTCGCCACGTCTGGATGCAGAGCAAAAGCTGCAGTAACAATTCTTGCGTCACCTTACCAATAAAAGCAAATGCTAACGTTTCCTGCATCTGTACCACTTCTCAACCGGCACTCTAAAACATTTACACGGTACTAGCTACCTTAATAACACCTCATCTTCCCTTAGGAGGGGGGTAAGTACCTCTGCTTGTTTGGCTGCATTTTTCTCTAATTCATTTGCGCTGGGAATTGATAGGATTCGTTTTCTTTCTAATTATCCTTGTAGGAAAACTTTTTAATATTTTATGAATTCCTGCATAATAACTTTTTCCCCCTATTTGCAAAACATGATATTCCCTCTCTTCTTACCTCTTTCTCCTCCTCCAAAGCAACTGCGCTTGTATGGGAGCATTTAGGTTATATCACCCTCATAACAGCTTAAAACTATCTAAAGCATTTGCATCTAAGGAAAAAACCAGGGACAGGTATTCCGTCCATTTAGAAATCTCTGCCACCTTCCTCCTGTCCACTTCCTAAAATTTCTTTTTGCATAGAGATGAACCAGTGACCTAAAACATCTCAAAACCACGGTAGCCTGTACTTAATTATTTTTTTCCCCCAGACAAAAACAAAACCACAGAAGAGTGAATCAGCTCAGGACACACCTATGAAGGGGTGCAAGAAACTTTTAATGGTAAAGGAAGGTTTGGACTAAAAAGCCCCAAGAACAATATTTGGCTTGTCCGGGAGAGTAGCATATATGCTCTTAGCACAATGTGCTTGATTTTATTACTATTCCACCCAACAGCCACCACCCCTGCCCTGACTACTAAAAACTAGGGAAAATGGGTTACAGAGATAAAAGTATGAGAGAGACCTAGGTTTTACTGAGTGGTACCTTTTTCACTCCAGTCATTCACTGTATGAACTTGGGAGACTGTGGATCCCATACTCATCTGCAAAACAAGAAGTAGTTATACTAAATACATACATCATGCATAATTATTCTTGGATTTCTTATGGTTCTAAAATCTACGCATGAAACATTTTTCTTCACAATATCATTCTCTCCCTAGAAATTATTTCTATAATCTCTGCTTATTTGTGGAAGTAATCTACAGGAAAGAACATTAGGCTAAGTTCTTAATGTTATGGAAGAAAAGTAATGCATTTAGAGTTTGGATGCATTTTGTACTTCAGGTATTCATAGGACAGATAAGAAAAATCCCAAATGTATAAAATCCTACCCACCACCAGTATATATAAAGGTTCCCTTTTATCCTGATCTTCTCCCCAGAACTGAAGCTCGACTCCAAATCTCCTTAACTTTAAAGGGAACATGCCCCAATGTTTCATTAAGCAATCCTAGCTGTTGTGTTTCAGACTTTGAGATTTCCCCAAAGGCTGAGGGTCTGAGTCTCAGAGTAGTCACCCAGATTCCAAAGGGAAAAACAAGGAAACGAGAAACATTGTGCAAGGATAGGTCAGTCACATCAAAATAGTAGAAAACAAAACAGCAACCTGAGACACATACAGCAAAAGTGAAGTGGAAGACAAACTGAGAAATCAGAACTGGGGCTCATCTAAGAAGTAGATCTGTCAGCCATAAGGGCTGGAGTTAAAAGGTCAACTCCTCATTTTCTGGGGCATGAAAGGCAGTTATTCATTTAATTATACGATCATTGAGCACCAGGCATTGTAATAGGCTCTGGGGATAAAATGATGAGTAAAGATGGATTCAGCTCCTATCTTCATACAGTTGCAGAGCAAAAAATAATTTTTTTTGAGTAGCTACTGTGAATAAGTACAGTACTGTGCCGGACACTGAATATATAGTATACAGTAGTTCAGCAGCTTCATCTAAGTCAGAATAAACATGGAATTCAAGTCCCTGTCTTTTCAGAGGCTTGATTTCATACAGCATACATAAGACAATGTCTAGAGTTGCCAGATAAAATATGAGATTGATTACATTTGAATTTCAGATAAACAATGAATAAATAACAAATTTCTCTACTACAGGATGTTGCATGCCATATTTAGGATATATTTATATTAAACAGTTATTCATTATTTATCTGAAATTCGAATTTAACTGGGAGTCTTATATTTTTACTTTTGCTAAATCCGGCAACATCATACCTTCTATCAACATGTGGCTCTCTTCTCAAAATGTGCATAGAGATCTACATTCTCTTCAAACGTAAGCACATTTCATGTATTTCACTCCTTAACTTATTTTTATTAGTTTGATATTTCTTCTAAGTCCCCTTTTTTTCAGCTTTATTGAGGTGTAATTGATAGATAATAAAAGGCACATATTTAAAGTGTGCAGTTTATATGGGCATATGGTATATAGACCTGCAAAAACACCACCATAAAGAAGATAATAAATATATGTCATCCCCAAAAGTTTTCCTGTGCTCCTTTATAATCCTTTCCCCAACCACTACTTAAGCAACCACTGATCGTACAGATTAATTTGCATTTTCCAGAATTTTATATAAGTAGAATCATACAGTATATATTCTTTTTTTAGTTTGGATTACTTCACTCAGCCTAATTGTTTCCAATCTGTATGACTTTTATTCTTTTGCTTGCCTGATTACACTGCCTGGGGACTCCAGTACCATATTTATTTTTTTATTTTAAGATTTTATTTGTTTATTTGAGAGAGAGGGCTTGAGCAGGGGGAAGGGAGAGGCAGGCTCTCTGCTGAGCAGGGAGCCCAATGAGGGCTCCATCCCAGGACCCTGAGATCATGACCTGAGCTTAAGGCTCAGGTTCTAGAAAGCCAGGATTCCAGAGTCATGGGGCCTTTAGGCATTCTTTCTTCTCCCCCTGCTTCTTCTCCCTTTGCCCCTTGGCCTCCTTGTTCTGGGATCAAAAGCCATGGCTGGCCTCTCATCTTTCTCTTTCCCTCAGGAGAGGATCCATTCGCTTAACAGACTGAGCCACCCAGGTGCCCCTCCAGTACCGTATTTAAAAGGGGAGGTGAAATGAAGATCTTTCCCTTATGACAAACCCCGGGAGGAAAGCATTATCTTTCACCATTATGTTAGATTTTTTTGTAGGTGCCCTTTGTCAGGTTGAAGAAGTTTCCTTCTATTCCTGGTTTCCGGAGAGTTTTAATCATGAGTGAATGTCAAATTTTATCTAGTATTTTTCTGCACCTATTGAGATGACCAAATGGGGTTTTAAAATTTTTATTATTTTTTTCAAATGTTGAACTACCCTTGCATTTCTAGGAGAAACCTACTTGGTCATGGTGTATTATCATTTTTATATATTATTGGATTTGGTTTGCTAATGCTTTGTCAAGGATATTTTTCTTTTCATGAGTGATTTTTTTAAAAAGATTTTATTTATTTGAGAGAGAGAGAGAGAGCACAAGCAGTGGGAGACAGAGAAGCAGAGGGAGAGGGAGAAGCAAACACCCTGCTGAGCAGGGAGCCTGACGCAGGGCTCAATCCCAGAACCCTGGCATCATGACCCGAGGCGAAGGCAGACACCCAACCAACTGAGCCACTCGGGCACCCCTCATGAGTGATATTGATGTGTAGTTGCCATTCCTTGTAATGTCTGTCTGATTTTGGTATCAACTCTTGCTTTTCAGAAGAGGATTTTTGTACTTTTGTAAATTTATAAAAATTATATTACACTGGGATACTAAGGGAGTTAGGTATAATTTGTATCACCTGTAGGTATAGTATGTATTAGGTATAGCTATTATCATTATGCCTGAATCCCTTAAGCTACTTGCATGCGCAGTACAGTTTTTCTTCTCCTTGTTGCTCAGTTCTTTTTTTTTTTTTAAAGATTTATTTATTTATTTATTTGAGAGAGAAACAGCATGAGAGGGGAGAAGGTCAGAGGGAGAAGCAGGCTCCCCGCCGAGCCGGGAGCCCAATGAAGGACTCGATCCCAGGACTCTGGGATCATGACCTGAGCCAAAGGCAGTCGCCTAACCAACTGAGCCACCCAGGCGCCCTTGCTGCTCAGTTCTTCTCGTTCTACCCCATTTGCCAATGTCTCTGCTGCAGTAACTTTTTCTTTGCCACTTTGCTATAGCTTCCTGTTCCTCTTTGTGTTGCCCTTTTCCTTCGTTCTAAGCTCCTCTCGCTGTTCTAGTCTTCTGCTTTTTAATCTTAGGATTCATTCATTCATTTATTTGTTCAAACAGAGTTTGAGTTCCTACTATGTGAAAGATACTGCTACAGTACGGTGATACAGCAGAGCAGAACAGCAGATACCTGACAGGCCAGGTTGCAGGCATAGCCAAAGGCATTACAGGTCTCCGTGTCCCTGACCATCAGTTTTCCCTGACTAGAGAACTTACTCTGGGTGGGCAGGTGACCTTGAAGTGGAATTCTTACTGGACTCAGGGGTTGGATCTCTAGTTCACTCCTTATGAGGCTTTGTCTTCTCTGCGCAGAGTAGGCATCCTGTCAAGCAAGGATTCTAGTCAATTCACTGAATGACTAGTTGTGGAATTTTCTGGAGTTACATAAATCTGTGTAAGTCACAGTTTCTCCTTATTTACACCATGGTTTCCTTTAAAAAATATATCCTTGATTTGTACTAGACAGTTTGGTGGTCTAGGAAGGTTCTGGAAAGCCAGGATTCCAGAGTCATGGGGTCTTTAGGCATTCTTTCTTTTCCCCATGCTTCTTCTCCCTTTGCCCCTTGGCCTCCTTGTTCTGGGATCAAGAGCCATGGCTGGACTCTCATCTTTCTCTTTCCCTCAGGAGAGGATCCATTCTCTTGGCTCAGGCTTATTCAGCTAGAGTTTCAGAGAGCTGAGACAGCGACATATTGAATATTCTTTAAATGTGTTAAGGATTTGCTTAGCCTAGAAATAAGATTTTTATTTTTTTACTTTTTATTTTTTAAAGATTTTATTTATTCATTTGAGACACAGAGATACAGAGAGAGAGAGAGAGAGAGAGAGAGCATGAGCAGGGGGAGAGGCAGAGGGAGAGGGAGAAGTAGACTCCCCGCTGAGCCAGGAGCCCGATGTGGGGCTCGATCCCAGGACCCTGGGATCATGACCTGAGCTGAAGGCAGACGCTTAACCATCTGAGCCACCCAGGCGCCCCTGGAAATAAGATTTTTTAAAAATTTCATTGTAACTTCTTAATTTCTGAATGTGTATGCATTACCCATGGATGACAATGAGCTTTCCCATACAATTGAATAAATTAACCAATACTGAATAGTTAAAGTGGGTGGAAATGTTGCTGTGAAGACAGACTAGAACCAGTCAATAAAGACCTGGCAAAATTCCTCAAAAGCTTTAAAAATCATACCATTTGAGAGGTGCCTGGCTGGCGCAGTTGGCAGAACATGTGACTCTTGACCTTGGGGTTGGGTGTAGAGATTACTTTAAAAAATAAATACAATCTTTAAAAAAAAAATAAAGCTTATAGCAGTTCATATCAAATGGGATTTTTTATTTATTCATTTATTTATTTTTAAAGATTCTATTTATTTATTTGACAGAGAGAGACAGCGAGAGCAGGAACACAAGCAGGGGGAGTGGGAGAGGGAGAAGCAGGCCTCCCGCCGAGCAGGGAGCCCGATGCGGGACTCGATCCCAGGACCCCGGGATCACGACCTGAGCGGAAGGCAGACACCCAACGAATGAGCCACCCAGGCACCCATCAAATGGGATTTTTTTTTTAAAGATCTTATTTATTTATTTGAGAGAGAGAATGAGAGAGAGAGAGAGCATGAGAGAGGGGGAGGGTCAGAGGGAGAAGCAGACTCCCTGCTGAGCAGGGAGCCCGATGCGGGACCCGATCCTGGGACTCCAGGACCATGACCTGAGCCGAAGGCAGTCGCTTAACCAACTGAGCCACTCAGGCGCCCCACAAATGGGATTTTTTAAAAGTAACCTCCACAGCCAACCCGGGGCGGCTTGAAATCACTACCCTGAGATCGTGAGTAGTATGCTCTACTGACCAAGCCAGCCTGGCAGCCCTATAAGCTTTATTTAAAGAAGAGAAAAGGAAAAAAAAGTATTTTGGTAAATCAGTAAATTTGGTAGAGTCAGTGACTTTGTTTTGGCAAAATTGGCTAAAGACTTCTTAAAATGCTAAACTCTGGAAAAAAACAGAAATTAACTTAAAAATATATTCAAAATTAATCATTATAAAAGAAATTTCCAAGTGAAACACTAAAATTTTCATCACATTGATTTTAGGATGCAGTCATGAGAAAACAAAACCATACTAAACACTAAAATTTTCATCACATTGATTTTAGGATGCAGTCATGAGAAGACAAAACCATACTAAAATCCTTGCCTATTTTCAAAATCTAGAAAAATGTAAACATAGTGTAATACCGCTATACCCTTCACCAAGATTCACCGGTTATTGAAGTTTTGCCACATTTGCTTTCTCTATACAGACAGTCCCCAACTTTGACAGAATTTTCTGACTTTATGATGGTATGAAAGTGAGATGCATTCAGTTGAAACTGAACTAAGAATTCTAAATTTTGATCTTTTCCTAGGCTAGTGATACTCAGTAGATACTCTCTCATGGTGCTGGGCAGCAACAGCCAGCCCAGCTCCCTGTCAGCCAGGTGACCTGGTGGATAAACACAGATACATTTACATCTAATCTGTACTCATACAGCCATTCGGTTTCACTTTCACTATTCAATACATTACATGAGATAGTCAACTTTATTATTAGATAGGCTTTGTGTTATAGGATTGATCAACTGTAGGCTAATCATGGAAGTGTTCTAAGCATGTTTAAAGCTAAGCTATGATGTTCAGTAGGTTAAGTGTATTTTTTTTAAAGATTTTATTTATTTATTTGAGAGAGGGAGAGCATGAGCAGGTAGGGAAGAGGCAGAGGGAGAAGCAGACTCCCCGCTGAGTGGGCAGCCTGATGTGAGGCTTGATCCCAGGACCCCAAGATCATGACCTGAGCTGAAGGCAGACGCTTAACCGACTGAACCACCCAGGTGCCCCAGGTTAAGTGTATTGGGTGCAATTTCAATTAATGCAATTTCAATTAATATTTTCAATTCATGATGGGTTTATTAGGATGGAACCCCATTGTAAGTGGAGGAAGATTGGTATCCAGATACACAGATAGCTGTAATTCTTTATTTTTTTTTAAGATTTAATTATTTGAGAGAGAGAGAAAACGAGCACAAGCAGGAGAAGGGGCAGAGGGAGAGGGAGAAGTAGACTCCCCGCTGAGCAGGGACCCCCCCGACGTGGGGCTCGATCCCAGGACCCTAATCATGACCTGAGCTGAAGGCAGACGCTTAACCAACTGAGCCACCCAAGTGCCCCCCAGATGGCTGTAATTCTTATTTGTTGTTGTTGGACAATCTGAGAGTAAATTGCAGACATCAGGATATAGAATATATCTCTAAGGATATTCTTTTACATAATCATGCTAAAATGATCAAATTCAGAAAATATAACATTGATGCAATTCTATTCTCCGATGTACAGTCTATATTTAAGTTTTGCCAATTATCCTGATAAATAATTATCCTTTATAACATTTTTTTTTTCCAATCTAGGATCCAATCCAGGCTCACATGTTGCATTTCTTTGTCCTGCCTCTTTTGTCTCCTTTAATCTGATAAAATTTGTCAGCTTTTCTTAGTTTTTTATGATATTTATATTTTTGAAGATTGAAGGCAGTTTTATATAGACTGTCCTTCAATTTTACTTTGTCTTATTGTTACCCTGTGATTAAATTTGGGTTATTCACTTTTGTCACGAGTACTATGTAAGTGATGCTGTGTCCTTCTCAGGACTTAACGTTAGGAGGCACATGATGTCATCTTGTCTTATGGGTGATTTTAACTTTGATCACCTAATTAAGGTTATGTCTGCCAGATTTCTCTTTTGTAAAGGTACCTCTTTTTCCCATTTCTAATGAGTAAATGATCTGTGGGGAGATAGTTTGAGACTGTATAACTATTCTGTTTCAGAACAAATTTCATTAATGGCTTTAGCATCCATTCATGATTCCTGCATGAACCAATTATTACAATGGTGGCTACAAAATAGTGATTTTCTAAGTCTATTATTCCTCTACATTCATTAGTTAACATTCTACTGTGGAAAACAGTTTTCCCTCCCCCCTTTCTTTCTTCCCTTTTCTATTTATTTATTATTTGCATACTTACTTATATATGCATGTAAGTTTCCATAGAAATTCAGACTCATCCTGTGTTCAAAAATTCTCTTTTGAAAAGCAAAGGGGTAAAGAGTGTAAGGGCTATGCTTGCCTTTGAAAATACTGTAGATGTGTATATATTTCATGGATTAACTCACGTTGATGCTCAAATTGTTTTTGACTTGGCCAGTGGGAGCCATTCCTTAGCTTTTAAAATTTGAATATTTTTAAAAATGTTGCTAAGAGTAATTTTAGTGACTATAATAAAAAAAGAACATATTCATGACTATAATTGATATTTGTTGAATATATTTAAGAAGACTACTTCCTACTTCTTAAAGTAAGATGAAAACAGAGAGGGAGGCAAACCTTAAGAGATGCTTAACTCTAGGAAACAAACTGAGGGTTGCTGGAGGGGAGGTGGGTGGGGGATGGGGTAATTGGTTGATGGGCATTGAGGAGGGCACTTATAATGAGTATTGGGTGTTATATGCGAACGATGAATCGCTAAATTCTACCCCTGAAACTAATATACAGTATATGTTAACTAAATTGAATTTATATAAAAAATAAAAAACAGACTACTTAAAACAAAATTTTGGCAAATTGGTAAATGTAATGAGCTTTAAAAATCCATTATTTGAATAACTGATTCTCGAGTGAATTTGGCTTTCTGCCATTGGTACTCTAGGACCTATTACTGTTTGTATAAAACTAGCATCCTGGCGATCTTGAAAACAAAAACACTGATCAAGATCAAATAAACTTCTTCAGGTTTTTTTACTTTTACAATATTACCTCAGCAAGCAGTTCCAAGTAAGGCCATTACTTTTATGTGACTTATTGAACCCTCATGCTAGATATTTTTGCATATTTGACAGTTTTTGCATTTGGGCCTCAGAAGCACAATATTGGATTAATCACAATCCTTGGTTCATGACATACTCTCATCATTTTCCATGCATGGCCCATTCTCATTTGTTTAGTTAATTATTTTAATTTTTTTGTTATTTTAAGGAACTAACTATAATTAGTTATAACATCATAACTCGTTATTTTGAAAACTGTGCACCTACCAACCCACCACTCAAAACAAAAGCTGGAATAGACAATAGCCCTATGACGTAGACCTAGAAGTTCCACCACTTCTAGGTATGTACCCAAGAGACACCTCTGTTTATACACAAGAGGGCACATGTAAAAGAATATTAGTAGCAGCAATGTTTACAATAGCAAAAACCTGGAAACAACCCAAATGCCTATCACCGAAAGATGGCATGAATAAACCGGTGTATTCGCACAATGAACTATTATATAGCAGTCAAAATCAATGAACTACAGGGACACATGATCATGTGAATAAATCTTATCAATGTACTATTAAGTAAAAAAACTAAGGTCTCAAAGAATAAACACAGCTCAATATCCTTTTTATAAAGTTAAAACACAAAAATTTAAAAAATAATTTCTAGGTATGTAAATTGATACAAAGAAACTATAAAAGGGGAAGCGGTATAACCATAAAGCAGGGACTCAGGATATGGCCATCTGGGGTGAGGGAAAGCAGAAGGACGGGACAGGGGGACACATGGCTAATGTAAGTTATTATCCTATTTATTAACTGACTGCTTGAATTATGTGTAAACCCAGACTTGGGTATAACTTTTCCCAGAACTTTTACTACACAACGCTCTGAGACTTTTTACAATTTTAGTTCTAGAATTTCCTGATAAAGCAGACTTTCATGTGAATATGCTAGGATCATGTGGCATTAACTTGGGATTATCCTGTATGACAAAAATGAAGTTCATACATTTGTAGAAATAGAGGGAAAATCCCAGTGATTAGCACTGCCCCTTTCTAAAAAAGTATAATCCTTTAGTAGGAAACTACGAGAAAGTTTGAACAAAGAGTATTTTTTATATAATGGAAGTTGGAAATCATAACTTGGATTTAAAAGCTCCTTCATTTCGTATTTATTTATTTATGATCTTATTTATTTGAGAGAGAGAGCGAGACAGCGAGAGCGGAAACACAAGCAGGGGGAGTGGGAGAGGGAGAAGCAGGCTTCCCACGGAGCAGGGAGCCCGACGCGGGGCTCGATCCCAGGACCCTGGCATCATGCCCCGGACCGAAGGTAGCTGCCAAATGACTCAGCCACCCAGGCGCCCCTCACTTCACTTTTAATTCACAAAAAAGTTTTCTCAGGTTTGAAAATTCCTGGAAGTTATATATTATTTTTAATAGAGTAGTTTTCCAGGGAGCTAACCTAGATATCCCCTTCACAGAGTAGTATTGATTCTATTGCTTTACCATTGCACTAATCCCAACCTCCTTGTTCCCTACTGCCCCAGTTCAGGCCTGAACTTGCAAAATAGTAACCCAAAGGCACATTTAGCCTACAAACTTTTTTTTGGCCTGTGTAATGTTTACAATAAAAAAAAATTGTTACCAATATTTAAAAAATGAGAAATTGTACTTAAAAATCGCAGACTCCAGCTTCTATTGCAAAATCAGAGTATAAGGCAATTCTAGGCCCATATGCCCATTTTGCAACATTCAATTATAGAAAAGGTGAGAACTTCCTTCTTGGATGAGCTTTCCAGTTCAGAGTTTCTGCCACTCTCCTACAGCCAGCTCACTTCACTCATTGGCATTACCTGCTTGGCCTCTATAGGGATTTTCAGTCTCCTCTCCTATTCATTCTTCCACTCTTACCTCCAACATGGTACATACCCCATTCCCTCTCCACGTTGTCAAAAGTAGTTTTCTAAGCAGGTTTGGTCAAATCACTTCTTGATTTGCATATTCTTAACTTGCTCTTAATTGTTCTAAGGATAAAACCCAAACTCTTTAGAATGACACTTCATGATCTAGGGTGTCTGCTCAGCAACACCACTCTGTTCCCCCACGTCTTTCCAGCTCTTACTACTGCTCAGAACCAGTACTTCCCAAACCAGCATGCTTCCTTATGCCCAGGCCAGTTTCCACTTTCTCTTCTCCTGGCTAATTCATACTTATCCTTAAAAACTCTACTCTGACATCAGTTCTCCAGAAAACCTTCCCCAAAAGCCTCTCCTCCTGCTTTTCCTTTGCAACCTGTGCTCTTCAGCTTGTGAGCTCTCCATTCAAATACTTGAGGTCCTCAAACATCACCGACAGGTGTTAAGCCAGGGTAGGCAGAAATGGGGTTAACAGTACTTGGATCAAGACCAGCGTTATTCCCCAGTCTAGACTTCTGATGCCGTCTGGCCCCAAGCGTGAAGTGTGACAGGAGCGTACAAGGTTTTGCACCCCTACGTGTTCCAGAGACTAACGTTCACGTTCCCCGCCTAGTGTACGCCCGCGAGCACGCAGCCAGAGTCTTCATCCGCCGCGAGCGCGGCCTCGGATTGGACAGGGCGGAGCATGCCGGGAGCGGCCGAGTCTTCGAAGTGCTTGCTGGGAGTTGTAGTTCTTGGAGCCGGAAGTGGGGGTGGCAGGGCTAGAAACCGCAGCTGAGACAGCAATCACCGCGCCTGCTGTCAACCCGGGTGTAGTGCATCACCCTGAGCCCACCTACCGAGGGTGCCTCCTCCGTTCCCTGGGGCTTCGGGAGCCCTGAGAGACGAAGCGGCAGGGACGCCTCCCTTCAGAGAGGAGGCGACGTCGCAGCCCCGGATGCGTCCAGAGGGCGCGGGAATGGAGCTCGGCGGCTGCGAGGAGCGCTTGCCGGAGGAGAGCAGGTGGGCTGGGAAGGGCCCGGGGCGTCGGGGGCAGATGGATGCACCGAACCGCCGGGAGGATTGGGAGGGCTCGGAGAGCACCGAGAGAAGTGTCGGGCATGATAGACTTTAGGGCGACTGCTTTGGGCGACTTGTTTGGGAAGAAATTGTGAGAAGAGGGGCTGTCAGGGCGTGGATAGGACGGACGAGGGAACGGGTTTGATGAGTGTGGGTAGGATATGCTGAGGGCAGGGGGAGCAGGAGAGGAGGTGGCTGTTGAGAGTTGCTTTGGTGATATTTTACAGGCCAGAGTCTATAGATAGGAGTAGGGCTCAAGGTTGATGGCCCAAGTGAAACTTGGCGGTGACAGCATGTCGGACCAATATTAGGAAGGTTGGTGTTGTAAGAATTTCTGGGCGCAAAGGTTAGGCATTATGACTGGCGTGGAAAGAACCTTAGGCAGGGACAAATGTGAGGAAGAAGACGAGAAGGAGGGCCTGTGTATGAAAGTGGACGATTGTAATGGCCCATGGTGTGGGGGAGGGGGCTTGCTAATGAAACTAGAAATTGTGTGCGTGCCTCTGTCAAGAGTGGCAGGATCTCTCTGTCATTTCCTTTTCATCTTCAAACCCTTCTCTCCTTCCCCACAATGCAATTAAGCAATTTCACATTTATTTATATGCAACTATTGTCATCCAGTTCATACCCTTTAGAAATGGAGGATTCAAGATTTTAGAAACTGCTTTGACTAAATGGTGACTTAATCTCTGTGTAGGTGCTTCCCATATTTAGGGTTTGCTTCAGTGAGAAAATATCAGCAGGGGGAAATTAATGAGATATTGTGCCCAGGTGAAGACCTGGCTGTTTTTAAGTTTGACTCTTCTTTTATGTACACTGTTAGCTTGTGGCCTGCTGTACAAAATATGGACTGACAAGACTGGGTTCCTGCCTGAGATGTGTGAATGATGAGTTCAGTGAAACTGAACATCTTACTTCCCTTTTCCATGTTTCAGTTTCTGCTTATGTATATTTGGCTATTTATTCTTCTTCCAGATGTCTGTGAAATGCTTCATATGAAAAGTCCCATATAAATTTTAAACAAGTTTTTGGTTCCTTTTTCTTTTCCTTTACCAGTTCACGTGGGAGAGGCTGGGTTGGAAATTCAAGCTCACATTTCCTCCCCATCTAGTTAGGATAGTTATTTATTAAATAAACCCTTATCACATGCCAGGCACTGCTTAGGAGCCTTACAAGTATTAATTTATTTACTTCTCATGACAACTGTATGATATAGGTATTATTATTATCCCCATTTAATAGATGAGGAAGCTGAGACATGAACAGGATAAATAATTTGCCAAGTTCCTACAGTGAAACCTGGTGGAACTGGGATTCAAGCCCAGGCAATTTGGCTTCAGAGTCTGCACTTTTAATACTTACTGTATGCTGCCTCTCATGCTAATATACTGGGACAAAGAAATGTATGAGCTAATGAATTTTATAGCATTCTTTGCCTATCATTCAAGCCAATAGGACAGCTCCTTTGCAGGTATATTTTTCTCTCTATTATTTTTTCCAGGCTTGCCTCCTTTTTTTTTTTTTTAAAGATTTATTTATTCACCAGAGAGAGAAGAGAGCGTGCGCATAGAGCAGGGGGAGGGGCAGAGGGAGAGGGAGGGAATCCCAAGCAGATTCCTTGCCGAGTGTGGAGCCCAACACTAGGCTCAATCACAACCCGAGTTGGTCGCTCAACAGACTGAGCCACTTAGGTGCCCCTCTAATGCTTGCCTCTTAAACAAGAACTCTAGTCAAAATTTAATTTCTGCAGTGGGACTATCCCCACAAGGTCACCGGTACTGCTGCTATAGCCTGCTCTTTGTTGGTGGCTGGTTAACTCAGAATGTGTTGTTTAATGAGGCTTCATGGCACCAAAGGCCTCCTTAGCTCCAAATAGACAACTGGCATATACATACCTGTGCCTGAGAATTGATGCATTGTGGCTGGGTCATTGCTAACCTAACTTTCTATGGTCAATAATATACCCAATTCAGAAAAAAATCTTCATGATGAAATGGCATCATTTTTTTAAAAGATTTTATTTACTTATTTGAGAGAGTGAGAGAGAGCATGAGCAGGGAGGAGCAGAAGGAGAGGGACAAGCAAACTGTGCTGAGCAGGGCTCGATCCCATGACCCTGATATGACCTGAGCTGAAATCAGGAGTCGGATACTTAACTGACTGAACCACCCAGGCACCTGGAGATGGCATCATTTTTATATATAAAGGTAAACTTATCAATATTTTTTCTGAAAGTGGTTGATGTAGTGAAATGTGCGTAAGCTTTATAACCAGATAGACCTGCATTTGAATCCTAATTCTACTACTTAATTTGCCTCATCCATCTGAGCGGAAAATATAATGCCTTCCTGACTGGTAACTTGTGAGGTTTTGATAAGACAATGTGCGTGAAACTCTTCATGGAGTGCCTGGTATGTGCTAAGTGCAAAAAAAGTCTACTTGCTGTCTCCTCCCGTTTTCTTGAAATAAGATGGGCATGTGCTTTTCTGGTTGCTGTTCTCAACTGTACAGCTTGTTCTTCCTCCTTCCATGGCTCCTGTGAGTTCAGCACACTGAGGAGGGGGGTGTTAGCCTAGCTTTTCACTTTATCCTTGGAGTGTAGTTATTTCATAGGTTCCCTTAATTTTCGTCTAGCTAGTCATCACTCTAGCAAAATGCTATACTGCTTAGGGATAATGCTTCTCTTTCTTTAGTTGGGTAGTGAGTGCCAGTTGTTTGGAGGTTGTCTGGTGAAACTACTATACAATGAAAGCAATGGTTCTCCTAGCATTGCTCTGCCACCCTAGACTGCTTGGGGTATGCAGTCTGAACTTGGAACCCAGCTATATGCAGTTTTCCTGGTGCAGTGATGCAGATAGAGTCAAAATTCAAGTATTAAAATACTTTTTAGTGTCTCCAAACTGAGCTCAGTCCATTGGTTAAAACCTTTTCATCTTCTGTTCTCTGTCTCAGTTAATAGCATTTTTCAGTCAGCAAACCCAGAAGCCTCAAGATGAAATTTGATACTTTCCTCTTCATTTCCTATATCCAGGCAGTTTCCAGGTCCTATGAATTTTTGTCCTGATTTTTCTCTGGAAGCTTTATTTTTTTTTCTCCATTTCCAAATATATTTGCTTATATTACTAAAAATTCCAGGGAGTAGTATGGCTCCAGGCATGGCCAATGGTAGGTACTTAACCGAGAATTTGTACCTATCCACGGGCTCCTCTTCCCTATGTGTTGACTTCATTCTCAGGCAGACTTTCTACAGGATAACCCTAAGCAATCCTAACCGAAACAAAACAAAACAAAAACAAAACAAAGCAATCCTAATAGGTATAGCAAAAGCAAAAATTCGGAGGCTGGCTATTTTTGGATTGACCTGAGTTATGTTCCCCTTCTTATAATGAGGGTATGGGATATGCTGCTCTGTCAGGCCTGAATTACGTGCCCAACCCTGGATCTTGAGGCAAGGGTAGACTTTCTTGGAACTTCATGGACCAGCGTAATTGGCAGAGGGGTGATTCCCCTGTGGAAAAGGAGAGTTCTGTTCCCAAAAGAAAGGGACATGAATTCTGGGCACATAGAAACAATAAATTCATCGAGGACCCTTATTATCTCTTATTGTGGACTCTCTCAGTAGCCTCCTAACTGACCTTCCAGTCTGAACTTTGGCCCTCATTCCAAACAGCCTCCACATAGCCACCACCTTAATTTTTTGGAAGCAGAGTTACTATAGTATTTTGTGTAGAAATGTTTAGTATTTTCTTACAGAAAAATAGAAAATAGTTAAAACTCGTCCTTGACATTTAATCTGTACTTGAATCCCTACGAAGTTCCCAGTTACAAAACCGTGGCGTGCGCTCACTCTTACATGTTCTTCCTCACCACTCTCATTCTTGCTTCTCCACATTCCCTGCAGTCCCTCCTCCTTTGCCTGGAAGGCTCTTAGTCATCTTTTAAATAATGCTCCTTTAGAAGGCATCCCTGACCTGCCCTTTTCCATATTTCTTTGTAACACTTCTCTCTGCATAGCATAGTTATGTAAGTGCCCATTTCCCCCATTTCATTCTGAATACCTTGAGAGATGGGGACTCTTCCTCTTTACCCACCCTAAGCCCAGTGCCTAACATAATCGACATTCAATGAATATTTATTCAAGGAATGGAAACCTTAACAGTTTGGTCATGCCTCTTATGGTTGGGCAGGTGCCAGTGGTACTCTTGCCTTTGGAAGGGCCTCTTTTTTCTCTTTCTCCCTATTCGTTTTCACCGTTTTACATTTATCTTCATTTTCTATTTTCTTCCCTTTCTTTCTCTTTTTTCTTTGACCAGGGTAGGGGTTGACAGTTTATATAGAACTAGTAGTAAAGCAGGAGGATCAAATAATTTTTGAGCAATCCATACTGCTAGTCCAGTTATTAGTACACCTACCCTCATTGCCCATTGCCCCCCCACCCTGCAACATACTCTTTAAGCTTTGTAGGGGGGGAATGCTATTGTCAGAACCCAGGAAAGAGAGGCCTATCAGCAGACAGCAGGGACCCGAAGCTGAAGCTTTTCCCAGTATCTATCCTCCCTACAGCTGTTCCCCCTTTTTTTTTTTTTTAAGATTTATCCATTTATTTTAGAGAGAGAGAGAGAGAGAGCACAAGCAGGCTGGGGGAGGGGCAAAGGGAGAAAGAGAATCCTGAAGCAGACACTGAGCTAAGTGTAGAGCCTGACGTGGGGCTTGATCCCAGGACCCTGAAATCATGACCTGAGCCAAAACCAGGAGTAGGCTGGTTAACTGACTGCACCACCTTGGCACCCCTGTTCTTTTTTTTATAGCTGCTTTATCACTTCTCTTATTAAATGAAGTCTTTTTGTGTGTGTTTTGTAATCTTTCCTCCCTAAATTTTACCAACCTACCTGAGTGGTTATAGACCAGCTCTGTCCAACATAATAGCTACTAGCCACATGTGGCGATTTAAGTTTAAATTAATTAAAATTAGATAAAATTTAAAATTTCAGTTCTTCAGTCACACTAACCAGATTTCAAGTGCTTAATGGCTACTGGGGCTAGTGGCTGCCATAATGGACAGCACACATACAGAACATTTCCAGCATCATAGAAAGTTCAATTGAACAATGCTGTTATAGATTTAATTCTGAGTTTTTCAGAAACAACTAGGTCATGCTTACATGTTTTTAGTTCCTTTGCATCAGGCTCACTTGAAGTTTAACCCACGCTTGATTGAGAGGAGAGAAGATTATTAAAGGAAATCATAAATTATTAGCAACTAAATAGGGACTTGACAAACTTCCTCAAAATTTATGGGGCCATGAAATTCACAGAAATCTTGCTAGATAGTAGGAGTAAAGAGATGATTGATTTTTTTTTTTTACTAGAAAATAGCAGAATCCCATAACTTCTAAAAGATTCTAAGACAGTCTCCTTATGAGCTTTCTCACTTGGATGCTTTTGCGAAGAAAGCATTAAGAGCCATAACATCATTCCCTCTCCACCCCCTTTAATACCATGACTTTATTTTTGCCTCCTCAAGAGTCCTTTGAGAGTTTTAAATTTTTCAAGTTTTTTTTCCTATTTGTTCTACTTTTATTATTTGCTCACTGTCTTATTGCTTTCTGGCCAGAGAATATGCTTGTATTTCTTCTGATTAGAAGGATTGATTGACTTTTTTTTATTGTGTGTACCTTAGTACAAGGCTGTTTTTTGTGAATGTCCTATGCTTAAAAAAAAGTGTTGTTCAGGATGTAGCTTTCTAGATTTAAAGAACAACCTTATTATATATAATATTATTCAGCTCTTCTAGTCATTCTTTTACTTTTGGTTTTCATGATCTGAAAATTAATCTCCCATTACCTTTGTTTTTTATTTTCTATTTTCATTTTTTTAAGATTTTATTTTTAAGTGATCTCTACATCCAAGGTGGGACTTGAACCCACAACCCTGAGATCAAGAATCTCATGCTCCACCGGCTGAGCCAGCCAGGTGCCCCTCAACTTTCTTTTTACATTTTCTGCAGTTTTTGTTTCATGTGTATGTTTTGTTTTACATATGTATACATATATAGCACATATATTATGTAAATAACATATGTAATATATATTATGTAAATATACATATATATAATATATGTATCTAAGATATATTTATTTTAGAGAGAGAGTGTGTGAGTGCACAGGATGGGGAGGGGCAGAGGGGGGGAGAGAGAGAGAGAATCTCAAGCCGACTCCGTGCTGAGCGTAGAACCCGACTTGGGGCTGGATCTCATGACCCTGAGATCATGACCTGAGTCGAAATCAAGAGTTGGCTGCTTTACGGACTGAGCCACCCAGGCCTTGTTTTATATATTTTGAGGCCATGTTATTAGATACATAAAATTAGTGAGAGCTACATCTTCATTATGGCTTCTTTGTCTTTTTAAATGATTCTTGCCTTGAATGCAACTTTGATGTAATACCATAATTTCTGCTTACCTTTTTGCTTGATTGGCTGTTTTATTTTATTATTTATTATTTTTTAAAGATTTTATTTATTTATTTGAGAAAGAGAGAGAAACAGCATGAGAGGGGAGAGGGTCAGAGGGAGAGGCAGGCTCCCTGATGAGCCGGGAGCCCGATGCGGAACTCGATCCCAGGACTCTGGGATCATGACCTGAGCTGAAGGCAGTTGCTTAACCAACTGAGCCACCCAGGCACCCTGGCTGTTTTGTTTTAAATAGTTGAGTTTATTTCATTGACTTTTAATTTCATATCTGTTTTATCTTAATTCTGTCATCTTTTAAAAATGGTTTTTTATAATGTTCTTTTGCTTTTTCTTTGCCTCAGCAATATTTAAGATAATCTAGTTTTAGTTGTAATGATGATTAGCTTTTACTTTAAAGTAGTATCCCTAAAACTGGAGGCAACTGAAGCACTGTCTTTCCTCCTGTGCCTTTGCTCTTGAAGGGATGGTGTGTGCCTTCTTTACCTTGCTTGTAAAGCATTCTGCTACCCAGACAACATAAGATGTGACTGTCAGGTAATGAGATTGGCTTTCTTCTATGACTCAGGAAATTAACCTTATTGTTTTGCAATAAAACCTTCTATGTTTCTACCATTCCATTAAGTAAGCAGATTTTGAGTCTCTGTTATATACAAGGTATCTCCAAATCTGAGGAAGTCTTCATAGCATTCCTGCTTAAGCAAGAGTACCCTGAGCATGATCAGGCCTTGGAATCTGTGCTTACTAAGAGGCAATTTGACCCTGGTTTAAAATCAGTTGAGATGGGGTGCCTGGGTGGCTCAGTCGTTAAGCATCTGCCCTCGGCTCAAGTCATGATCCCGGGGTCCTGGGATCGAGCCCCGCATCCGGCTCCCTGCTCGGCGGGAAGCCTGTTTCTCCCTCTCCCACTACCCCTGCTTGGGTTCCTGCTCTCGCTATCTCTCTCTCTGTCAAATAAATAAATAAAATCTTTAAAAAAATAAAGTCAGTTGAGATATTCTTTAGATGCAGAGAGCACAGTGACAAGTCTTAATTTGTGTTGCAGACTGTCCAATCCTAGATAGTTTTTGGCAGATTTTTCTCTGAGGCGGAATGGGTAAGAAGGCTTTATTCAGGTACCCCATCTGATGTAGTTGGAGTTATTATATTTGTGCAATGGAAATTCAAAGAGGGAAAAGGACAGAGAAAAGAGAAGGAATATCATTATCTACCCTTTGATGGTGCTTTCTATAGGTTATCAATTACACTGAGATAACTGAAGCTTAAAGAATTTAAATGGCTTACCCAAGGATGCATAGCCAGTTTGTGGAAAGCTAGGATTCAAATTCAGGTTGGCCTGATTATGAACCTTGTTCTCTTTCTGCTGCATGACATTTTCTCTCTCCTTCTTATCACAGCACATAAGAAATAGAAAAGACACGGTCTCTGTCCTTAAGGAAACAAACCACTTATAGCAATTTTTTTAAAGGATCATCAGGAGGAATGGTATATTGACAGCATATATTATGGGGTTTCTAACAGGAGTTATAGCTGGTCAGATTATTTAGAATATCTTAGGAGAAGTTTGAACTAGAGCTGAACCTGAATCCCTGAATGAAACAAGAAGCGTTCTAAGTGGAAATGTCTGCATAAATAAAACCATGGAAGGAGGTATGAGGTTGTCATGTTTATAATAGAGTGTGGTAGGGAGAGAGACTATTTGCAGATTGAGGAGTACTGAGTGGGAAAGTTGGTATTTAGATTGGGGATACACGATGGAGACTTTTTGAACTCCATACCGAGGAGTTTGTACAACATCAGTGGTTAGGTTTCTGACATAAGGGGTTTTCCTTTTGGTAAATCTGCTCATTGTTGAAATTCAGTAAATCTGATATCATTCAAATGTCGTGTGATTGGTGAGGCATTTGTTGAATAGATTTGAAGTTACAGGCATGCCTAGGAGTACTACTTATTCCCCCGCCCAGACATTAAGATTCTGCTGTCAGCCATTAAAGAGATGGGACTAGCCAATGGTTAGGTTCTCCTAGGTGCCCCGGAGCTGAGAGACTATAGTAGAGTCAAGCATGTTTTTTCTCTAAGCATTATTTACTTAAAAACATCATAAATATTTAACTGCATACTTTATTAGTTAAATACTATATAATTAAAACCAGAAAATATGGAGCCGATAAGAAGAAAATTAAACAAATTAAATGTGGTAATCTTTTGTTACTTAAATGTTACCAATAATTATTTCACTTAACTATGTTTTCCTCCACTTTAAAGAAGGAACCTATCACTTCTTTTCAGGGAGTGCTTTTTGGTATTAAAAGTCCCAGGTGTTTGCCTGACCACAGTCTTTCAGCATAAGATGCCCTTGACGCTTTGGGATTTAAAAAATCCTTGATGGTACTTTCCAGCCTCTTGTTTGCTAACTTTGTTCAGATTCTTGATCTTTCATTAATTGCTAGAACTGTTTATGAAGGGCTAAACAGGGATGCCTGGGTGGCTCAGTCGGTTGAGCATCTGCCTTCAGCTCAGGTCATGATCCCAGGGTCCTGGGATCGAGTCCTGTATCAGGCTCCCTGCTTAGCGGGGAGCCTGCTTCTCCCTTTGCCTGCCACTCTTCCTGCTTGTGTGTGCCCTCTCTCTCTCTGATAAATAAATAAATAAAATCTTTAAAAATAAAAAAAGAACTTTAAAAAAGGAAGGGCTAAATAGTTTCTCTCCTCTATATTTCCCCCACAGAACCAGAGGTAACCATTATTACATATCTCCATTTCTCTCAGTATTTTTATGTTGAGATCATAAATACAATTTTATATTCTGCCTTTTGTACTTTAATATATCATTAACTTTGGAAACTTTTCCTAATCAAATATTTTAATGGTTTCATGATATTTCATCATTTAGATATCACATACCTTCACATTTCAAGGATCAAATCATAATCTGACTTGGGACAACCTGACCTTCAGTCTTGATTTCAGGTAGCTACCACAGTTCATTGCAGATGAATGGCACACTGTGGAGGGGGTATGCCAATGAGTTGAAGCTATTGCCTTGTCCTTCCTAAAAAGGGCACTGGCGATCCAAGATATGCTAATATGTGTTTCTTGGATTGACTCTCACTTTATAATTGCTTATTATGTATTTATTATTTGTCATATATTTCACTTATTTTTCGTGATTATGTGTTAGTTATATGGCATAGCACCTTTTATTTTATTTTATTTATTTTTTATGTTTTTATTTAAATTCCAGTTAGTTACATAGTGTAATATTAGTTTCAGGTGTACAATATAGTGATTCAACACTTCCATATATCACCTGGGGCATAGAACTGTTTTAAAAAAATAATATTTGTGTGGCACCTGGGTGGCTCGGTTGGTTAAGCGTCCAACTCTTGATTTTGGCTCAGGTCATGATCTCAGGGTCATGACATCCAGCCCCACACCAGCTCTACACTGGGTGTAGAGCCTGCTTAGGATTCTCTCTCCCTCTCCCTCTGTACCTCCCCTCCCCTTGCATATGCATGCACTCTCTTTCTCTCTGAAATAAAAAATACATAAATATCGTTTGCTTTTAACTTTTCTGTTTTCATCTTGAGTATCACTTTTTTTTTTTAATTCCAGTGTAGTTAACATACAGTGTTGGATTAGTTTCAGGAATACAATATAGTGATTGAACAATTCTATATGTTACTCGGTGCTCATCATGATAAGTGCATTCTTAATCCCCTTCACCTATTTCACCCATTCCCTCCACTCACCTCCCCTCTGGTAACCATCAGTTTGTTCTCAGTTAAGAGTCTGTTTTTTTTGGTTTGTCTCTTTTTGTTGTTGTTTGTTCTGTTTCTCAGATTCCACATACGAGTGAAATCATATGGTATTTGTCTTTCTCTGCCTGACTTACTTCACTTAGTGTTATACTCTCTAGATCCATCCCTGTTATCACAAATGGCAAGATTTTATTTTTTGTATGGCTAAGTAATAGTCCATTGTGTGTGTATATAACCATTCTTTACCCATTCATCTATCAGTGGACACTTGGGCTGCTTCCATAATTTGGCTATTGTAGATAATGCTGCAATAAACATAAGGTTGCATATATCTTTTCAAATTAGTGTTTTCATATTACCCAAAGAATATGGGTAGTGGAATTACTGGATCATATGGTAATTCTATTTTCAATTTTTTGAGGAATCTCCATCCTGTTTTCCACAGTGGCTGCACTACTTTTCATTCTTACCAACAGTGCAAGAGGGTTCCTTTTTCTTCCACACCTTCACCATCACTTGTTGTTTCTTGTATTTTTGATTTTAGCCATTCTGGCAGGTGTAGAATAATATCTCATTGGGGTTTTGATTTGCATTTCCCTCATGATGAGTCATGTTGAGCATCTTTTCATGTGTCTGTTGGCCGTCTGTATGTCTTCTTTGGAGAAATGTTCATGTCTTGTGCCCATTTTTTAATTGGATCATTTATCTTTTTGATGTTGAATTTTGTAACTTCTTTATATATTTTGGATACTAACCCTTTATCAGATATGTCATTTGTGAATATTGTCCCCCATTCTATAGATTGTCTTTTCGTTCTGTTGATGGTTTCCTTTACTATGCAGAAGCTTTTTATTTTGATGTAGTCCCAATAGTTTATTTTTGCTTTTGTTTCCCTTGCCTCAGGATACATATGTAGAAAAAATATTGCTACAGCTGATGTCAGAGAATTACTGCCTCTGCTCTCTTCTAGGATTTTTATGGTTTCAGGTCTGACATTTAGGTCCTTAATCCATTTTGAGTTTATTTTGTGTATATGTAAATGGTCTAGTTTCATTCTTTTTCATGTAGCTGTCCAGTTTTCACAACACCATTGTTTGAAGAGACTTTTTCCAATTACATCTTCTTGCCGCCTTTGTCAAAGATTAATTGACCATATAATCGTGGGTTTATTTCTGAGCTCTCCATTTCTGTTCTGTTGATGTGTGTGTCTATTTTTGTGCCTGTACCATATTGTTTTGATTACTACAGCTTTGTAGTATATCTTGAAATCTGGGATTATGGTACTTCCAGTTTTCTTCTTCTTTTTCAAGATTGCTTTGGCTATTTGGGGTTTTTTATGTTTCCATGCAATTTTTAGGATTATTTGTTTTAGTTCTGTGAAGAATGCTGTTTATACTTTGTTAGGGATTGCATTAAATTTGTAGATGCTCTGGGTAGTATGGACATTTTAACAGTAGTTGTTCTTCCAATCCATGAGCATGGAATATCTTTCCATTTGTTTGTATTGTCTTCAATTTCTTTCATCAGTGTTTTATAGTGTTCAGAATACATGTCTTTCACCTACTTGGTTAAGTTTATTCCTAGGTATTTTATTATTTTTTTATAATTATAAATAGGATTGTTTTCTTAATTTCTCTAACTGCTACTTCATTATTAGTGTATAGAAAGCAATGAATTTCTGTATATTGATTTTGTATCCTGTGATCTTACTGAATTCATTTATCACTTCTAATAGTATTTTGGTGGAATCTTTAAGGGTTTTCTATAGATAGCATCATGTCATCTGCAAATAAGGAACCCATTTGGATGCCTTTTATTTCTTTTTGTTGTCTGATTGCTGTGGCCAGGACTTGCAGTACTATGAAAAGGAGCGGTGAGAGTGGACCTCCTTGTCTTGTTCCTGATCTTAGGGGAAAAGCTCTACACTAAGTATGATGTTCATTGTGGGTTTTTCATATATGACCTCTATTATGTTGAGGTATGTTTCCTCTAAACCTACTTTGTTGAGGGTTTTTATAATGAATGGGTGTTATACTTTGTCAAATGCTTTTTCTGCATCTATTGAAATGATCATGTAGTTTTTTAATTCTTTCTCTTGATGTGGTGTATCACACTGATTGATTTGTGAATATTGAACCACCTTGTATCCCAGAAATAAATCCCACTTGATCATAGTGAATGATTATTGTAATGTATTGTTGCTCTTGGTCTGCTAATATTTTGTTAAGGATTTTTGTATCCATGTTCATCAGAGATATTGGCCTGTAGTTCTCTCTTTTTTTTGTAGTGTATCTGGTTTTAGTATCAGGGTAATGCTGGCCCCTTGAGTGTTACTTCTGATTGTGACTTGGCAAGCTTAAGACTGAGCTGGCATTTAGGAAAACTTTTTCCTTGAATAACCTTATTTGAGTTGCTTAAGCAATTTCTGTTTTTCTTTAAAGGAGGAATGAAGTCAAAATCCTCCCAAAAGAAAATACATAGGACTTTATTCTGAGGTTGTTGATGAAAGTGATTCAGCTAGTGATGGATTATGCTGTTCCTTGCCACTTAGACCTGGTTCTTTGGCACAGGGTGAGATGCTTAGAAAGACTTGAATAGCAAGAATATTTATGGTGATTAAGGGAGAGCACTCAGTGTACTTGCAGAAGTGGCTCTGCAAAGGTCTACTTTGAACCTAATATACTTCAAAGACCTTACCTTTGTCCAGATAAAGGTTACATATGAATCCAAGGTGATACTATTCAAATAATTATTACCAAACAGGTTTAACCCAAGAAAGAGTGACCTTACTTGCTGAAAATGTGGTCAGGAACGCAGGGGCATATTTGATTTCTCATGGTGATCTGTTTACTTGCATCTAAGATTCAGGTATGAATAGATTAATCCAACCACTGTGTATGGGCTTCAATTGAATTTAGCATTTCAACTCTCTGAAAGTGGTAACTGTATCATTAGGGTAAAGGATCCTCAAAAGGTAAAGACAGTAAATAGAGTAGCTATGTAAATCAGAAATTTTTAAAGCTTACTTTTCTTTAAGCATATACCAAATATAAATGATTTGGTATATCTTAGAGTTAAGAGCCACATTCTTTTGTAGCTTTGGTATCCTAGGGACATTATAGTGTGGGGAAGGAAAGTTCCTTAACTTTGTCTAGAAGTTGGTAGTAGATCTGAATGCTAAGGTTTCTAGGATTTCAGTACTCTTTATATAGTTTTGGAATCACAGCCTAGTAGGATGATGGGGCACTTGGTGTCTGCTTTCAGAATTTATCATGATATTCTTTGACAGTTAAGCTTGTAAGATCAAGAATAAATCAGAAATATTGCTCAGCCATCAAAAAGAATGAAATCTTGCCATTTGCAATGACATGGATAGAACTAGAGGGTATTATGCTAAGCAAAATAAGTCAGAGAAAGACAAATACCTTATGATTTCACTCATATGTGGAATTTAAGAAACAAAACAGAGGATCATAGGGGAAGGGAAGGAAAAATAAAATAAGATGAGAACAGAGAAGGAGGCAAACCATAAGAGATGCTGAACTCTAGGAGACAAACCGAGGGTGGCTGGAGGGGAGGGGGTTGGGGAATCGGGTAATTGGGTGATGTAATGAGCACTGGGTGTTATAGGCAACTGATGAATCACTGAATTCTGCCCTGAAACTAAGAATACAGTATATGTTAACTAAATTGAGTTTAAATAAAAAAAAATTTTTTAAGAATAAATCAGAATAAATCAGAACATAGATATGCAAAGTTACTTTAGTAAGCAAACTGCTCTCAGGCCTGCAAGACTTGATTGTAACCTGTTGGAATGTGAAAACTGTGCCAGTCTGAATAGGCCAGATTAACCCTAAGGAAGCATAGGAGATGGAGAATCACTGAAGCAAAAGTCGGTGGTCAGTTGGCCTCTGTAATGGCAGTTTCTCACAATATAACAATAAATGGCATTTTAATGGCCATCTAAGTCCTGTGTGCATCTTAATTATCTTGAGATATCTCTAAGGACTGGTATGGAAATAGAATAGGGCAGTGGCCAAAAAGTACATGGAGAGGTGCTCAGCATCATTAATCATCAGGGAAATACAAATCAAAACTGCAATGAGTTATCACCTCACACCTGTTGGAAGGGCTGTCATCAAGAAGAAGAGCGATAACAAGTGTTGGTGAGAATGTAGAGAAAAGGGAACGCTTGTGCACTTTTGTTGGGAATACAGTGGTGCAGCCATTGTAGAAAACAGTATGGAGATTCCTCAAAAATTAAAAATAGAAATATATATGCTCCAGCAATTTTACTTCTGGGTATATATCGAAAGGAAACAAAAACAGGATGCTGAAGAGATATCTGTACCGCGGTGTTCACTGCAGCATTATTTATAATAACCAAGGCATAGAAATAACCTTAGTATCCATTGATAGATGAATGGATAAAGAAAATGTGATACACACACACACACACACACACACACACAAATATTATTCAGCCCTAAAAAGGGAATCCTGCCATTTGTGACAACATGGATAGACCTTGAGGGCATTATGTTAAGTGAAATAAGTCAGTCAGAGAAAGACAAATACTGTATGCTGTCACTTATATGTGGAGTCTAAAAAAGTCAAACTCATGGAAACAGAGAACAGATTCATTGGTGGTTGCTAGAATTGAGGGTGTGGGGAATGAGGGAAATGGATGAAGGTGGTCTAAAGGTACAAACTTCCAGTAATAAGATAAATAAATATTGGGGATGTAATGTACAGCACAGGTGACTATATTTAACAATACTGTATTGTATATTTGTTTTTTTTATTAACATATAATGTATTATTTGTTTCAGGGGTACAGGTCTGTGATTCATCAGTCTTACACAATTCACAGTGCTCACCATAGCACATACCCTCCCCAGTGTCCATCACGCAGTTACCTTATCCCTCCCACCCCCCTCCACTCCAGCAACCCTGTTTGTTTCCTGAGATTAAGAGTCTCTTATGGTTTGTCTTTCTCTCTGGTTTCATCTTGATTCATTTTTCCCTCCCTTCCCCTATGATCCTCTGTCTTGTTTCTCAAATTCCTCATATCAGTGAGATCATATGATAATTGTCCTTCTCTGATTGACTTACTTCGCTTAGCATAATATCCTCTAGTTCCATCCACGTTGTTGCAAATGGCAAGATTTCATGTTTTTGATGGCTGCATAATATTCCATTGTATACCACATCTTCTTTATCCATTCATCTGTTGATGGACTTCTAGGCTCTTTCTATAGTTGGCTATTGTGGACATTGCTGCTATAAACATTGGGGTGCACGTACCCCTTCGGACATTTGTATCTTTGGGGTAAATACCCAGTAGTGCAATTGCTGGGTCGTACGGTAGCTCTATTTTCAACTTTTTGAGGAACTTCCATACTGTTTTCCAGAGTGGCTACACCAGCTTGCATTCCCACCAACAGTGTAGGAGGGTTCCCCTTTCTCCGCATCCCCGCCAACATCTGTCGTTTCCTGACTTGTTAATTTTAGCCATTCTGACTGGTGTGAGGTGTTACCTCATTGAGGTTTTGATTTATATTTCCCTGATGCCAGTGATGTTGAGCACTTTTTCATGTGTCTGTTGGCCATTTGGATGTCTTCTTTGCAGAAATGTCTGTTCATGTCTTCTGCCCATTTCTTGATTGGATAATTTGTTCTTTGGGCGTTGAGTTTGATAAGTTCTTTATAGATTTTGGATACTAGCCCTTTATCTGATATCTCCTTTGCAAATATCTTCTCCCATTCTGTCGATTGTCTTTTGGTTTTGTTGACTGTTTCTTTTGCTGTGCAAAAGCTTTTTACCTTGATGAAGTCCCAATAGTTCATTTTTACCCTTGCTTCCCTTGCCTTTGGCGCTATTTCTAGGAAGAAGTGGCTGCGGCTGAGGTCGAAGAGATTGTTGCCTGTGTTCTCCTCAAGGATTTTGATGGATTCCTGTCTCACATTTTGGTCTTTCATCCATTTTGAGTCTATTTTTGTGTGTGGTGTAAGGAAATGGTCCAGTTTCATTCTTCTGCATGTGGCTGTCCAATTTTCCCAACACCATTTGTTGAAGAGATTTTTTTTCCATTGGACATTCTTTCCTGCTTTGTTGAAGGTTAGTTGATCATAGAGTTGAGGGTCCATTTCTGGGCTCTCTATTCTGTTCCATTGATCTATGTGCCTGTTTTTGTGCCAGTACCATACTGTCTTGATGATGACAGCTTTGTAATAGAGCTTGAAGTTTGGAATTGTGATGCCAACAGCTTTGCTTTTCTTTTTCAACATTCTTCTGTCTATTCGGGGTCTTTTTTGGTTCCATACAAATTTTAGGATTATTTTTTCCATTTCTTTCAAAAAGTTGACGGTGTTTTGATAGGGATTGCATTAAATGTGTAGACTGCTCTAGGCAGCATAGACATTTTCACAATATTTGTTCTTCCAATCTGTGAGCATGGAACGTTTTTCCATTTCTTTGTGTCTTCCTCAATTTCTTTCATGAGTATTTTATAGTTTTCTGAGTACAGATTCTTTACCTCTTTGGTTAAATTCATTCCTAGGTATCTTAATGGTTTGGGTGCAGTTGTAAATGGGATCAACTCCTTAATATGTCTTTCTTCTGTCTTGTTGGTGGTGTATAGAAATGCTACTGATTTCTGTGCATTGATTTTATATCCTACCACTTTACTGAATTCCTGTATGAGTTCTAGCAGTTTTGGGGTGGAGACTTTTAGGTTTTCCACATAAAGTATCATATCATCTGCAAAGAGTGAGAGTTTGACTTCTTCTTTGCCGATTTGGATGCCTTTGATTTCTTTTTGTTGTCTGATTGCTGTGGCTAGGACTTCTAATACTATGTTGAATAGCAGTGGTGATAGTGGACATCCCTGCCGTGTTCCTGACCTTAGGGAGAAAGCTGTCAGTTTTTCCCCATTGAGAATGATATTCGCTGTGGGTTTTTCATAGATGGCTTTTATGATATTGAGGTATGTATCCTCTCTCCCTACACGCTGAAGAGTTTTAATCAAGAAAGAATGCTGTACTTTGTCAAATGCTTTTTCTGCATCTATTGCGAGGATCATATGGTTCTTGTGCTTTCTTTTATTAATGTATTGTATCACGTTGATTGATTTGCGGATGTTGAACCAACCTTGCAGCCCAGGGATAAATCCCACTTGGTTGTGGTGAATAATCTTTTTAATGTACTGTTGGATCCTATTGGCTAGTATTTTGGTGAGAATTTTTGCATCCATGTTCATCAGGGATATTGGTCTGTGATTCTCCTTTTTGATGGGGTCTTTGTGTGGTTTTGGGATTAAGGTAATGCTGGCCTCATAAAATGAGTTTGGAAGTTTTCCTTCCATTTCTAGTTTTTGGAACAGTTTCAGAAGAATAGGTATTAATTCTTCTTTAAATGGTAGAATTCCCCTGGGAAGCCATCGGGCCCTGGGCTCTTGTTTGTTGGGAGATTTTTCATTACTGCTTCAATTTCCTTAGTGGTTATGGGTCTGCTCAGGTTTTCTATTTCTTCCTGGTTCGGTTTTGGTAGTTTCTACATCTCTAGGAATGCATCCATTTCTTTTTTTTTTTTTTTTTTTTTTTTTTTTTTTTTTTTTTTTTTTGTTCTTATAATTTTTTGTATTTCTTTGGTGTTGGTTGTGATCTCTCCTCTTTCATTCATGGTTTTATTTATTTGGGACCTTTCTCTCTCTCTCTCTCTCTCTTTTTTTTTTTTTTTTTTTTTGATAAGTCTGGCCAGGGGTTTTTTATTTTTTTTTAATTTTTTCATAAAACTCCTAGTTTCATTGATCTGTTGTACTGTTCTTTTGGTTTCTGTTTCATTGATTTCTGCTCTGATCTTTATTATTTCTCTTCTCCAGCTGGGTTTAGGCTTTATTTGCTGTTCTTTGTCCAGCTCCTTTAGGTGTAAGGTTAGGTTGTGTATTTGAGACCTTTCTTATTTCTGGAGAAAGGCTTGTATTGCTATATACTTCCCTCTTAGGACCGCCTTTGCTGCATCCCAAAGATTTTGGACAATTGCATTTTCATTTTCATTTGTTTCTGTGAATTTTTTTAATTCTTCTTTAATTTACTGGTTCATTCATTCTTTAGTAGGATGATCTTTAGCCTCCATGTATTTGAGTTCTTTCCAACTTTCCTCTTGTGACTGAGTTCTAGTTTCAAAGCATTGTGGTCCAAAAATATGCAGGGAATGATCCCAATCTTTTGGTACCAGTTGAGACCCAATTTGTGACCTAGGATGTGATCTATTCTGGAGAATGTTCCATGGGCACTAGAGAAGAATGTGTATTCTGTTGCTTTGGGATGGAATATTCTGAATATATCTGTGAAGTCCATTTGGTCCAGTGTGTCATTTAAAATCTTTTATTTCCTTGTTGATCTTTTTCTTAGATGATCTGTCCATTTCAGTGAGGGGGGTGTTAAAGTCCCCCACTATTATTGTATTATTGTTGATGTGTTTCTTTGATTTTGTTATTCACTGGCTTATATAATTGGCTGCTCCCATGTTAGGGACATAGATATTTACAGTTGTTAGATCTTGTTGGATAGACCCTTTAAGTATGATATAGTGTCCTTCCTCATCTCTTATTATAGTCTTTGGTTTAAAATCTAATTTGTCTGATATAAAAATTGCCACCCCAGCTTTCTTTTGATGTCCATTAGCATGGTAAATGGTTTAACACCCCCTCACTTTCAATCTGGAGGTGTCTTTGTGTCTAAAATGAGTCTCTTGCAGACAGCATATTGATGGGTCTTGTTTTTTTTTTTTGTATCCCATCTGATAGCCTGTGTCTTTTGATTGGGGCATTTAGCCCATTTACATTCAGGGTAACTATTGAAAGATATGAATTTAGTGCCATTGTATCGCCTGTAAGGTGACTGTTACTGTGTATTGGCTCTGTTCCTTTCTGGTCTATGTTACTTTTAGGCTCTCTCTTTGCTTAGAGGACCCCTTTCAATATTTCTTGTAGGGCTGGTTTTGTGTTTGCAAATTCTTTTAGTTTTCGTTAGTCCTGGAAGCTTTTTATCTCTCCTTCTATATTCAGTGACACCCTAGCTGGATATAGTATTCTTGGCTGCATATTTTTCTCATTTAGTGCTCTGAATATATCATGCCAGTCCTTTCTGGCCTACCAGGTCTCTGGATTGGTCTGTTGCCAATCTAATGTTTCTATCATTGTAGGTTACAGACCTCTTGTCCCGAGCTGCTTTTAGGATTTTCTCTTTGTCTCTGAGACTTGTAAGTTTTACTATTAGATATTGGGGTATTGACCTATTTTTATTGGTTTCTGAGGGGGGGTTTTCTGTGCCTCCTGGATTTTCATGCCTGTTTCCTTCCCCACATTAGGGAAGTTCTCTGCTATAATTTGCTCCAATATACCTTCTGCTCCTCTCTCTTTCTTCTTCTTCTGGGATCCCAATTATTCTAATATTATTTCATCTTATGGTATCACTTATCTCTCGAATTCTGTCCTGTGACCCAGTAGTTGTTTATCTCTTTTACTCAGCTTCTTTATTCTCCATCATTTGGTCTTCTATATCACTGATTCTCTCTTCTGCCTCATTTATCCTAGCAGGTAGAGCCTTCATTTTTTATTGCACCTCAGTAATAGCCTTTTTGATTTCAATGTGGTTATATTTTAGGTTCTTTTATTTCTCCAGAAAGGGTTTCTCTAGTATCTTCCATGCTTTTTTCAAGCCCAGCTAGTATCTTTATAATCGTCATTCTGAACTCTAGTTCTGACATCTTACGAATGTCTGTATTGATTAGGTCCCTGGCAGTTGGTATTGCCTCTTGTTCTTTTTTTTTGAGATGAGTTTTTCCATCTTGTCATTTTGTCCAGAGGAGAAGAGATGAATGAGAGAACAAATGCTAACAGGGTAACAACGACCCCAGAAAAATATACGCTAAACAAATCAGAAGAGACCTGAAACTGGGGAAAAAGAAAGGGAAAGAAAGAAAAAAGAAAAAAAAAAGAAAAAGAAGAAAAGGATATGATCAAATATGATCAGGCTGGTGAATAGATCAGTGCCACACACTAGATTTTGGGCATATTTTGGTTTGTTATAAAAAACTGCCCCCCAAAATTTTAATGAAAGAAAAAGTTATATATGTATAAAAATAAGGGTAAATACAATGAAGGGATGGAATATGACTGTAAAGATGAAAATTATAAAAGATTTTATAAAAGAAATTGATAAGATAAGTTGGTTGAAAAAAGGAAGAAGAGAAATTTGAAAAAAAAAAAAAGGGGAGAGAATGTGATCAGGCAGGAGACTATAACAAACCCATACACTAGAGATTTAGGGTATATTTTGGTCTGTTAGAAGAAACTTTATCCCAAAATTTTAAAGAGAGAACAACTTATATATATATCAAAAGTAAGATTAACTACAATGAAGGGATAGAATATGACTCTAAAAATGAAAAATAAGAAAGATTTTAAAAAAAGGGATTGATAAGATGTTTGTTGAAAAAGGGAAAAAGAAAAATTTTAAAAATAGAAAAAAAAGAAAATTAAAAAAATTAACTTTGAAAAACTAAAGAATCATGGGGAAAAAAACATGAATTCTATGAGCTGTATTCCCGTAGTGCTAGAGTTCTGCGGTTCTCATTGATCCGTAAACTTGGTCTTGGCTGTCTGTTCTTGCTGATCTTCTGGGGAAGGGGCCTGTTGCCGTGGTTCTCAAATGTCTTTGCAGGTGGTGGAACTGCCTCGCCCTTGCCGGGATGGGGCTAAGTAATCTGCTGGGGTTTGCTCTTGGGTAGCTTTTGTTCCCTGCAAGCTTTCTGTAGAGCTTTGGAGGACAGGAGTGAAAATGGCGGCCTCCCAAGCTGAGAACTCCCAAGCCGAGAACTCGGGGCCCCACTCCTCAGTGAGCCCCCAGAGAAAAGCAGTCAATCACTCCCATCTCCCTGGTCTCCGGTGCACAACTGCTCACCCGGCCTGTGACCAAGCCTTTCTATCTCTGGCGCATGACCCCGTGTGGAGTCTCCAAACCCAGCAGATCCCTGCGGTGCACTCCCGCGCCGCTCCTCTTGGGGGAGGAAGAGGAGTCTACCCGGATCTGCCGCTTGTTGTGTCCCTGCTGGAAGAACAGTGGCCCGACTGTGCCACTGATCACGGTTTATGGCAACACCGAGCTGAGAGCCCGCTCCTCGGCTCCATCTTTGCAGCCGGCTTCCCCGCTCCGATACCTGGGAGCTCTGCCACACTCAGGCACCACCGGGTCTTTCTGTGACCCCGAGGGTCCTGAGACCACACTGTCCCAGCGAGGATTCCACCCCCTGCTTAGCCACTGGAGTGACCTCCCTCAGCGGAGCTGACTTCTAAAAGTTCTGATTTTGTGCTCCGTGGCTCTATCACTTGCTGGTGTGGGCTGATGGAGGCTCCTCCAGCCTCTGTCTTCCTAAATATTGCCTCGGATTCACTTCTCCGCCCGTCCTACCTTCCAGAAAGTGGTTGCTTTTCCGTTCATAGAATTACTGCTATTCTTTTCTTCGATCTCCTGTTGAGTTTGTAGGTATTCAGAATGGTTTGATAACTAGCTGAATTCCTAGGACCAGATGAAATTTAGGTCTCCTACTCCTCTGCCTCTTTCTCCTCCCTCTCCTATATTGTATATTTGAAAGTTGCTAAGAGAGTAGAGCTAAATGTTCTCATCACAAGAAAAAATTTGTTAACTATGCTAGGTGATAAATGTTAACTAATTTTATTGTGGTAATCATTTTATAATATATATGTATATCAAATCATTGTGTTATATACCTTAAAGTAATACAATATGTCCATTATATCAATAAAATTGGGAAGAAAGAAATGGAACAAGTGAGTTTGGTGACTCGAATGTTGAATGGTGTAAGGTTAAGAAAGCCTATTGTCTCCCAGTTTGAATAAATTCTTGGTCTTAAGGTCTTGAAAGCAGAGGACCAGATTGAGATTCATCTGGCTTTCTCTCTTTAGATGACACTCCTACACTGGACCTAGCTTCATTCATTTTATTTTATTTGTCTTTACTGTACTCATCCACTTTTAAAAATGACTTAAAAAATGTACAAATAAATTAGTTTTGAGTACTGATAGAAAGGATTCCAATTCAGTGCACTTCTACCCCTATAGGGATTCAAATGATATAAAATAGTATGGTGAAATTTCCCTGAAAAAAATTAGTCCCATGACTGTCCTTGAAAAGTATAAAGAGTAGTACTGTAATAAGAAATGGAAGGGCAAGGTAAAGTGTGCAGTATAACAATTTTCACACTTTTCCTCTCAGTACTTCAGATGGTTCAGAAGAATAAGCCAAAAGGTGATTGATTGGGAGGGGGCATGTCCCAAAGTCAGTGCAAACAAAACATTTTTGTCTTAATTTTAGCTTAAAAATCTATGGGGGGAAGTCATGGGTAATTTGTCTTCTTAACCATAATGTTTGCATATAGGTATGGGTACTCAGTACGTGGAAATATAGTGAATAAAAATTCATTTTTGACTTTTTTGTTTGGAAAAAGATTTCTGGTTTTGAGTAAATACCCTCATCTCTTTATATGTTGCTCATGTACTGTCATTTCCAGAAGTGGATCTTGGTGGGTCACACTCCTAGAAACACAGAGTTATAGGTTACTTAGGTGAGAATTAAATGAGATAATAGATGAAGATCACCTTACAACGCATAATATGCCACATTAAGAGTGAGAGTTTTTGTTTGTTTTCATTTTTGTTTTTAAATCTTAGTGTTTTTTACAACTTAAGTTCTCTCAGAATTGGGTTTTATGCCCAAGTAAAAAATTAATAGGGGAGAAAATATTAAGACGTAGGGCAGGAGGCTTTTTGGCTTAGACTTTCTTTGACAGGATTAGGATCAGGTACAACAAAGTTAACTAAAACATTGGTATAATTGATGCCCTTGCAGGAGGGAGCACTGGCAGCTGCTGGGTAATTTGAAGACTACCGTGGAGGGTTTGGTGTCAGCCAACAGTCCCAACGTCTGGTCCAAGTATGGTGGCCTGGAACGGCTTTGCAGGGACATGCAGAGCATCCTCTATCATGGGCTCATCCATGACCAGGTATGTAAACCTCTTCTTTTTTGCCAGATTAACTGTACCACTTGTTGGAAAGAAACAGTTGCATTAAGTTGTTGGCAGGGAGAAGATGAAGGCCACTAGTCTGTGAGCCCTTGAGGGTAGAACTGTAATATGATGATGAGGAGGAGGACAATAAGGACAATGATGATGAATCACTAGGATTTTTCTCTTAGGAGCACCTTAGGGCACATCTGAGAAGTATTTACAGAATATTGTCATTTTTAGAATATCCTCAGCATCATTTTGTAGATAACTGGTTGATTCTTGGGAATGGTAGTTTTAGTTATAGCTTAATTTTTTAAAATATAAACTTTATTGATATTGAGTTTCTTTTCTGTAATATCCTCAAACACTCTAATAAACTTTGAGTATTGATAAGGAGTGAAATGTAATAATACTTAATGGTTTTTGCTTCATCTTTGGCAATTACTCCATTTGCAGTATTTTAAATAAGGTTCAGATCTGGATAAAATTGTCAAGTGAGTCATTGGCTCTGGTATCCTCCTACTTTAAAAAATTAGACCTCACAAATATGTGCATAATCATGTGTTCCCAAACACTCATGCTCATCCCGTGTCAGGATCTAGTATTCTTCCCTGGAACTCTCTCTCTTGAGCCAAGCTTGTCTTTTTCTTTTTTAATCAGAACTTATTCTCAACTAGACTAGCAGTCACATTGAAAAAGAGCTAATCAAATAATTGGCATTAAGGTATTCACAGTTGATAGGATTTAATATGCTACCCTCCCTTCTAAAAATATGTGTATATTACTTCTGAACAGTATCTTCAAACTAACGTTCCTATTGGATATTTTCAGAATTCAATGGAGAAGTTGGCTTAGGTTAGATTTTCTTTATTCAGAATAAGTTCTGAAAGTGAGGGTCTCTCAAAGAATTTCTTAATGGTTATTGTTATTCAAACACCATTCTGGGAATTTGGGGGCAGCATTGTGTGGTACACTGATAAAAGTCTTTGGAATCAGATAGAACCTAGATTGAAATCTAGACTCATTGCTCAGGTCCTTGGGAAAAAAAAAATGAAATAGTAGTTACCGTTATAGACTTCTGAGTTGGACTGCTCAGATTTTAATCCCAGCTTCAGCACTGGGTAGTATTGGGTAAGTTACTGCTTTATGCCTCTGTTTACTCATTTGTAAAATAATCATAGGATTGTGAGAATTAAATGAGGTGATATACATGAAAAGCTTTAAAATACATAAGAAGTTGACAGTTGATCTTAACTATTAGGCAATATTAATTTTTTTGAGGCTTGTTTTTCTCATCTATAAAAATGAGGATAATGTTATTTATATCATAATGTTTGCTGGAAAGATGAAATGAAATAGCATACAAATTTGCCTAGTGCAGTTGGTGGCACGTAGGAAATAATAATTGTTTCTTTCATTTTTTTAAGTTTCAAGTTACATGTAGTCCTATGGGAAAAAAAATAGTTACGAAGACTGGAATTTATAGAACAAATAAGTCAACCCACTGCAATCTGGTTTTTGCCCATACCACTGGTGATCTTGCTACTGAAATTTAAGTAAAATCATGTCCATGTTACCAGATCCATGAACATTTCTTCTCCTTTGAACACTGTCTTATGTTCTTCACTGTTGACCATCATCACACCTTGACTTACTTGTATGGCATTATGATTTTTTTTTTTAAAGATTTTATTTATTTATTTGACAAAGAGAGAGACAGTGAGAGAGGGAACACAAGCAGGGGAAATGGGAGAGGGAGAAGCAGGCTTCTCGCTGAGCAGGGAGTCTGATGCGGGGCTTGATCACAGGACCCTGGGATCATGACCTGAGCTGAAGCAGACACATAACCGACTGAGCCACCCAGGCACCCCGGCATTATTATCTTCTAATGTCATAGAGTTCTCCACCCTCTGTGACCATTCCTTCTTAGTTTCTTTCCCTGGAAAGAAACATCTTTTTGGATTTTAGCATTTAATGGGATTCTGTCCTATGTCCTTATCTCTTCTTACTTTGTACATTTTCCCGAAACAGCCTCATCCACTTGCATTGTTTTAACTATCACCTATGTACTGAAGACCCCCAGCTCAGACACCTCTGCTGAACTCCAGATCCATAAGACTAGCTGTCTGCTATACATTATATAATATAGCTGTCTGTCATACAGGCCAAGCATAACATGACCCAAAACAAACTTATTTTCCTCATGAGATTGCCCTTCCTCCTATTTTTAACACTAATTTGTGGCATTGCCAGCTACCAGTCTCCTAAGCCAGAAACTTGGGAATCATGCCACATGTACAAAAACTCAACACAAGTTTCCCAGGCTGATGACCGAAATAACTACTAAATTAGTGTCACTACCATTTAGTGGTTAAGCACTTGCATCTTGATGGCAAAAAGGTTCTTTTCTTGGCTCTGTTACTAATTTTACATTGTCATCTAGAGTAATGACTTCACCATATTACAAGGCGGTTTTCCCATCTGTGCCAGAAAGAGAAAATGTCATAATGAAATAGTAACGTCAATGGGATTCCAAATGAAGGATGTGTGGTAAATGCAAAACAATGTTAATGTATATCGTTAGAATTATTAGTGAATGATATCTGTGAAAGCATGTGGTTATCAGAATGAAAAATATTAAGGTATATGGTCATCTGCAAAATAGCAGTAGTGTTCGTAAGTGAAAACAGAATAAACCAGGCAAATCTGTCATACACACACTTTTCAACTACAGTCTGTAATGGAAAGAATCATAACCAGAAGATCCATACCACTTTCACTGCTGCTTTGTTCTGCCTTGTGAAGATCTAACAATTAATGTCTGTGTCAAGGACTTCTTTTTCCCTTTGATTTCCTCCCTAAAGATTAAGGCTTTCAAAGGCTTCTGGCTGCTGCGTCATCAGGAAGCTATTCTGGGTGTTGTGCCCTTGGAGAGGGGGAAGGGATACAGTGATTCACGCTGGTCATATCTATTCTGTGCTTTCACGAGGATGTGTTATGGAATGTGAACTTTATTTTTTTAAATCACTCAGGACCTTATGAAAGCTATAACATCATGACCATATTTTTAGAGGGATCTCATTTTCCCTGACAGCCTGCATCAGGGCTACCTTTTAGTTTTCCCATTAGGCAAGGCATATTTGATCTTTTCTTTTCTACTGCTTAGAAATGTGGAGACACTCCGTCCCTAAGATTCCTCAGCTGAGTAGGAGAAATAAAAAGATTCTCCTCTTTTCCACCACCAAGAAGAAACCTCTTCTTGGCAATATAGGTGGCCCAATTTAAAAAATAACAATAACAACACAAAAGACCTCTGTGTATTTTTTTTCTGAATATATGTTATATATTTTTATTTGTTAAAAATTTGGAAAATACCGAAAAAGAATTTGAAGAAAGTAAATATCACCCTCAAGTCAACACCAAGTATTATTGCTCTTTAACATTTTGGTAGATCTTATTTTTTTTCTATGCATTTATGTGCTTTTTAAAATATTAAGATTGTACTGTATATATCATTCTGTAACTTGCTTTAAAATATTTAATTTTTTAAATACATTTTATATATTTAATTTTTTAAATAATACATTTATATGGTTTAAAAAAGCATATAACTATATTCAGTGAAATATCTTGTTTCCTTCCAGTCCTGTAGTTAACTGCTATTTACCAGTTTCTTTCCAGAGAATTTTTATGTTTATAAAAGATTTTATGAATACTTTTCTTTGCTACACTTCTTGATTTTTCATACAAATAAAAGCATGCTATAATTACTATTCTGCACCTTGGTTTTTTCACTTGATATGTCTTGTGATTCATTCCAAATCATTACATAAAGTGCTTTTTCTTTTTTACAGCTGTCATTTTATAATATTCCATTGTATGTACCATAATTTATGTAACCAGTCCCCTGGTAATGGACTTTTAGATTACTTCCAGTTGTTTACAGTTAGTAACAGTGCTACGGTGAATAAACCTTGTGTATAGGTCATTTTGCCCTTTACCATAGGATATTCCTAGAAGTAGAATTTTTAGGCTAAAGGGTATGTGCATTTCAATTTGGATAGATACTGCTAAATTGCCCTCCAGGAAGTTATGTCTATTTACATCCTCACCAACAATGTATAAGAGTATTTGCTTCTCCATACCCATGTCAGTATAGGATGTTACTAAACTGTAAACTATCACCAATATGATAGGTAAAAATTTACATTCCTCTTATTATGAAAGATGTTTATGAGAGCCTTATTTTCTATGAACTTTTTCCTATTTTCCCCCATTTAACTTAGATTGTTAGTCTTTTCCTATGGGTTTGTAAGAGTTCTTTATTAATGGAATTAATCCTTTGTCTGTAATGTGAATTGCAAATATTTTCTCCTGGTTTGTCTTTTGCCATTTCATATGATGACTTTTATATGTAGAAATATCTGATGGGGGGGCAAAGGGAGAGGGAGAGAGAATCTTTTGTTTATTTATTTTGAGAGAGAGCACACACATGCACTCGTGGTGGGGAGGTGCAGAGGGAGAGAGAGAATCTCAAGCCGACTCCCCACTGAGCATACACACATGGGGATTGATCTCACAATCTTGAGATCATAACCTGAGCTGTAATCAAGAGTTGGGCACTTAACCAACTGAGCCACCCGGGCGCCCCTCTGATTTTTAGTAAGTCAAACTGATCATTTCTTTCAGGGCTTCTGGGCTCTGTATGATGCTCTGAAAGGGCTTCCCCACTGTACAGTTATTACAAATGTTTCTCCCTGGTTTCTTCTATTAATGGCTTAATTTTTTACATTTAAACCATTTCATCTGTAATTTATTTTGAAGATACTTAATGCCCTCGGCACACAGATCTAATTCTGGTTTTTTATTATTGTCTGTTGTCTATTTTGTGTCATCTCTGCTCAGTTTTAATTATTGTAGCTTTTCATTATGGTAGGAATAGCCCCTCACTTGTACAGCATCTTTTTTTTTTTTAAGATTTTATTTATTTATTTGACAGAGACAGAGACAGTAAGAGCAGGAACACAAGCAGGGGGAGTGGGAGAGGGAGAAGCAGGCTTCCCGCCGAGGAGGGAGCCCGATGTGGGACTCGATCTCAGGACCCTGGGATCATGACCTGAGCGGAAGGCAGACGTTTAACGACTGAGCCACCCAGGCGCCCTGTACAGCATCTTCTGTTGTTGATTTTTTCCCCCTGACATTCAAACATTTGTCATTTTATTTACGCCTTAACTGCTTCATCATTTTTGGATAAGGACAGGAAAACCTTCTTATACAATGTGATCTGAATCATTTTCTGATCAAATGAGGGCAATTAAGGAGTCATTCAAACATTTTATTTTATTTTAAAACATCTAAAATTACGTTTGTTCAACAATCTTTGGCTATAGGGCCAAAACCTTTTCTGGGAGTATGGATCCACTGATGGAGTTTCATATCATCTTTCTTGAATAAATTGCACCCATAATACATGATACAGGACTTCCAGTTTTAATTTCTTTATACTGGACTAGCAGTTTAAAGATCCAGTAATCTGAGTATAAAACCTACATTTTTAGTTTTTTTTTTCCTTCTAACTTTGAAAGTTGTCTTGCCTCTACATAGTTTGACATCAAGTTTTTATAGAAGTTTTTGTGTGGGCATAAATTTTCAGCTCCTTTGGTTAAATACCAAGGAATGTAATTGCTGGATCCTATGGTAAGAGTATATTTAGTTTTGTAAGAAACTGCCAAACTGTCTTCCAAAGTAGCTATACCATTTTGCATTGTCACCAGCAATGAATGAGAGTTCCTTTTGCTCCGCATCCTCATCAGCATTTAATGTTGGTATTGTTTTGGATTTTGGCCATTCTAATGTAAGTATATAGTGGTACTGTGTTGTTTTAATTTGCGTTTCCCTGATGATATATGATGTGGCATATCTTTTCATGTGCTTATTTGTCTTCTGTATATCTTCTTTGGCAAGGTGTCTGTTAAGGTCTTTGGCCCATTTTTTAAGTCAGATTGTTTGTTTTCTCATTGTTGTGTTTTAAGAGTTCTTCATATATTTTGGATAACATTCCTTTATCATACGTGGCTTTGCAAGTATTTTCTCCCAGTTCGTGGTTTGTCTTTTCTTTCTCTTGACATTGCTGGTCACAGAGCAGAAGTGTTTAATTTTAGTGAAGTCTAGCTTATCAGTTCTTTGTTTCATGGATCATGCTTTTGGTCTTGTATCAAAAAAGTCATCACCATACCCAAGGCCATCTAGGTTTCTTCCGATGTTATCTTCTAGAAGATTTATAGTTTTGCATTTTACATTTAGGTCTATGACTTATTTTGACTATTTTTGTGACAAGTGTAAGGTCTGTGTCTAGATTCATTTTTTTTGCATGTGGATGTCCAGTGTTCCAGCACCATGTTGAAAAGACTATAATTGCTCCATTGTATTGCCTTTGCTCCCTTGTCAAAGATTAGTTGACTTTATTTATGCGTGTCTGTTTCTGAGCTCTCTATTCTGTTTCACAGATCTGTTTGTCTATTTATTCCCCAGTACTACATTGCCTTGATTACGGTGCCTTTATAGTAAGTCTTCAAGTCAGATAGTGTAAGTCCTTTTTGAAGAAAAACTTTGCTCTTGTCTTTCAATATTGTTTTAGCTATTCTGGGTCTTTTGCTTCTCCATATAAACCTAACAATGAGTTTGTTGATATCCAGAAAATAACTTGCTAGAATTTTGATTGGATTGTATTGAATCTGTAGATCAAGTTGGGAAGAACTGACATTTGACAATATTGAGTGTTCCTATCCATGAATATGGATTATCTCTGTATTTATTTGGTTCTTTGCTATCTTTCGTCAGTGTTTTATAGTTTTCCTCATGTAGATCTTGTACATATTCGTGTTAGATTTATATCTAAGTATTTCATTTTCGGGAGTTTTTATTTTCAAATTCCACTTGCTCATTGCTGATATATAGGAAAGTGGTTTGTTTTTCAAGTTAACCTTGCATCCTATGACCTTGCTATAATCACTTACTAGTTCCAGGAACTTTTTTGTTGATTTTTTAGAATTTTCTACTTAGATGATTATGTCATCTGTGAACAAAAGCGGTTTTATTCCTTCCTTCCCAATCTGTATGCCTTTTCTTTTCTTTTCTTTTCTTTTTTTTTTCCTTCTTATTGCATTAGCTAGGGCTTCCAGTAAGATGTTAAAAAGTTGTGGGAAGAGGAGACATCTTTGCTTTGTTCCCGATCTTAGTGGGAAAGCTTTGAGCTTCTTACCATTAAGTATGATGATAGCTGTAGGTTTTTGTAGATGTTCTTTATCAATTTGAAGAAGTTCCCCTCTATTCCTAGTTTACTGAGAGTTTTTATTATGAATGGGTGTTGAGTTTTGTCAGATGCTTTTTCTGCATCTATTGATATGATCATGTGATTTTTTTTTTTCTTATTTGGCTGTTGATGTGATGAATTATTCCATCACATTCCATTGATGTGATTTGATGTGTTGATTTTGGAATGTTGAACCAGCCTTGTATTGGTGTAAATCCTGCTTGGTTATGGTGTACAATTATTTCTATACAATGTTGGATCTGATTTGCTAATATTTTGTTGAGGATTTTTGCGCCTATGTTCATGAGAGATATTGGTCCATAGTTTTCTTGTGATGTTTTTTTCTGGTCTTGGTGTTCGGATAATGCTGGCCTCATAGAATGATTTGGGGAAGTATTTTCCTCTGCTTCTGTTTTCTTAAAGGCATTATAGGGAATTGGTATAAATAAATGTTTAGTAGAATTCACCAGAGAACCCATCTAGGCCTGGTGCTTTTGGTTTTGGAAAGTTATTAATTGTTGATTACATTTTTCTTAGGAGGTATAAGCCTACTCAGATTATCTCTTTCTTTCTGGTAATATTTGGCAGATTGTATCTTTCAAGGAATTGGTCTATTTCACCTAGGTTGTCACACTAGTGAGCATAGAGTTGTTTATAGTATTCCTCTGTAATGTCCATGATATCTATAGTGATGTCCCTAATTTGATTTCTGAGTTAGCCTAGAATTTTGCCTAAAGAAAGGAAACCAAGTTTAGATCCTATTCACGTAGGTGTAACTAACCAGGAGACATGCTGGAGTTGATATTCCACTGCTGCCCATCCCTGGCTGCTCAGTGTCCACTAAGCCACAGAACAGAGATCAGAAACACTGCCACACTGCTGCCAAGATCTTAAAGGTCTTCATGACTCCAGTTGGCAAAAGAGCCTGTACAGCTGACACTTCTAATTCTCACTTCTACCTTACCAGTCTAGGTGAGAAACCCATTGACATTTGAGATGCTTTTTGGGCCACATATTAAGTTCCAATATAAGGACTCCTTCTAGGCTGTTTATTTTGTTCTGTTGGTTAGTCTGTCTCTTAATACTTGTGCTACGTCTGTACTTCTTAATTATTTAGATTTCAGTTTTAACCCGTGCCCAGTAATCTCAGAAAGGATTCTCAAAAAATAAGAATTAGATTGTCCTAGTATAAACATTTACCTTCTCCAGTTCAGGCCTTTGCCAGCGTGAGACTATTTTATCTAGAATTGATCATTTCTTTGACTCTAAATACAGCCCTTTCCTGACCTGGGTAGCATGGTGAAAAGCAGGTCTTTCCTTATTTGATTTTGCAGTAAAAACTGAAGACATACATCTCTGATTTTTAACAAGTAACTTAAACTCTTCACCAGTTTTAAGGTTTGCCTTCTGGGGCTGAATGGTGGAGAGATGAGGGAGAAATCAGATTATTTTCATTGTGTAACCTTCTATGTCATATGCATGCATTACCTGCTCAAAAGAACAATTAAAACCATTTTTTTAACAATTATCCTTAAAAAGGGTGAACATGTGTATATATCCTTTTGATTGCTGCTGAGAATCTTTGTCGAGGCAGGGAAGGTTAGGCTTTTTTTCCTCCTCTCTTTGAATATCAACACCAGAACTAGATTTGGTCTAGGGTGGTGGTGATTTCTTCACCTTATGTGTTCCCACAGCAGGTGTGTTGCCGCCAGACTGATTACTGGCAGTTTGTGAAGGACATCCGCTGGCTCAGTCCCCACTCAGCCCTTCATGTGGAGAAGGTAAGAAGGGAAAAGTAACCACAAGGCTTTGTTGTTTGACGTTCTGTCTGAAGAGTCTCCTAGGCTAGAAGGATGGTGTGTGTCAAGTTTCCTATTAACTGAGGAAATTATTCCTGTAGGACTAATTTGGAGGAGAGGATTATTTGCTTTTAAAAAGAAACCGTGTTAAGCCCATTGCTCCAGGCTACTTTCTGTCCTCTGGGGAAGGGGTGAAAAAGTTTTGTTATTTTCAGAAGATCTGCGTATTAGGACCAGAAGGAAGCTGTTCAAAATCCTAGGAAAATGTCAAGAGGTTCCCTGAAGTGGTTGGAGAAGTAGGAATGAATGCTTATTAGTTCAGTATAGCACCTCTGATTTCCAGTCAGGGAAACAGCTCATGGAGGTTAGTGACTGGGCCAAAGTTACACAGGTGGTTCCAGATCAGTCACTGCCCAATGTATGTATCTATTTATTTATCTCTTCATTATGGAAGATTTCAAATATATACCAAATTAAAGAGAATAGTGTAATGAACCCTGAAATATCTATCACCTGTCTTCGATATTTGTCAGTATCTGGCTAGTTTTGTTTCATGTATATCCCAGCCACTGCCAGGTTCATTGCTGAGATGATGTCAGGAAAAGTAATTTGTTTTTAAATGATCAGGAAACCAAATCCTCAGGTGTCAGACTGGCCTTTTTTTGTGAGAAAAATCCAGAGCCCAGTGGTTTTCTTACATAGACTCTCTTTGTCCTTCTCACATAATTTTTCTTACCACCACTCCCCTTCACCTCCAACTAACTTCCTTTTCTAAACTATATTGCTGTAGTTCTTTCTTCTTAGAAGCTGCCTATGAGACCTTGCTTTTAGAAACAGCCAAGTAGAAGGAGGTTCCAGATAGAGAATGCTATGACTAGAGCCAAAACGAGATGCTCAGATGGCTTCTCTTTGGTGGAGAATCTTTGGTGGCATCTTCCCAGATCCTTTCCCCCAGGGTTTTTGTTGCATTGTTTTCTGGAGACCAGCTGAAATGGAGGACTCTGTGAGAGAAGCCAAGAGGTCAAGTTTATCCTTCCTCTCAGTACCGCAGGCTAGATGTCTCTTTGGAGCTGGAACATAAAGAGACATAAACATAAAGAGGTAGCAGTGTTTTCCTCTCCTAGAGCTGCGTATCAGGTCTTAGCTGCTTCGTTCTTCTCCAGTGGTCTAGGCCAGCAGCGGGGCCACTAATCCCCCCTCCCCTCTCCTTCCTCAGTAACCTCTAGATGCTACCTGGAGGAAAAGACCCCTCTGATCGCCTCCTCTTCCTGTCTTCATTTAGTTCTCGGGTCCTTAGGCGTCAGTCCTGTGGTCTTTACCAGGATGCGTGTTTTGACCCATGCCTCCTTGCCTCACAGTTCATCAGCCTGCACGAGAATGGCGAGAGCAGCACTGATGGCGTGAGCGAGCATGCTGTTGCCAAGTTGTGGCTGCAGCATAGCTTGCAGTGCCACTGTCTCTCCGCCCAGCTCCGGCCTCTGCTTGGGGACAGGCAGTATATCAGAAAATTCTACACAGGTACGTGGAGGTCACTTAGCCAGGATTGTTGCATATAATTCTTCATCTCTTCCACTTCACTCTCCCTTTATAGACTCTCACCCTGGGGCCCCAGACTTCCACTCGGTGCCGTAGAGATTCTAATCCGAAGCATGTGTCCAGTCTTCTTTATGAGTAAAACACGGTCCAACTTGATGCTAAGGTCTTCCCCTACTCCCATGGGTACAAACCGATAAGAATAACCACCGTTTACTGAGAATTTCTTATGTGCCAGTCACTGTTATGGACTGTTTATACATATACTCTTCCCAACAGCCCTGAGAGCCAGGTATTAATACCCCAGTTTTCCAATCGGGGAAGCAGAGCTCAAGGAGGCCAAGTCACCTCCAGCCAGGATTCAAATCTGGGACTCTGGGACTTTGAAGCCTCTTGTCACAGCCTCTCTATTATACTGTGCACTACCTAGCCTCTCCTATACGTACATGTCCCTGATTCCTCTTCTCTCTGCAGTGGCGTGATTCTCCTCAAGTCATTTTCACTTTTTGTCTCTTTCCTTCCCTGAGCCTCTCCCAGGCTGTGCAGGGAAGCCAGAGATCTCCCTGTTGGGCTCCATGGCAGCAGTAGCATTTCTCTCCCCAGATACTGCTTTCCTGCTAAGCAGCGCCCACGTCACGGCCATGCTCCAGTGCCTGGAAGCAGTGGAACAGAACAACCCCCGCCTCCTGGCTCAGATTGATGCGTCCATGGTAAGGGGGCAAGGAGTGATCTGTGTCTGTGCTGTGCCCCTGGACCTCACCATGGTATAACCCTCGGTAGCTGACTGCTTCTTTGTTTAGGCAGTTGTGAACTGAAAGGCTTTCATTAAAAAAGAAAAACTACTTGGAGAAGAAGGGGAGGTACCATTAAGTAGCTACTGAAGTAAAAAGTCTAAGCTTAAGGTCTATTTAAGGAGGGAGGTGTCTATTTTTTTTTTTAAGATTTTATTTATCTGACAGAGAGAGACACAGCGAGAGAGGGAACACAAGCAGGGGGCGTGGGAGAGGGAGAAGCAGGCTTCTGCAGAGCGGGGAGCCCGATGTGGGGCTCGATCCCAGGACCCCGGGATCGCTTAACAACTGAGCCACCCAGGCGCCCCGGAAGGTGTCTGTTTTTTAGATCCCTTTTTAAAATCCGTAGTCTGAGTAAGCTCTTCCTTAAGGGTAGGCTTGACAAGCTGGGGGGAAGAGGATGATTTTGAATCAGGGGTAGGACTTACAGTGCCATACCTAGTATGACCCAGTGTGACACAGGATCATTTTCGTCCTTGAAGTATAAAGAAAATTTAGTTGCTCGATATTGCTTATTGTTAACCCTCCAATTCACTCACTCCATCACTAACATCAGTTCCTCAGCTAGAATGGGGTCACAGTCCCTCTCCTTTCAGGAGAGATCCCCTATCTCTCTTGGTTTTTAAATTTTGATTCTTAGTTACCACCTATTAAATACTTCGTATGTGCCAGGCTTGGTGCTAGGCACAATACATGCATCATCTCGTTTAATTCTCACAGCTCTGTAACGTAGACATCAGTCGTGTTTTATAAAGGAAGCCAACTGAGGGACAGAGTAGGTAAGTCACTTGCTCCAAGTTTGTAAGTGGTAGGGTCCGAATATGAATACTGATTTATCTGATTTCTGACCATGTGCACAGTCTTAAGAAAGTTGTTGTACTACCTCTATGATAAAGCGCTCCTAGTGTCCCAGCTAGGATTCCAGTTTCAGAAGCTGTGGTGTATGACAGGACTTCAGGGTTTCAAAATTGTATGCTCTAATAGAGCAGTAGAGCTGTATGCCGTATCGATGGGTCCTGGCTGCGGTTCCAAGCCTGCTGCCAAAGGTCCACTTCTCCTAGCATTTCTGTAATGCCAAATGTTCCTCCTCTGAGGTCCTCTGTCCTCAGCTCTGACACATGTTTGTTTTGTAGTTTGCCAGAAAGCATGAGAGCCCACTGCTGGTAACCAAGAGCCAGAGCCTGACAGCTCTGCCTGGATCCACATATACCCCTTCAACCAGCTATGCTCAGCATTCCTACTTTGGGTCCTTCTCTAGCCTCCACCAGTCCGTACCTAACCACAGCTCAGGTATGGGGACAGGAAGGGGGGTAGTCATGACATGTATGCCCAGGCCCGGAAAGTAGGGGACTTTGTGGGTGCACACAGGAGGGTATAGATAGAGCCGTGGGTTGGTGCAGTTTGTCAAATTTCATGTCTTAATAATGGACATCTTAAAAAATTTTCTAGTAACTAGCCTAAGATAATTCAGCAGAATCATGGAAGTAATAGAGGAAAGAGAGATGTTTTTAGATTGCCCTGGATTTCTAATCCATATTGCCAAGAAGACCTTTGAATAATAATAGTTAACACTTATTGAGGGCCTGCCATGTGCAGGGCTCTGTTATAATCAGTTCATACATATTACTTCATTTGATCCTCAGAACAGTCCTATGCAGTAGGTGTTGTTATTATTGCTCATTTTACAGATGAGAAATGTATACTAGTAAGTGATGAAGCCACTGTGTCAAGAGCCCACGCTCTTACCTTACCTTACCCGGCTTACCTGCTTCTAAGCAATTTTTGCTGACTTCACATGGCGTACGTTTTCTGAGGTGATACCATGTGTCCCGGGCACCCAGTAATGATAAGGAGTTTGGTCATTAGTTGTAGAGAAGCCCTTCATAGGTACCAAAGATTTCCAGCTCACCTTTTTCTCCTCTTTTTATACCCTAGAAAGAAGATCTACTTCCTTTTCACTCTCTGGCCCTCCCCGAAAACCTCAAGAGAGCAGAGAGCACATCTCACCAGCGCAGGATCAAGTCTTCCAAGCTCCCCTGCTTCCAGTCTCGGCATTAGCCAGGGAAACCCCCTCAACCCCAAACGAGATGAGCTCTAGCACTCTGACCAGTCCGCTAGAGGCATCCTGGGTCAGCAGCCAGAATGATTCCCCCAGTGATGCCAGCGAGGGGCCCGAGTACTTGGCCATCGGCAGCCGGGATCCCCGAGGCCGGCCCGCCAGCTGTCAGAGCCACAGCAGCAAAGCTGAGAGCAGCGCCTCCACCTCATTCTCCTCCAGCGGCTCGCAGAAGCTGGCTTCTGCCGCTTCTCCCCGAGGCGAGCAGAAGGGAGGCGGGCAGGGCCAGCTGTCCAGCAGCCTTCGCAGGTCCAGCTTCTCGGAGGGGCAGACCCTCACTGCCACCGGTGGAACAAAGAAGAGCCATACTCGCTCCCATTCAGATACCAACATTGCCTCCAGAGGAGCCCCAGGTAATGACAGTCTCCAGCCCCTACTTAGAAAGTTACGTGTCTGATGACCTGACGGGGTATCCTGCTTATGAAGAAAGAGGGAAGCTTACAGTGTAATATGAATACCCAGGAAATCTCTCTGAGAGTATTTATGTTTGTTCCTTTATACATTGCCACATAGTAAATGTTTTCCTGGATTCTTTCAGTAGTTCCTTAGCATCAGAGGATAGTGTGACTAGTCAGTTTGAGTTTTTAGTGTTTCTCTCAGAGGGGAAATACTCATGAACTTTGAAAATAACCCCATTAAATTCCTCCCCTTTCTGTGATTCCTGACAAGTGTGGTCAGGTATAATACCAGTATGAGAGAGGCAAAGTGATATTGGGGTTTCCTCATTAAAACTAGGATATATGAGTGTGGGATGATGTGACCTAGGAAACCAGTAGCGGGGGCTGACTGCTGCATCACTAATTCAGGGTGCCAGGCAGCCCAGTAAGGAGGCCCTGGCCACTGAGCCCTCCCTCACACAAACCCCAGCTGCTAGCAGAGGGCACCCTCGGCATGGGAGAGGTGGGGCTCGTTGCTTTTGCCATCTCCCTGCCATCTTCTGTCATGGGTTGTTAGTTCTGGCAGGCTTTGGTTGGGTTTCGTTTGTAGGAGAACCTCCATAACAACAGGTATAACATGGGTCTCTGCGCTCAAAGCCAGTTCTGGGTAGGAAAGCCCCAGAAATAAAATATAAAAAATTAAAAAAAAAAAAAGAAGATGATTTCCTTTAGCAACTGGAGCTGCCATTGATTTCTCATTGTAATTTCTAGAAAGGTGAGAGCTGACGCCCTCATCTGAAACTTCTGAGTGACAAACTTGTTTCTGTTTTCTACTCAAGATGTGGTTTGCCTGATTGGAACTCTCTAGGAAAAAAAAATCTCCAAATCAAAGCCTGTCTTCCCACAAGCTTTCTTAGATGTGAAGAGTACATGGGTTAGCTCCTCACTTCACATCTGCTGCAGGCCTGCTGTCTGCTGTAGTCCAGGCCACTGGTCTTTGAGCATGGAAAACTTCCCTGCCCCCATTCTTGAATCCACATGGATTCCAGAAACCACGGTAACCTGCGTTGGAAAGGGGAGCCAGAGAAAACCTAAGCAAAAGGGTCTGAGGGAGAGGGGGTCGTGTGTAGCTTCTCGTATGAGTCAGCTACCTCGGTTCAGTAGCTGAGTACTTCAGCACTGGGGTTCCCTCCTGGGAGTTAAGTGCCCACCTCTGCTAGATGAAAGGACACTCTTTTTCTCACTCTGTTCTCATTTCCTCTGTTTGGACTCTCCTCTGCACCTGTCTGTCTACGTACAGGAGGCCCCAGGAATATCACCATTATAGTTGAAGATCCCATTGCAGGTTTGGGAGCCAGTCCTTTCTGTGTGCCGCCTCCTCCTTCTCTGTGACCATCTTGCTTAGTTCAGAACCTCCTTTTCCATTCTGGTGTCAAATCAAGTCTGGCTAGGTTGGCTAATCCTGCTGCGATTCTTAGACCTGTCTCTAAAATGGCACCGATATTTTGCATCCTGTGTTTTCTATCTATGACTTCCAGATGCCTCATTTAGTCTCCCAAGAGCTTCTGGGAGGCAGAGTCAAGATTTATCAATCCTGTTTTGCCTAAAGGTGAACCTGAAGCCCACTATTTTTCTAAGGCATCATGATGAATCAGTGGCAGAATTTTTTTTTTTATAACTGAGTACTTACTATGGATTACATTATTTTCCTTGAATTAACACCAGAATGTATTTTTTTCCCCTTTCTGTGGTCTCGGATGTGAATGCATGTTTTCTGCCTCTCCCAGAGTCCCGTTTCCCTTTTCTTTCACCTAACTTCCTTCCCCTTAAGTCCCATCCCACCCCCATTCCTGTCATTCACGGGCTTTTTCTTAAGTCTGTGACTTAAGTCTGTTTCTTTGGTTTTCATGGTGGTGTTCAAATGAAATGTTGTGTTCACTTCTGGGTTCATGGCAGTATTAGTAGTAGAATGTGTCTGCATGACTGAGTGGGGAGGGAGGACTGAATGCTATGGCCTCCTGGGCAAGCCACTGAGTATGTTAGCTTGGAAAAGGGAAGGTTAAAGAGGAGGGAGTTGACAGGACCACTGTTTGGAAGAGCATTGCTATTCTTAAGGAGATGAGAAATTGTAAGAAGACTCAAGTGAGTGTGAGGAAATCTAAGCAGTAGAGCCGTTCATTTGAATGGGCAGCATCAGGAGGTAGTTAACTCAGGAAGCAAAGGCTGGGTGGATGGCCTTTACGTGTTGTAAAGGAAGAGGGGGCTGGTGTTGGAGTTTGTGTTGTGCACTAAATTTGACTGGGGACCTCAAAGATCCCCTCCAAGTCATAGTTTCTTACCAAGGCATCGTGGTGACTGCTGGTTTGTCTGTAGTTCAGTACTGAGGAGGAGAGCCCACTGGCAGGACCAGCAGAAATCTTGGAGACCCAAGGAAAACACAAAGTTATCTCTTACCACATAGTAGCATTTTTTCAATGAGAGGAGCGGCTGACAAGCTGGCACCATGTGTGGGGGATATGGGTTGGATGCCGCTCAGTCATCCACTCTCCAGAGCGTCCTGCTCATTTCCCCGGCACCCGCCTGCTTTTGTGCCTGCTCTTCCTTCGGTAGCACTGGGAATTTTGTGTTTTCCTTTGGAGAATATCAGTTTCTCATTTCTTGCGAGCCCTGCCTGCTGCTATTTCTCTACTCCTAACTCTCACTGTTCCTTGAAAACTTCTACCCAGCCACTTCCTACTTTGCCAGACTTCTCTTGAAACCTCTCCCTTCCTTCTCCAGGAAGGCTGGGTGTGAGCCCTGTGGCCGAGCCCTTTGGATATAGGGCCATCGTCCTTGGCTTCTCGAGCATTGTCTTGATGCTTCTTTTAAGGAAATTGCTGGATTATATTTTGTTTTTCACCTAATTCAGAAGCAAGTTAAATATGTAGGTATGACACATTTCAGGTTCAGTGTAACCATTCTGAGATTATTTAAAAGCCCAGTGTCAAGGTATCAGAAAAGTTTCAGTGTGCCTATCTTTGTTTTACCATGTGAGGACTGTTTTCTACATTGGTTCTTGTCAAGAGGATGGAAATATTGGCCAGTATTCTTAGAACATTTGGTAAGAAGCTGGAAGAAAAAAGAACTCAATTCATGAGTCCATTTTGATTTGATTCTTTTTCACGTTTGTGTTGCTGCATTCGGGGTCATGTTTTCTCTTTTCCTCTCAGACTATACCGACTCCCCATCTCCTTTCCTCCATGTGTTCCTGCATTCTTGGACTGTTCCCCGTTGGTGTGCCACCTCTCTCCTGCTTTGGGAGGGCATTGGGAATGGGAGCAGTTAAATGTGGAAACTCCAAAGTTGGGAATGTATGTGTTGCTCATCTCGTATGTGTGTTTTTACTCCCTGGTGGTCACTGACACTAGAATCCTGCAATGATAAGTCGAAGTTGAGAGGCCCCTTGCCCTACTCTGGCCCAAGCAGTGAAGTCAGCACACCCAGCTCTCTGTACATGGAGTATGGTGAGTACTAGGAAGGCCAGGGCTGCAGCTGTGTCCTTCCTCTGCTCTCCCCTTGTGCCTGCTAAGCTCTGAGCTGTCTGGCTCACGTCGGCTCCGTGGAGGGTACACACCATACGGTCGCACCCTTCCTTTCATCATTTACAGCCCCCATGCTAGAAATCACACAGTCCCGCCATTTCTTTTGCTCCTTTCTGACTTAGGGGTCCCACCCTCTCTTACACTGTGGGTGTTATCACCATGACTGTCTGTCGCTCCAGATGGAATGGCTCTCTGAGTGGGTGAGAGGGACCTTGAAAAGAAGCCTTTGAGTGCTGAGGCTGAATTACCAGAAGATAAGCTACACATGGAAATCATCCACAGGAGGAAGCTATTTGTTCCCTTGTCTGATTCTCAGCACAGGTTTTTTGTTTCCTTTTTTGTAGGGTAGGAGGGCAAGTATGTCATCTTTAAATTTTGATGGTGAAAGGATTGTCTCTGGGCTCTCTTCATTTATCCTGTTCTTTAACCAAGAGGCTTAGTGCTCAGGGATTCTGAGATTCAGAGAAATTCCTTTAGAAGGTAGACATCTTCTTTCCAACCTGTTACCTAGGAGAACTTGGGAGTGTCTCTAGTGGTAAAATCATCCGACTTCTCAAGAAGATTGTCTGTTACAGATTTGCTTTCCAAGTCAGAGCTTTTCACATCCACATTCTGTTTTCCCATAGAGGGTGGTCAGTACCTGTGCTCGGGGGAGGGCATGTTCCGAAGACCATCAGAAGGACAGTCCCTCATCAGCTACCTGTCTGAGCAAGACTTTGGAAGCTGTGCAGACCTGGAAAAGGTGAGGAATCTAAGGGGCTACTGAAGAGCTCATGAGTTGGGACATCTGGCCTGAGGGTCTGTGGGGCCATTTGTTCTAAAGAGGTTTTGGGTACACAGCAGGAGCATGAGCAAAGCCCATGGGTGAAAGTAAGTTCAGAGTAAAGATAAGCTCAACAAGTTCAATCTCTAGAGAACTTTTCAGGGAGTATCTTCTCCTCACTGAGTCCAAAATATTAATGGTTTTGTGTTAGAAGCTGCCTTGGGCACAGAAGTATTGCATTTTAGCCACATCATTATTGTTTCCTTGACCCTGGAAACTTAGGTAAAAGCTATTTCCAGAATCAACTTCTATACTTTGTTCTAAGGCTCAGATATGTAATAAATAATGTCCCTATAGCATTTAGAGCTTACATTTACCTTAATGCTTTGTCTACAGGGTTATCTATATATCCCCATAGGTATCAGGTAAGACCCTGATATTAAATTCTATCATAGTTTTATGTAGAAAGTGGGATAGGAAGGCCAGGCATGGCAGGTTTGAGAGCAAAGAGGATATAGAACAGTTTTTTTGGCCATCAGCTTTTCTTAGAGCAGAAGTGTTCGTTTCCCTGAGTGTTTTGAACGAAAGCAGTGCACGTCTTAGAAGCTCTACTTTCCAGCAATCAGTGAGGGGTTCAACACATCTAGCCCCTCGCGAGTCAACTTCTTTGGTATGCTCCTTCCCCCAGGAGAATGCCCACTTCAGCATCTCAGAGTCCTTGATTGCTGCCATTGAGCTCATGAAGTGCAACATGATGAGCCAGTGCCTAGAGGAGGAGGAAGAAGAAGAGGAAGACAGCGATAGAGAGATCCAGGAACTGAAGCAGAAGATCCGCCTGCGTCGCCAGCAGATCCGCACCAAGAACCTGCTCCCCGGGTACCAGGAGGCTGAGCACGGAAGTGAGTGGGGCTGCAAGCACCTCAGTAACGCTTCTGCAGGGCTTCAGGAGAAGACTGGGTGCCTCAGTAACGCTTCTGCAGGGCTTCAGGAGAAGACTTTATTGTTTCACTTTGAGATGAAGCCAAGGGCTCCTCCGCTGTCAGAAAGATTTTTTTATGTTCTAATTTTTTTCCTACCAGACCCAGAGTCCTAGAGTTCATCCATTTCTTCCCTCAGAAATAGCTTCCAAAAAATAGGTTTCTGGCATGAGAACTAAGACTGCTGGTCCCAGCGTCACTTCCCAGATAGTAGTACCTTCTGTTTATGTGAAACTTTCAAAATTTCGTGAATAAAATGGGGAACAACCGGCAAGAAGAGCTAGTTTCCATTTCCCCCAGCATCACTCCGAGCCAAGGTTCTGTTTACTTTGCTGTTGAAGTCCTACCAGGTCCCTTTCATTGTGACCCTAAGAGTAGGTGACCTCTTTCTGTCCTGCTTATTACCTTTCTTTTTCTTTTTTTTTCCTTCTAAACATAGCAGGTTTTCGGGTCACTTCTAGCAGCTCCCAGTTTAGTTCACATGATTCAACACAGTTCTCTGACTCTGGCTCTGCTGACGAGGTTGATGAATTTGAAATCCAAGGTAAGGAGCGACACTACTTCAGTCCACTTTCATTACCTGTTTCTTTCAGTTTGAAGTCATAGACTGAGAAGCTTTCCCTAAGTATAGAGAATCTTCAATATGGTCCATTTTGGAACGTTGTCAGTAATTGTAAGAGACGGCCTCTCTTGCTAAAAACAAAACCCCTTTAGTAAAGTTTAAGCAGAAAAGAACACTGAAAGGAAGTGCTTCAGAGTGGTCTGGCTGCTGAAGTCACATGGGTGGGTCTCAGTTGCACCTTTCTCTTAGATTTCACTCGCGTTCCTCCTGCTCACAGCCTAGGACTGGCCCATACCTGCTTGAAGTTAGAATCCTATTCTCTTGTGCTCCATAACACACTCAAGATTGTTTCAAAGTGTTTAAAAGGAGCTTTGTTATAATCCTAAGAGAAAAGGACAAAAAGAGTCATTTGGGGGGAAAAGCAAAACAGGAAAAAAAAAATGAAGTTTACAAAGTAGAGCTTTATTCTGTTCTCTCCATGTTCACTTGCTTAGCAGAGTCCCAGACCCTCATGGCCGTCGTCGTTGTTGTTGTAAGCATTTACACAGAGAAGGGGAGGGGCTCTAATCTGGGAAGGCAGTTGTGTTAAATCAGGTTCACCCATGATTAATGGATTAATCCATTCCTGCAAATCATAGATTTCTTCAAGTCCCCATCAGTGCAGCAAACAAACCAAAAAGCAGTTCTGGGACATAAGCTTTCTCCCACAAGTTATTTTCTTACAGAGGTGAATTGTATCTGTAATTCTCCATTGTAAGATGATGAAGAATAGATCTTTTCTTATAGATCTGTTTATATCAATCTAGAGAATTGACGTAATTCACTTTTCACCTGCACAGACCTCCAATAGTAATCAAAACCTGGTGCTAGCTGGATTTCTTCCCCATTCAGAAATACAATTTTTACACATATTTTTCCAGGTCTCTAGGACATCTTCCTTCTTTGTTCTCTTTAATATATCTGATTTCTATTCACGGCAATAATTGCCACTTAAAACCCCATTTTTTTGGTTTGTTTGTATGTGGTTTTCCAACAACATTTCTCCAGTTCTCTGACACCAACTGAGTATCTTGATAATTCAATTCTGACAGTAACTCCTGGAGTTAGCATAGACCCCACAAGTTAAGGGCTCAATACCACAGGATGCTCCCATTGGAGATGTCAACCACAAATGGGGTCACCAGGTTACCTGCTCTTCTCCCCAACCAATTACAAATTCAGGGGATTCCCATGACCTCCCCCGCCAACTCAGATTCCATAATTTGCTAGAATGACTTACAGAACTCAGGAAAACACTACACTTAAGATTACCGTTTACTGTAAAGGATACAAAAGAACAGTCACATGAAGAGGTACTTAGGGTAAGGTCCCAAAGTTCCCTGAGCCCAGGAACCTCTGTGTCCATGCACTCAGGGTGGGCTATCCTGCCAGTATGTTAGTATGTTCACCAACCAGGTAGCTCTCCAAACCTCACCATTATAAGTGTTTTATCAAGGTTTCATTTCATAGGTAGGCATGAGTGCTTAAATCATTGGCCATTGGTGATGGAACTTAATCTGCAGTCCCTCTCCCTTTTTGGGTGATAGGGGGAGGGGCTAAAATTTCTAATCCTCTAATCTGGTGGTTGGTTTTTCTTCTGGCAACCAGCCCCCTGAAGTTATCTGGATGCTCCCTAAGCGTCACCTCATTAGGTGACTCAGATATAATAGGGACTCTTTATGAGTAACAAAAGACAGTCCTATCACTCTGGAAATTGCAAAGGTTTTAGGAGCTCTATGCCCAAAACTAGGCAGAGACCAACTATTGTTTATTATACCACAATCTGATTGACTTGATCTTCAAATTAGAAGAAAATAAAAGGGTTCCGCCCTATCTCTCGGATCAACAGAATTTCATGAGGGTAATATTAAGGTAAATTCAAAACACTGCTTCATTGGGTGTGGAGCAGTCCACTTGACTACTAAGTGTTCCTTGCAGCAAAGCAAGGAGCCAGGGGAAGCTGTTCAGTCTGGAAGGAGCCAAATCTGAAATAGCCTGCCTGGCGGTGGCATGAAATGCATTCCTAGGGGAAGCTGTTGTTGCATTTGTGGCCCCAGAGGAGTTGTTTAGTCTACTAACTCTAGTCAGCTCAGGATGGAAATTGTTAAAGGAAAAGACCTTGGGAGGGTTTCTCAACCACTAGGCCAGGTAATTCTTTGTTGTAACACTGTCCAGTGCATTGTAGAACGTTTAGCTTCTTCCTCAGCCTCTTACCCAAATATCTACAAGGGTGCAAAATCTCCCCTCGTTGAGAACCACTACCTTTGAGGTCTTTAAGGCCAGGCTGGGTTGGAGAAGCAGCAGTAACTATGTCCCAAGACATATTGAGTACCTGCCTATGGATGTAACGTCCTAAAAGTGGTTCATCTTTTGGAGCAAAGTCAAGTCCTGATTCCAGGAACATATGGTATAGAACTGTCATTCTCATCGATTTACCTCCTATCTGAATACTAAAGGGCCCCCTTTTATAATCATTATCACAGATGGTAGCGAAGGATCTAACCTGACTCACATGTCAAAGAACGGACTCTCAGTGTCAATGGCCTCGATGTTTTCAGGTAGCCTGTGTTGGAAGTGTGGGTGCCCTTGTACATGCATGTGTGTGAATGTTTGCATCAGCTTTTGTACATTCTGTATCTTGTGACACCTGTCTATAAGGTTTAGAGACTAGTTGGGAAAAACCAGACTTGAGCCAGCAAAGAACATTTCAGATACTCATTTTCTTCCTCATATGACCCCCAAACAATCCTCCTCGCTGAGATTGTCCTTGTTGGCCCTTCCCTCCAGTGATATTTATAGACTGAGTGGTCACTGTGGCTGATGGAGGTAGCAGACAGTTTAGAAAGCAGTGGTCAGGTGAAGAGATTTTAGTTCAAACCAATAGCTAAGCTACTGCTACATGTTCAGACAGCAGAAGTCAGATAGAATGGTGTGAAAGCATAGTGTGTCTTTAGATAAGTTTTGAACTTACAGAGTCAGTTTGCAGAAAGCTAGCTCTTCTTGGAATTTTGCGTACCATTAGGATTTACTGCAGCAACTGTTTGGCCTTAGTAATTGCTTTATGATTCAAACCAGTAGGCTTTCTGTAGGGGGGCGTTAACTGAAAGTAGCGATTTTCTACTCAAAGTGGCTTTAAAACACACACCAGCAAAACTCAGGACTTTTTATTAACAGTTCATTTTAACTGTTAATGGTGTCAGCCACTAGAATTTGAAATACTTATATAAGATTAGCTGAAGATTTGAAGAAATAAAAGTATTTAGGTTCCTTTTTCTCTGTTTCCAAACAGTTGTAATTTATTCTAACGTCGTCTTCCCTTGCTTGAGATGTAATTATCCTATCACTTTTAACTGGTTTCTTATGTGTTTACAACCACAATCCTTTTGCGGGTACATTTATTGACTGCCAGCCATTTGTCTGTCAGAGCATATCCAGTTTGCCTTAACCGTAAGGCAGACTTTTATTTGGTCTTGCTGGCATCTTTTCTTCCCCCATTTTGGGAGCTTTAAATTTTTTTATACCTTTTTATACATTTATACATTTTATATATGTATATGAAACGTTTTTCAACTAAAAAACTGCTTTTTCTTGTGACCCACAATCCTAGCATGTTTTGGGAGTTAGAGGGAAAGCAATCAGAACAAGTCCTCTCAAAAGTAGTGGCTTGTTTTACCTTCTTTCTACATATAGATTCTTATTTATGAAAGTATAATTTACATTTCATCTTTCTTTACTCTAGACTTCTTTATTGCTTTCTGTTCCTTTTCATCTGTTTCTGGTTTATTAATGGTACAAAATTCTTTCTAAAGAGTGTCATTATAGTTCTCATTAGTGGTCTTCCGATTATATCCAGAGGTTTACAGATGTGTGTCTTTTTGATCATCTTAAGTGATTTATGCTCTTGAAGAACCTCTGAGAATACTATCAGAGGAAGGTCATTAAAATCTATAACACCCTTGGAAAAATTTAAGTGCTTCAACATCATATTATAGACATCATCTATGATGAATACTCTATATAGTATAATACTCTGCTTGATGTAGTCACATTTCTTAGATTCTGATTTATTGAGTAGACCATATGGAACAAAGGTGTTTCTGAAGGAAAAGGATTTAGAAATTACTTCCTCCTAGCAATAAACTAGTAGATATAAACCTTGTGATCACAGAAAGCTTATTCGTAGAAAGCTTTGTGTTCATCAACACCTACTCCTTTCAATAATTTTTAGTAAATTTACCAAGTTGTGCAACCGTCACCATAATCTAGTTTTAGAACATCTTTATCATCCCAATAAGATTACTTGTGCCCATTTACGGTTAATTTCTGTTCTCACCCTGAGTCCCAGTCCACTGCTAATCTGCTTTTGGCCTCTATAGATTTGCCTTTTCTGGACATTTCGTATAAATATATCATACAGTATGTGATCTTTTGTGTCTGGCTTCTTTTATTTCATCAGTTCCTTCTGATGGTACCTGCCAGACTGGTGTGAGATCATTCATAAGCTCCCAATCACAGATTGTCTTTTCAGCTTCTTTAGCTTTATGGTTTTGTTGTTCGCCACCCCTCCTTTCCCTTTTATCACAGATTTATCAATTGTTCTTTATCTTCCTTTGGTGATTCTTCTAGAATTTCAGTCTTCCACATACATGTATCTAGTCGTGGTCCAATTAGGAAACAGAAACCACAGAGTAATTTGAATAGGGAAAATTTAAAATAAAGGATTATTAACTGTCATGGGGGACTGAAGTAATGGGAGACTGGCTCTTAAGGAGTAAAAAGAACTCTAAAGAATACAGGAATAGTAGATATAGGTAGCAGTCAGCATCCCTGGGGCTGATGTAGAGCACCCAGGAAGGAACAAATGTAGGAGATGGCCACATCCCCAAGGCTGAGATCCAGACCTCCTGGCTCAATAGAGCTGGATACATTCTCTAAGGCTGCAGAGCTGCCCTAAGAGAATGCCTGGGGATGTTGCCCACAAGCGGTACCATGCCAACAGCGTCAGGAAACCCTTCTGTGGGGTGCTGGCGGGGGCTGCCGCTAGGGAGGGGCTGAGATGCTCAGAACGCAAGAGCTACTGGTGGAGGTGGTTCCTGGGAGGTGCCAGTCCTGTGGCACTTGCCTGAAGCTTTCCCAGGAGGAGCCAGGGCAAGCTGTTTGTGAGAAGTACCGCTAGTGGCACTCTGCTGGAAGGCCACCTTCATGGTGTGCTTCCTCAGGGGAAAGTCACATGCCCTACATACTGGAGTCTGCCTAGAGGAGCACACCAGACCCAGCAAGAGAAACCCCTTCCTCCTCCAGTGTCCCTGCAGTGCCCGCTACTGACAAAGTTTAACATGATGCTGTCTGGCAGAGGGCCACTGTTTATGAGTCCGGCTCCATCATCATAGAGCAGACAAAAAGAAGGGCGGGTTTGGAGCTGAAAGGCAGTAAATTGATAACTGGGACAATATATAAAGACAGAAGTTCATAAACTGTGGTTTTCTGACAAGTGTTTAAATTATGTCCACTTCAAGGTAATCAGTGGATTCTCCTCACACTGCCCTTTTATATATTTTTTTTCTTTTTTAAAAAGCAGAGTAATTGTGATTCTCCATTTAAAAATGTTTCCTCTCTAGTCAGCAGTTACAGAAAATTCACTGGAGTTAGATCTCCAAATGTGTTGGGTATTACCTTATCTGCTAGAAGGAAAGCAGGAAGGAAACCAATGTCAAACTGGTCAGTAAATTCTGAAGTCGGCTCTCTTCCTGTGCCTCACTTTGTTTAAAAATTTGCAGATTTTGCTATGGTACCGAGATTTTAACCAGTTCTTCCCTGATCATCCCAATACCAGTGCCTGGACATGCAAAAATTTCTTACAGCATGTCATTTTTTTAATTTTTTTTTTTTGGTTTATTTTTGAATTATTTTCAGTCAGTAGTGATAGCCTCATCTAAAGCATCAGAAGCATTTGAAATCAGTTCTCTTAGGAAAAAATACTTGCCAAAGAATCAATTAAAAGTTTCATAATGATGTTAACTTCCATCCAACTGAATGGCCTTCTCCTCTCTCTACTCATTAATTTTTGTCTTAGACCCTGGTCTACTTTTATCCAGATTCTCAACTAGTATTCCAACCACATTAACTTAATTATATGCTTGAACTGACCAGAGAGTCAGCAGAATGCAGAAGAGGCCCAGTACCCACAGGGCCTTCACGGTACTTGGCCAGTGTCAGGTGGCATGTCTCTTTCGATATCAGGTGCTGCTTCTCCCTCTCAGCTCCTGGGGTGAGATCGTCACAGCCAAACCTGTGTGGTCCTCCACACTCTTGGAAGTATTCATGATTAGCTAGGAAGTCATCGCACCTCTGGTAAAAAAGAGAAAACATGGTAAATATGACTGGACTATGTATTCCAAAGAGCAGAGAATGATTTTTTTTTTTCTCTCAAAGAGAAAATGACTTCTCCACGAGGTTGAAGAACTACTAAATAGTTTTTTGAAGACAGTGGTTTCCTTAGCAACCATGAATTATCACCACTTCTCTCTGATGTGCAGGATTTTCTTTAATAGCCTGGGCCTACAGTAGCAACATTGGTTAGCTCTTTATTCAAGGATATCTGTCTAAGATTTTCTCTCATTTTTTTTCTATCACTCCCAACAGGCTGATATTTGCTTTTTGCTTTTAGCCAGTTAATCAGTTATTTAGGAAATACTTTCTGAAAACCTATTATGTACAAAGCAGGGTTATAAGGGCAAGACAAGACTTATATACAGATCCAAGGCAGTATAAGTGTTATTCATATAAATGCTACAAATCAAATGGTCTGTGAAGGTCTACTATTGCCTAGAATTTTTTTTTCTTCACTAGTACTATTTAGAATGGAATAGGCAACTAACAATGTATTAAGATCTGGATTTTGGTGGTACAAATTCAGACAGAAAATGTGATATATGCGAACTTCTTTGTTAAATAAAATAGAATTTGCTATTTACTAGGCAAAAATTTTGTTGCTGTCTTAAATTTTTCTGTGCTTAGAGAACATATGAAAATTCATTGACAGGTATCTATTCTGTTCTCTTGCGTATATAGCTTTGAAAACATTGATTTGTTAGGAATATTATTTGAACACACAGAGCCCTGTATTAAGTATTTTGGGCCAAGCAGAAGAATTAGACATGCTCTCATTTCCTCACAAGGAGATTTTATGATCTAGTGGCACATACAAAAATATACAGAGGAAGCGTGAAGAACAATTGAGCTACTTATGGCCAATTGCCAAGTGATGTCATGTAAGCTTTAGTGCTCTGTTGAGGGGCTCAGATGCAGTAGATTGATCATTGTGTAGCTTTAATTAGGAAAGGAATGTCTTTTCAGTGGGCATCAAAGGAAATGAGGGATGAGACTTACCACAACAGTCTTGTTTTCATGACTTGAATACACTCTGTCTGCCTTTCTTGAACATGAGTGCTCTATTTCACATTTTCCCCATCAAACATATTTGGGAAGACGAGGTCTCTGAAGGTTCAGGCATATCATTATCAGAAATCCTTTTCAAAATCCTTTAGCAGAAATAGGCTTTGGAAAGTATGCCATAGTTTCCTGTAATTTATGCTTGAGAGTTCTATAGAAAAGATCATGTTGAGTATCGCCACGAACATTTGTTGGTTACCAGGCATCTCCAGGGAGCTGCCAAGTCATAGAAAAGTTCTGTTCTTTCCCATTCCACCAGACAGACAGGAAGTCTTTCCATGAAGCTTTTATAAGGATATAGAAGACTTTTCACATTCGGAAGCAATAGCAGTAGTAGTCAGGTGTTAGGAGCAAAGCTCCAGTTCCACATAACATTTAATGAGTTACCTCCGTGATCCAAGTGCTGTGTTAAGTCTGATTTTAATACAAAAAACCAACTAGACAGAGTTCTTACCTCTGAGAGTTTATCATTTAAGAGGGCTTGAGATTTCGAGAACGGGGAGAGATTGGAGTAATTTTTTTGTGTTTCTGCTTGATAGAGGGTGTGTCCCTGTGTGCCGTAGGATGCTTCCTTTTCTCATTCACTGTTTTGCACCAAATCTGAGTTTGTATTCCCACGTGGATTTGTAGCCATTTTGACCGTCTCCATGCTGTGTATAATGTCACTAATTCAGCCTCATTGTGACTTGAACAGAGCCAAACTATAAATTATGTGTAGAGCTTCAGCTGGTCTCTGCTCCTTATCCTGCATAGAATGTAGCTTGTAGTTGCTACCCTGAGTGCTGAGCTGGCAAAAGCTTGGAATGGTTTCCATCATTATCCCTCACCTCCTCCCTTCCCCTTTCCTGCTCCCCTTATCTCTGGTTTCCATTTAGATGCTGATATCAGAAGGAGCACAGCCTCAAACAGCAAATCCTTCACTTCCTCCCAGTCCTTGTAAGTACTTTTTTTTTTTTCAATAAAACCTTTGGTATGTGGAGAAACAAACCCAGTTCTTGGCATTTGGACGGGAAAAGCCATAGATGAAACATCCACATTCACAAAGAGACAAGGTTAAAGTTAAAGTGATGGGCCTGCCTGATGGTGGCAAGACCCCAGGATCGTTGGTTTAAACGGGGTGGGCTCTGGTGGAGGCAAAGCTCACAGTATGGATTGTTCCTTCTCTGCTGACTCTGATGATACCGGAGGCCCCCAGAAGATCAGGTCCGAAAGAGAGAACAGTGATCATGATTTCTGATTATGAAATCTAACTGAACCGGTTTCACAGTGTAGATCCAACTAGGGGAAATAATAGCTAGTTTGGGAGCAGCAAATAGTCCTTCATTGTTCACAAGGCAGTTTTACTCCATTTATTTTGTAAACAGCTATTATAACTCCCATTTTGCAGTTAAAGAAACTGAAGCTCAGAGAAGGGAAGTGATACAGAATCTCTAACTAGCAGTGCCGTGTAATGCTATTAAGTGGGATTTGAGCCCAAGTCTTCAGACCGTAAGATCAATATATTTTCCTCCCTGCGTGTGTCTGAAGATGATGAGGAAAGAAGCCAAGCCGACCAGGGGTGTTGCGAGTGTTCTCAGCCCAGAAGTCACAGGGTATAATATCAGATCCTGGAGGGAAGGCTCCCATCTTCCTGTCTTTTTGCTATGCTCAGCCTTCCTTGAATCTCCTTTCCAGCTCTCACTGTTTCCTTCACTCCACATCTGCGGAGGCAGTGGCCATGGGACTCCTGAAGCAGTTCGAAGGCATGCAGCTCCCAGCTGCCTCAGAGCTAGAATGGCTAGTTCCAGAGCATGAAGCCCCTCAGAAGGTAGATTTCGTCAGCTTTTTTTTTTCTTTTCTTTTTTAAGATTTTATTTATTTGACCGAGAGAGAGAGAGAGAGAGTACGAACAGGGGGAGCTTGCAGGCAGAGGGAGAGGGAGAAGCAGACTCCCTACTGAGCAGGGAGCCCAATGTGAGACTCGGGACCCTGGGACCCTCGGGACCCAATGTGAGATGCCAGGACCCTGGGATCATGACCTGAGCTGCAGGCAGACACTTGACTGACTGAGCCACCCAGGCGTCCCTCTCCAGCATTTTTTCTCTACCCACTGTCCAGCCTCAGGAGGCTATGAGCCTTTCTGATGCTGTTCTCCTGTTACATGTCCCCCATCTAGAATGAGTGTATATGTTTCCTTCCTTACTCATAGAAGTCATTCATTACAAATGTGTTAAATGAATGAATGAATGCATGAATACATGCTTGCCTGGGTTTTCCCTAGCAATGGTCAAAACAGGAGATAATGGCTCCATCATTCTCCTTATTCCACATGACTGCTTACAAGATCCAGAGGTGGAAGTCCTATGTTGTGAACACCTTTGAGACACTGTGAAAAAGTGAACTGTTCATATTCTTCTTTGCTCTACGGTTGCGTATAGCATTAGCAAGGGCCCTGGGGTGGGTTCAGGGACAGCATCAGCGATGGTTGCCACCACACTGGAATGCTGTTTCTGTTCCTTTTGCTTCTTGGAATACAAGGCCCTCACTTCTAGTAGCCTTGTGCCTTAGTGGTTTGTTTTGAGGGCCAAGGTTCTCAAAGCCTTTACCTGAGGTGTTCTTTTTTTTTTTTTTAAAGATTTTATTTATTTATTTGAGAGAGAATGAGAGATAGAGAGCACGAGAGGGAAGAGGGTCAGAGGGAGAAGCAGACTCCCTGCTGAGCAGGGAGCCCAATGCGGGACTCGATCCCGGGACTCCAGGATCATGACCTGAGCCGAAGGCAGTCGCTTAACCAACTGAGCCACCCAGGCGCCCTGCCTGAGGTGTTCTTGAAACATCTTTCATTAACTGTGTTTCTATGATGGCCAAAGGGTCAAGTGTATGTTCCCCCAGACTGTCTGTGTTAGATCCCCCTGTGCTTTTCTTTTTTTTTTTTTAAGATTTTATTTATTTATTCATGAGAGACAGAGAGAGAGAGAGAAGCAGAGGGAGAAGCAGGCTCCCCACTGAGCAGGGAGCCTGATGCGGGACTCGATCCCAGGACCCTGGGATCATGACCTGAGCCGAAGGCAGACGCTTAACCATCTGAGCCACCCAGGCGCCCTCCCCCTGTGCTTTTCTCCTGCAGCTCCTGCCCATCCCTGACTCACTGCCCATCTCACCAGATGACGGGCAGCACGCTGACATCTACAAGCTGCGGATTCGTGTTCGTGGCAACCTGGAGTGGGCCCCACCCCGGCCCCAGATCATTTTTAATGTTCATCCAGCCCCGACGTGAGTAGCCAGTGTCTGTGTCCTTTGGGAAATGGATACATCCTCTGGGTTGTCGGGGCTGTCTCCCCACATTCTTATCTCTGCCTCCACCTGTACCTCCCACACAATTCTGTTCACTTAATAGCAGAGAGAGGGCATTATCCATCTTGTCACAAGTCTTACTCCTGCTCCTCCTATTGCTTCCCAGAGCTAACCAGAAATGAGGTCTTTTATCTCTGGCCTCCCCAGTTGTTGCCTTCCTCCCAGTACTTTGTGAGCTTTCTGGTTTTTCCTCTCTTAAGATGGATGGTTGCTTTTCTTTACTCTTGTTCTTTCCTCTGTCCTATTTCTCATCTCTTATATTTGTACAGGAAGTATGGTTCATTACTGGGGGCTGTCCCTGCCTAGATCTAAATTCTAACCTAGTAATCCTCAGTTTGAATTGGTTCTCCCAATGGGTTCATTTCGTCCAACTCTCTAAAACGCAATAGGTGAGCTCCCCCCTCCGTCCCCATACTTAACAGGAGCTCTGTGTTTGCCTCCGTATCCTTACATGGCAGAGGCCTCATGTAGCTGGTATCTGCCAAAGCCCTCTCCTTCCTCTCTCCTCAGGAGGAAGATCGCAGTGGCCAAGCAGAATTACCGCTGTGCTGGGTGTGGCATTCGGACTGACCCTGGTGAGCATCTTCTCCCACCCCCATACCGCCTCCAGTGGCTGTACCATCTCACACACTCAGGAGAGGGGCCGGTCAGAGAGAGAGTGAGAGGAGGCGACAGAGCAGAACTGGGAAAGGGAAAGAAGGGGCCTGGACCTGGAGGGTAGGGCTAGGCAAGACCACTGGCAATCAGAGGGAAGTTATTTCTGGGGGCATGTTACCAGAATTGTGTAATGAAGAAGCCAGGTTCTTGGAAGTTGGATTTCACCATCTCTGGCAAAGTTTGCTTCCTCAGTGGCCTTCAGGGAGGGACACACAAACCACAGGCTCCACTCCGTGGGTTTCTGCTAGCTTTGGGAGCTCACATAGAGGTGGAAGGAGCTGGGTGGCCATCTCTTCCTGCTCTTTGAAAAGGAACCAGAGAGCTGCCTCACTGGCTTGTAGATGGGAAAGCCACATCTGACCTATGACTTTCTGGTTTTTCCAGATTATATTAAGCGGCTGCGGTACTGTGAGTACTTGGGCAAGTACTTCTGTCAGTGCTGCCATGAAAATGCCCAGATGGTCATCCCCAGCCGGGTTCTGCGCAAGTGGGACTTCAGCAAGTACTATGTCAGCAATTTCTCCAAGGACTTGCTTATTAAGATCTGGAACGATCCTCTCTTCAATGTGCAGGACATCAACAGTGCCCTCTATAGGAAGGTCAAGCTGCTCAATCAAGTCCGGGTAAGAGCCTTGAAAGGCCACATCCCAGATTCCCTTCCTCATCCCTCATCCCCTCCCTCTGTTCATACAGGCGTTGCCAGGATCACCACACTCCTCTCTGTCATCATGTCAGAGCTCTTATGGTCTCCTCACTCGTGCTTCCTCTGCGTACTTTCTCGGGCTCCCGCCCTTTCCCACCTGTCTGTCTAGTTAGAGCCTCAGACATGACAACGGCAGCTCTGAAGCCATGGGTGGCACTCAGTGACAAAACCAGGAGTTCTCCCTGCACTGAACGTATGCTGCAGGGAAAAGGGCGTATGGGGGTGGGTGGGGGGAGAGGTTCAAATGCTGGATTTCTCAGTGGCTATCAGCTGTGTATGTGATTCGGGAGCCCAGCCTAGCAGAGGGGCCCTTCTTGATGGGAGGTCATTTTAAAGCAAGTTGTTGAGTTACGGATGTAGAGAACAGTTTGGTTCTGGCTGCTGCTTGCAAAGCTTCTGGACCCCCACAGTATAAGGGTATTGGTCATTCTAATGTTTTTTTTCTCTCCTCTTCATACCTGCTTTTACCCCCCACTCAACCATCACAACGTCTTCCTCTTCAGCTGCTGCGGATCCAGCTGTATCACATGAAGAACATGTTCAAGACATGCCGACTGGCCAAAGAGTAAGTCTTGTGTAGAGGCCAGAGGCCTCTTGCTGGGTTAATGTCTCTGAAAGAGAGCATGCCCCAGCAGTTGTCCCTTATTATGTGAAGAGGGGAAGTAGAGAGATTTGCAGAAAACTCCAGAAATGGTAAATAAAAAGCCTACAGCAGTAACTGTGTCTGTATCCTTCTCTCTGGAAGGGGCAATCTCTGGTTATTCTATCCAGGGCAGACCTACCACTCTTTGCAAGCTGGCATGAATCACTGTGCAGAAGGGCATAAAAGTCACTTCTCTCCAGACACCTAATAGTGTGGAGGGTCTGGGGTGGTCTGGAACACCTAGGCTGGCTGAGTGTTGCCCACCCTCATTGCCTCTGCCTGGGACACTTCTCTTCCCTGTCCTGCTTCTGGATAGAGATACTTCTGTTTTGATGTGCCACATAAAATGTTCATTTCCTATACCTGCTTACTTCCCCTCACTTCCTCTAGGCTTCTGGATTCCTTTGACACAGTTCCAGGCCACCTGACTGAGGATCTCCACCTGTACTCACTGAATGACTTGACTGCAACCAGGAAGGGGGAGTTGGGGCCCCGGCTTGCTGAGCTCACCAGGGCAGGGGCTACCCACGTAGAGAGATGCATGGTGAGATGATCTCCCTTTAGCATGGGACTGGGCTCAGGGATATGGAGAGTGGGGTGGACCCGGGTTCTTGCTCTGCAGTTCCAGGAAGTTGACATGGTCTGTCAGCACTATGACACAAACTGGGCGGGACTGCTATTCCCTGGGTTGCTGAACGGCTAAATCATTCAGATCTGAAGAACCTGGAATTTGAAGAGGATGTGGTGCTGGCATAGCCCCTGGGTAACGGGCAGGACTGAGCAGGCCTTCACTATAGAATTGTCCTGATGTGGGAGAAGAACCCTAAGTTAGAATCTGGGGAGGGTCTCTGCTTTACCGTTTTCAATTGCTGTGACCAAAGGAAATACTTTGCCCTCTCTGCAGTAAGCCTCAATTTTCATTTCTCTAAAATGAAGATAACTTCTTGTCCTTTCCTCTCAGGATTTTTGTGAATTGATGAAATAATTTACGTGAAAGCATTTTGTAAGTTTCGTTCTATAGATGCAAGTGATTATTGTCCTTGATAAACTCAATGTGCCAGAAATTCAGAAGTTCCATTTTTAGAATTTCGCATCTTAGAATATGCCCAGTTTGTGTTCCTGTGACAGTCCCAGAATTAGAGCTTAAAACAGGGCATATGTGGAGATCAGAAAGGCTTCGCTCTAACCTGATTCAAGGCTGGGTGTTATTTTGGAGAAATACCCTTGTCTTCACATTTTATCTTAATTGGCTGTGGTTCCTATTTCAAAATAGAAGCATCACCCACACTGGAATTTTGACTTTAGGAAGCCCTTCGTGGCACCATTCCTTCCTTTTCATCTCTGCATCGCAAACCACTCTTGTGGTTGGAGTTTCTCAAACTCTCTCGTACCCACCTTAAAGCTCTGTCTCACACCGCCCAGTCCTGGCCTCAGTTTGGCTCTCATGCTCCCACATCCAGCTGGCTCTCTTCCCAGAAGGCGTGAGAACCCCTGAGAGCCCATTCAAGTCTTATTTATATTTTGCTCCTTCCCTCACTTGTGTTCATCCCCTGGTGCCAGTTCCTGGTATGCTGCCCCTGATTTCGCTGCCTGTCCCTTTCCTCCCCAGCTCTGCCAAGCCAAGGGCTTCATCTGTGAGTTCTGTCAGAATGAGGATGACATCATCTTTCCTTTTGAGCTCCATAAGTGCCGGACCTGTGAAGGTAAGGACCGGTGCCAGGTATGGAGTGGGCAAACAAGACTGAAGCCAACGCTAATTTATTTCCCTTAGCCTTCCCTGTTAACAGGAGTTGAGTTTGACTCAGCAACTCCCTGTTTTCAGCCCTGGCACACCAAGCCTTGGTGGCGAGAAGGGGCTGTGGCAGTGACTTACTTCCAGCTTGAGATAATACAGGTTGTTCTCTGTTCTCTTTCCAACCTGAATAGAGTGTAAAGCGTGTTACCACAAAGCTTGTTTCAAGTCTGGAAGCTGTCCCCGGTGTGAGCGGCTGCAGGCCCGGCGGGAATTGCTGGCCAAACAGAGCCTGGAGTCTTACATGTCAGACTACGAGGAGGAACCCATGGAAGCCTTGGCCATAGAGGCCACCGTCCTGGAGGCCACCTGAAGAAAGCACATTAAGCCCTCTTTCCAGGGGCCAGCGTCACACATAATGCAGAACTGAGCCACCCTTTTTAGGACTTTCCCCACTTGGTTTTTTTTTTTTTTTTGTCTTATTATCATTATTTTTTTAATGACTTGTCTAACGTCCATGTAAATCAACCTTTATTAGGTTGGTGGGGTCCAGTCTGTTACGACAATTTGTAGGTACCGGGTATTTCCATCAGAACTGACACATGAGTCCTTATGTGAAGCTTCTAGTGCCTCTGCCAGGGGAATGGATGGTGAGACCCAATTCTTCTGACATCCATGGCCTTCTCTACTTGGACCAGATCTGGTTTCAGCTGCATTTCAAGTATCATCTCCAGTTTCATTTTGTTTTAGTTCTGGAGCTTCTGAGTCAGGCCTTTCCCAACCAACTCACTTCTCCTTTGCTGCTGAAATAGGAGGATGGAGTTTTCTCTCTCTGCCTTGGAATAGAGTCAGACTGGGCCCTGAGGAGAAGCAGCAGGGAATGGGACTACATCGTGGGCATTCTGTCCAGCTTACGCAGGTAATTTCTGAGGCCATAAAAACAGCATTCTTACCTGGAATCCTTAGAGACCTCAAGGAGGCCACTATGACCTCCTTGTTTGAAATATTCTAGGCATTGACGATGTCACAGACTGACTTTCTTTACCCTGGTGGGCTTGAAGCAAAGCAACAGAACTGACAGTTAAGCCAGGCCCCTTCAGATCCTTCTACCAAGCATAAGTGAGGCTGCAACTCTGTTGTTTCAAGGGCATTTATTCGATCAGAGGAGTTGTTGGCCTCCTCTTACGTGATAAGGTCTCTTTTAGTCAACCTAGCTCTGGTGCAGATATGATCTTCCAAGCCCGGGCAAGTTCCTGATGCCATCCTAAGCTGCAGGCAGAAACTCCAGCCACTATCTAATTTGTGGGTCCCTTGCCACTGTGTCCTCTGTTAGATGATCATTTTGGTTCTGAGTGAAATTATGGCCGTACTCCATTCTCATCCCCTCCCTGCAACAGAGCTGGGACCCTCCCTGGTGGCTGAACTCTTGCCTTAGTTTCTTTTGTTAAAGTCAGGGTGGGGGCAGGGAGATCTGTGCTTTAGTGGGGTTGGAGAACTTGGCCATTTGTGGGTGTGAGTGTGAGTGTGAATGTTCCTATGTTCTTGGGATAACAAGAGCCTTTATGCCTATTAACGCACTGAACTCTGTAGCCTGGTAATATCCATATGTTCATTCTTTTCATGTTACTAATTTTAAGACAAACATACCTTTTCTTAAAATGTGCATTTTGATGGGACCGTGAATATGTTTGTGGTGTTCTTTACGTTGCCGTAGCCCCTGACCCCTACCTAGAACACTGGTTGGGGTTGCTGTTCTGAGGGCTGGCAGCTCTGTGAACAAGAGCACACAGCATTTTTTTTCTGGTGACTGACTTCTTATATACGTACGTTTCCATAATTGGTTGCTAGTAGAAAAAACTTGCTGTGGACACTGCCCCAAGAAACTGAACAGAAAGTAGCACATGGTCGGTGGAAGCTGATGAGTGGCTGAGCTGGAGGTCACCAGGAGTCTCACAGGAAGTAGAAGGGGCAGTAAAATAATGGCCAGAGCTGAGGCTTCACCTGGGCCAGAGGGAGCAGGGAGGAAGTGACCCATGGCTCTGGTCTCTCTGCCTCAGACTTAGGATCAGGCCAGAAGACCCTGAGGCTGTTCTCCCTTTAGTTCATGGGGGAGGCTCTGAAAGCCAAGTTTTGAGGGGCTAACTAGGAGCTCCGTTGTCCTCCGTTGGCCCCACACAACTCAAGTCTTACTAAGGGTTAGGCCTCCGATTCAGATTCAGGGGTTTGTAAAAAAATGGTGAGCTGTGTCCACTTTTGGTATAAATTATACATCTAGCTCCTTACTCTTAAGTCACTACACTGGAGGAGAGATGCACTGTCATTATTGTCCTGCCTGTTTCGTATTAGCAGAGGACCAAAGGATGGAAAATGCTGGCAGTTTCCAAAGTTGAGGTCAACGATCTTACATGCTCCTGGTTTTTCACTTATTTTTCTCTACCTTCCCCATTCCATCTCCTTAGATTGCGTATCTGTTTTAGTGACCCTGACACTCTGCTGTCATCACTGTCCAAATACCCATTTATTTATTTATTTGAGAGGAAAGAGAGAGAGGAAAGAGTATGGGATGTTTGAAAGCACTTTGCAACTTATAGCAGTATCTAAAAACCCCCTGCTGTTGTGGGGAAAAGTTTTGAATGCACTGAAGAGCTTTCCTTCTGAATGAAAAGGGAGGGAAGAAGTGTTCTTTTTTATAAATAAAGGGAAAAAAGTTAAAAGTTTGCTTACAAGGTAGAGACAAGGTTCAAGACATAGCAGAAGAGTGGAAGGCAGATATTTTCCACTTAAATGAGGCTGTTGTTGACTTTCTCTGCCAAGGCTTTAGAACTTTTGTTGAATTAACATAAAGGAGCAAGAGTCTAAAGAGAGATGTTCTGTTCGTGTACAACTCGTGTTCTGAACTGGATTTCTACTCGCTGTAATTCATACATAGCCCAACAGTTTATTGTCATCTTTAATAAACTAAGGAAATGAAATTCCTGCCTTTTATTTGTCTGCCTTGACTATCAGGAAATGGTATTGAGTGTCCACTGTAAAGCAGGCATGTCTGAAAATTCAGGAGGTTTCTGAATTATAATGCAAAGAAAACTGGACCTTCCAAGTCAGGAAAAGTGGGTGTGAGAATGTGTCGTCACTGACTCGCTGTGTGACCTTGAGCAGATCGCTTTGCTTCTCTGGATTTCTGTTTCTTCATCTATCAAAGATATGGGCGCTGGTCATTCCCAGTGCCCCCTACCCATCCTCTTGATGTGAATATCTTATTTTAAAGTGAGGTAGGGGTGCCTGGCCGGCTCAGTCGGTGGAACATGCGACTCTTGATCTCAGGGTTGTGGGTTCAAGCCCCACATTGGGTGCAGAGGGTACTTAAAAATTAAAAAAATATATTTAAAAATAAAAGAAAATAAAAATAAAGTGAGGTAAATCTTTCTCTCTACAGCATCTGAATTGTATCAGATCCGTTGGTTCTCACTTCTGTGAACAACTTGCTCTGAGTTTCTCTTTTATGCTCTTGGCCCATTGGAGCTCCAGCTTCACCCTGCAACTTTCTGAACATTTCTGCTTTGATGTCCCTTGGTCATCTCCCACTGATATGTCTAAAACCAACATAAATATATTTCCCCAAACCTAACCAGTAGTCATCCCAGCTTGAAAATTTGGTTGTCTTCAACTCCTTCCTCTCTGAGTCAGGTAGCATATTCTGCTAATAAAGTATTATCTCCTTCCTACCACCTGCCATCAAGTTCTGCTGATTTTTCTCTTGAAAATGAATCTACCTTGTTCCTTTTCTATCATTAGCACACAAATTCAGGTTCTTTTTTTATTATTATTTTAAAGATTTTTATTTATTTGACAGAGAGAGAGAAAACGAGAGCAGGAACACAAGCAGGGGGAGTGGGAGAGGGAGAAGCAGGCTTCCCACCAAGCAGGGAGCCCGATGTGGGGCTCGATCCCAGGACCCCAGGATCATGACCTGAGCCGAAGGCAGACACTTGACGACTGAGCCACCCAGGCACTCACATATTCAGGTTCTTATCTTACATCTCAACCATCTCTAGCCATGCCAATCTCTTCCGATTTAATCATCCCATCAAATATTTGGGTACCTGCTGTATGCCAGTTTCTGTGCTAGGCTCTGTGGCTATTGCAGGGAGCAAAGTGGAGGCAATCCCTACCCCTAGGGTGCTTAGAGTCTTGAGGGGGAGGCAGACATTGCCCAAAAGTCACCAAAATGAGTATGTAATTACAAGCTGTAATAAGAGCTATGAAGGAAAAGAGTAGATGTTCCTAAATTAAAAAAAAACATAATAATAATTTAGATTGGAGACTAGTAAGGCCCCTGATGAGGCAGTATAGGGAGAAAAGGGCTCCAGATAAGGACCGGCATATGTGTTGGTGCCGACACAGGAGGGGTTTGGGCAAGGAACTGCAAAAAGAACTGAACTGCAAATTTTAGCTTTTATTCTTAGAACATTGGAAAGCCACCGAAGAGTTTTAGTCAGAGGAGTGACTCATCTGGTTAAAATGTCAGTGTGTACTTTTCAGAGAATAAATAGAGTAAAGCAAGAGTAGAAGCAGTGGGATCTTCTAGAGGGTGGGCTGTAGCGATTCAAGAGAGAAATTATGTTGATTTGGACAAGGGTGTGGAATATTGTCATCACTGTCTGCTCATCACCCTGGACCTCTGAAAACAAGATGCATTCCAAATGTTCTACAGTGACTCGGGCATTTTAAATCAGTGAGACGAAAGGCTGAGGGGCAAGATATTGGAAAGATACTGGGAGAAATGACAGAACCCAAGAAAATTAGCAACTAAGTCCCAGGAAGTGCAGAGACCAGGACAGCCCTAGGAACGCTAGGCTGCAGGATTTACAAACCCCTTGAACCTGTTGCCAGTGAGGCAGGCCCAAGAGTAACAACTGTGTTGGGGACTCACCCCAGAGTATTAGGGCACACCACCCCAAAGAAAGGGGAGCTGTGAGTTGGGCAGTCATCCACTGTGGCCTTGACTATGTTATTCATCATTCCCTGTGGCCCCAAGCATGTGTAGATTTGCTATACCCTCTAACGGTATAAAGAGTAGGCATAGTCTTTATAGCATCTTGGTTAAAGTGAGGCCCAAGCCTGCTTCCTTTTTCCTATGAACTTCAGTCTTAGAGTATGGGGAAAAGGGATCACTATGCCCACCCTATCCTGCTGACTCTTCTGCTCTGATCAGCTACAGTCTTCTCCCGTATCCAGTCTTGATATCCAGGATATCAAACTGCTTGCTTGAAATTTTAGGGATAGCAGCTGCCAGATGGCCCACGCTCACCCATCGCGAGCTTAATGTTCTTGGGATCAAAGACGAATGTGATTAAAAAGGAAAGAGAATCTGCTTAGCACTACTCCTCGAGGGGTCTGGAGAACACGAGCCCGGGTTTTACCTGTACTCGTCTCCCCCTTTTCTGTGAACTGCTTCTGGAGGCTTTGGAGGGACAGCAGAGACTCAGTCGTTAATTTCCCGTGGCTTCTGTCATGAATCATTATCATTAAAATGTCTTAATACCAGACCAGCAAGGTGAGGGTTAGTGGGTTAAGATAAATCTTGAGCAGTGGCAGGGCTCTTAGGTGGGTGCAGTTTTAGTGACCAGCCTTCTGAGAGGTTGCAGCAGACAGCAGGATGCAAGTCTGAGACAGCGCCGCACGGCACAGATGACCGGGAACCTTCCGACAGCTCTGTCACCCTAGGTGTGTCCTATCCTTTCCTCTCCCCGCGCTGGCAGTGTCTCACTCATTTACCTTTCAAACAGTGATGTTGGTAGTTCTCAACTGGTTTTCTCTCGCCAGTGGCCACTGCAGGAAGAGAAGCTAGCCTCCCCGCTTCTCCCCCAGGCCCCTGTCTCCAAAGCCAGCCCACAATGGCTTCGGCGCTAGCAGCAGTGAGGGGGAAGCAAGCAAGTAGGGGGCACCTTTCTCTCCTTTCCCTCCTCCCCTCCTAGCCTTTGCCACTTAAAATCTGAGGAAAGAAATTCAGCCTGGATGCCACCAATAGGTCTCCCTGTACAACGGACTAAAAGAAGATTCATAATTTCTCCCTTAACCACTGGAAGCCCCGCAACCACAGATCTAACTAAAAGAAAGTCCTGACACGGTGAAAAGCAGGAATGAGGCCCACAGAGGAAAAGGGAATGAAAGAGAGCTGCTTCTCTCTCTTTCTCTTTTGTTTATTCAATAGTATTTAATTTCTAATACCTTCACATGCTTAAAGTCCACAAAAAAGTATACGGCAAAAAGTCTCCCATTTCTATAGCCATGTGCCCAATTTTTGCCTCACCCCCTTTGGTAGCCCCTCATTACTTTTCCATTTATCCTTAGAGAGTTTCTTTATGGAAATACAAGCAAATAATATATACTTTTTATTCTGGGGCTCCTGGGTGGCTCAGTCAGTTAAGCGTCTGACTCTTGGTTTCGGCTCAGGTCATGATCTCAGGATGCCGAGATCGAGCTCCACGCTCAGCAAGGAGTCTGCTTGAGAGTCTCTCCCTCTGCCCCCTGCCCCCCCAAATAAATAAATAAATCTTTTTTTAAAAACCCAAAATACACACTTTTTTAAAAAAGGTTTTATTTATTAGAGAGAAGGAGAAGGAAAGAGAGCACACAAGCGGGGGTGGGGGGAGGGGCTGTAGAGGGAGCGAGAGAAGCTGACTCCCCTCTGATTAGGGATCTGGACTCAGGGCTCGATCCCAGGACCCTAAGATCATGGCCTGAGCTGAAGGCAGATGCTTAACCGACTGAGCCACCCAGGCGCCCCCAAGATATACACTTCTTATTTTTCACCCTTTTAAAAAATTGACGTATTATATATACATTTATGTACCTTGCTTTTCTTTTTAAACAATGTCTTAAAAGAATTTTCTTTATCAGTACACAGTATTCTTTTTTATAGTGGCACGTTTTCCATACTTGATTCGACCAGTTACCTCTTGATGGGCATTTAAGTTCTCCCATCTATTGTTAATACAAACAGTGCTGCAGTGAAAAACCTGGTCATACATTATTTTATATGGGTGCAAGTGTATCTGTAGGATAAAGTCCCCAACAGCGGAACAACTGGCACAAAACGTGTGTGCATTTGTAATTTTGGTAAATCTTGCCAAATTGCCCTCCACAGTGGGGATGAAGAGAGTGAGGCAGGGGAGGGATGGAGAACATTACTGTGAGGTCACACTCCTCTGCCTAAAACTCACCACTCTCTCTCTCTACAAGATAAAGTTTGGTTCCTTCCCCAGGCACATGTAGGATCCTCCATCCATGGCCACACTTTAGCTTCCTCATTTCACCTCCTCCTATTCCCTGAATGACTAGCGGTTTCCCAACTATACCTTTATCCTTCTTCCTTTGAAGAGCTAACTCAGCTACATCCTGGTTTTCTCTGATTTATTCTCTACCCATCCTGTGTGAGCCCTTACTTAGCACTCTCTCCATGCCTCTTGTTAGAACACTTCTCACACAGCCTTATTATTTAGCATTTTCTCTAATAGCACAACAGACAAGTGAATGAATAGGACGAATGCGTGAATGGCCAGGTGGCCATTGGAATGTGAGGGCTGCCTGTTCTACACGGGAACAAGAATGATCAAAAGTACACTGTGGGACAAGGGCCAGGATTGTTCTGATTTTGCCTCTGATTACCATACCTCTTAGCTCTTTTATCTCTTTCCTTGGCACCAAATCTCTGCAGTGGTTACTTTCATAAATAAATAAAATCTTCCTAAATCTTAAAGTGATAAAAATAGACGCATCTCCCTTCTCTTCCCTCAGCTGCTTTGCAACTGTTTCTTTTGTTTTGTCCAGCAGCCATTATCAGGGAAGGTAACATTCCAAATGTCCTTTACTCACTTTATTATTAAAGCCTTTCCCTTCCAGGGACTAAACTGGGAGATAGGATGATATTTAGATGCCCTAAAAACACCCTAGGAATTTAAAATCTTCATGTCTCCAAGGTAAGCTGAGAGAAGAATGATAAAACCACGTAAAAAACTGCAGAAGCTGTTAAAATGTCCAAACATTTTCCAACTAGAGATAGAAAAATAGCTTACAGGGGCGCCTGGGTGGCTCAGTCGTTAAGCATCTGCCTTCAGCTCAGGTCATGATCCCAGGGTCCTGGGATCAAGCCCCGCATCGTACTCCCTGCTCCGCGGGGAGCCTGCTTCATCCTCTGCCTGCCACTCTCCCTGCTTGTGTTCCCTCTCTCGCTGTCTCTCTCTCTGTCAAATAAATAAATAGAATCTTTAAAAAAAAAAAAAAAAAGAAAAATAGCTTACAGTACAAAATCTTACTTGTTCTAAGAAGCGTTGTGTATTGTTACAAAGTAGTTGTGGTTCACACAAAGTCAAAGCCTGATTTCCAGCAAGTTCTCAAGCTTCTCTTCCCAACATTTAACGTAGGCTTGAGATCTGCATAGGCTAAGCTCAAGAACACTGTTCAAAAGGGGGAAAAAAGAATGCCAGACCAGCATCCATCCATCCATCCATCCATCCATCCATCCTATATACATACATATGTCCTAAATAAACTTACTATGTTTCTGTCTTCCAGACATCATGCCAGAGCTTAAATACAATCATAGAACATTGTTTCAAAAGGTGTTTGCTGCAGCATAATTTGTAAGAGTTCAAAGTCAATGGAACATATCCCAAAATAGATGCAACCATTGTAAAGACCATGATAGTAACAGAGAAAAAAAAGCTTAAAACACAATGTTTTATGGAAACAAAGGGAGAAAAATAATATGTCAAATATATATGAATCTTTACTGATATAAATAAATGATAGAATAAATAAATAAGAGACAAATCTTACAGAAGATTTGTCTTCTCCTGGAGAGAAGCTTAATCCTCTCTTCCCTTGAAGATGGATTAGAATTAGTGATTCACTTACAAAGGAAAAAAAAAAGGGGAGTGGTGCCTGCGTGGCTCAGTCAGTTGAGCATCCGACTCTTGATTTCAGCTCTGGTCGTGACCTCAGGGTTGTGAGATCGAGCCCAGTGTCAGGCTCTGTACTGGGCATGGAGCCTGCTAGAGACTCTCTCTCTCCCTTTCCCTCTGCCCATCACCCCCAGCCCCACCCCACTCGCACTCTCTCTCTCTCTCTCTCTCAAAAAAAAAAAAAGTATGGAAAGAGAAAAGAGCAAGTTTATAATGGGAGAAACCTGGCCAATACTACCTTAACCAAGTGATCAAGGTTAATACCACCAGTGATGTCATGTGGATATTATGCATCCTGCATATAATGTGATGAGAAGGCACATCACTTCTGTGCTATTCTTTCCAAAAACTCATAACCTCAATATAATCATGAGAGAAACATAAGACAAACCCAATTTGAGGACTTTCTACAAAATAGCTGAGCAGTACTCCTCAAAACTGGCAAGGTCATGAAAAACAAGGAAAGACTGAGAAACTGCCACACACCAGAAGAGCCTAAGGAGACATGATTAAATACAGTGTTCTATCCTGAATTGGATCCTGAAAGAGAAAAAAAAAACATTAGCAGCAAAACTGGTGAAATCTGAATAAAATCTAAAGTTTGATTAAATGTAAAAATGTTGGTTTCTTAGTGTTGAAAAATATAAGATGGTAACATTAGTGAAAACTGAAATTTTCAAGAACTCTCACACTATCTTTGCAACCTTTCTGTAAGTCTAAAATTATTCAAAAATGAGAAGTTTATATATAAAAAAGTATATATACATAAGGAGTGCGCTTGTGATGAGTACCAAGTGCTGTATGGAAGTGTTGAATCACTATATTGTACACCTGAAACAAATATTACACTGTATGTTAACTAACTGGAATTTGAATAAAAACTTTTTTTAAAAAAAAGTATATATACATCATTATTACAACTATGGAAAAATATCCCTGGAAAGAAAAAAATACATGAAGAGAAGGAAAGAAAAAAAAATAATAAGTGAGGTCCTATTGAAATGATGGGATTATGCAGTAATTTTTTTCCCTTTTTATGTACATATTGAAATATCTGCACATTGGTCATATTATGTTTTAGGATGTAAAGAGCTAATTTGGTTTGGTTTGGGTTTAATGAAAAAAACTCTTTCCCTTGAAATACAGAGGGAATATACAAAAAGTATATAGATATTAAAGGACAGTCAAGACAGCTATTGCTCTAAAATAACCCCAAACATTCTTTAGCACAAGATAAGATGACCCAAATTGGCCCAGAAAATATCCAGGGCTCCTCCCTTCTTCATCTCCCAGCCTCCTGTCCAGTTCCTCTGAGAACTGGTGTCTCTGTCTAGGCTTTCTGTTCTGGGAGCACACAGGAAGAGAACACCTTGGAGTTTCCATAAACGATTTGCACATCCAGACTTAGGAACCTTGGTTCCGGGGCACCTGGGTGGCTCAGTTGGTTGAGCGACTGCCTTCAGCTCAGGTCATGATCCTGCAGTCCCTGGATCGAGTCCCACATTGGACTCCCTGCTCAGCGGGGAGTCTGCTTCTCTCTCTGACCCTCCCCCCTCTCATGCTCTCTCTCTCTCTCTCATTCTCTCTCTCAAATAAATAAATAAAATCCTTAAAAAAAAAAAAAAGAACCTTGGTTTCTATCCTTGGTAGTTTGTAGGGTCCCCATCATTACCTTCATCCTGGAGGAACTTTGGCTTCTGGGTGCATTACAACTAATTAGGGTCCCTGGGAAGGCTGGGGCAGGATGGGGTGGGGGCAGAGACAGGACTAGTGGGATGCAAGAAAAGTTCTCTGCACAAATGAAATCACTGGATATGGAATATTTACGATGTGCTGAGCACTCTGCTGAATTCTTTACATGTATGGCCCATTTAATCCTCCCAACTACCCTATAAAGTAGATACCATCAGCATTTCCATTCTATGGAAGAAGTAATTAAGGCACAGAGTTTAAGCAACCTGCTCAAAGGGACGCTGCTAGTAAACAGTGGAGACAGGACCCAAATACAGGCAGCCTGGCTCCATAACCACTCTTAACCACTATGTTATGCTGGAATGAATGATAATGATGGAGTTCTGGGAGGTCAGAAAGGGGGAGATGAATGTGGCCAGAGCGATTAGCGGAGGGCCTCTTGGTTCTGAAGCTGATATCCCTAGGCTGAGTGGGATTTCATGTTGAGAGGAGAGGGAAGAGCCTCTCGGGGAAGAGAGGAGAGTCAGTGCGGCAGGAGCGAAAACACAGAGCTGGGACTGAAAACAGCCTTTAGCCAGCTATGAAACGTACAGAGAGAGGTTCCTTTGTTAATTGTTCAAGGAACAATTGGATAATGATGGGGGAGGTCAGATCATCAACGGTCTTGAATGACATGTCAACCACTAGGTCTTTACCCTGCAGCGTTTACAGGGAGTAACAGCTGAGAACTGTTTTTTATGTTAGAAAATTGCAAACATAGGGGCGCCCAGGTGGCTCAGTCGTTAAGCGTCTGCCTTCGGCTCAGGTCATGATCCCAGGGTCCTGGGATCGAGCCCCGCATCGGGCTCCCTGCTCCGCGGGAAGCCTGCTTCTCCCTCTCCCACTCCCCCTGCTTATGTTCCCTCTCTCACTGTCTCTCACTGTCAAATAAATAAATAAAATCTTAAAAAAAAAGGAAAATTGCAAACATATACAAAGATACTAAGAGTAATATACTAAGCCCCCGTGTACCTATTATCCAGATTTAGCAATTATCAACTCACAATTGTGTTTCATCTATATCCCCACCCACTACTCCTACCAAGATTATTTTGAAGCAAATCTCAGACATCATATATATAATATATCATATCTGTACATATTTCAGTATATGTAGAAAATCCCAAGAAATCTATTTTAAAAATGTGAGTTTAACAATATTGCAGGATATAAAATAATCGTACAAAACCCAATTGCATTTCTTTTTTTATTAAGTTCATTTCTAATTACTGGCAATGAACACCAGAATTACAAATTTATAATCACTAAAAAAAACCCACTTAGGTATAAATCAAACGAAATATGTACAGGATTTGTATGCTGCAAGTACAAATTGCTGATGAAAGAAATCAAAGATCTAGATGAATGGAGATATATGTTTGTGGATTGGAAGACTTAATATAGTGAAGATGTCAATTCTCTCCAAATTTATATACAGATTTGATGCAAGTCCTATCAAAACCCCAGCAAGATTTTTTGTCTACATGGACAAGATTATTCTAAATTTTATATGAAAAGACAAACAAGAATAACAATTTTGAAAAAGAATAAAGTAGGAATCAGTCTAATTTCAAGACATTATGTAGCTACAGTAATCAAGGACTGTGTGGTATTGCTGGAGGGGTAGACACATAGGTTAATGGAATAGGACAGAGAACCCAGAAATAGACCCACACAAATCTGCCTGCCTGATTTTTGACAAAAGCAAAAGCAATTCAATGGAAGAAAGATAGCCTTTTCAATAAATGGGTGCTGAAGCAATTGGAAATCCATAGGCAAAAAAAATGAACCTTGGCCTAAGTCTCACACCTATATAAAAATTCAAAAGAGGTCACAGACTTAAATGTAAAATTATAAAACTTTTAGGGAAAAAAAAAATCTCAGGATCTATGGCTAGGCAAAGAATTCTTAGATTTGACACCAAAAGCATGATTTATAAAGGGAAAAACAGATAAATTGGACTTCATCAAAACAAAAACTTTTGATCTGCAAAAGACTCTGTTAAAAAGGATGAAAAAGCAAAGCTACAAATCGGGAGAAAATATTTGCAAACCATACATCCGACAAAGAGCTACTATCTTAGAAAGTACTCTCAAAACTCTATGGTAAATGTTGTATGTCCATTACATCTCCATTTAAAAGAATTAAGGAAAAAACTCAACAGTAATAAAAATAAACAATCCAATTAGAATATGAACAAAAGATAAACATTTCACTGAAAAAGGTATACAGATGGCAAAAACAAGCACATGGGAAGGTAGTCAATATAATTAGTTAGTAGGGAAATGAAAATTTAAGCCACAAGATATCACTACATATCTATCAGAATCACTAAAATAGAAAATAGTACAAACACTAAATGTTGGCAAGGATGCAAAAAAACTATATCACTCATTCATTGCTGGTGGGAATATAAAATGGTATAGCCAATCTGGAAAACAGTTTCTCAGTTTCTTGTAAGACTAAACATGCAAGTACCATACGACCCACCAATTTCAACCTTGCACATCTATCCCAGAGAAACGAAAACATATATTCACCCAAAAAACTGTACATGAATGCTGATGGTGACGTTATTAGTCAAAAACTGGAAACAACCCAGATATCCTTTTACAGCTGAATGGTAAAACAAACTATAGTATATCTATACTTCAGAATACTACTCAGAATTAAAAGGAATAAATTATTGACACACACCAACTGGATGAATCCCCAGAGAATTATGCTGAGTGGAAAAAAAGCCAATCCCAGCGGTGCCTGGGTGGCTCAGCTGGTTGAGCCACCAACTCTTGACTTCAGCTCAGGTCGTGATCTCAGGGTCCTGGGATCAAGCTCCCATGGGGCTCCCTCCTCAATGGTAAGTCTGCTCAATTATTCTCCTTGTCCCTCCCCCCCCCTTCGTGCATGCTCTCTCTCTATATATATATAATAAATAGATAAATCTTAAAAAAAAAAGAAAAGAAAAAAACCCATCCCAAAAGGTTACATTCTGCATGATTCCATTTATATAACATTCTTGAAAATGACAAAATTATAGAAATGGAGAACCAATTAGTGCTTGCCAGAGGTTAAGGAGGGGTGGGGGCAGGAGGAAAGTGAACGTGGCTATAAAAGGACAACATGAAGGCCATGGTCTCTGTCTTGACTCTCAAAGTTAATATCCTATTTGTTCTACTGTATTAAAATTTTCATGAGATGTTATCTTTGGGAAAACCGGGTAAAAGTACGTGGACTCTCTGTATTATTTCTTAACAATTGCATGTGCATCTATAGTTATCTCAAAATAAAAAATTTAATTGAAAAAAATTAACATTATAAACTGCTATGAGAGGGACACCTGGGTGGCTCTGTCTTTAATGTCTGCCTTTGGCTCAGGTCATGATCCCAGGGTCCTGGGATGGAGCCCCACGTCCGGCTCCCGGCTCAGCGGGAAGCCTGCTTCTCCCTCTCCCACTCCCCCTGCTTGTGTTCCCTCTCTTGCTGTGTCTCTGTCAAATAAATAAAATCTTTGGGAAAAAAAAACATATAAAGCTTTTGCACGGCACAGAAACAAGAGGAAAAGGCAAGCCAGACATAGGGAGGAAGATATTTACAACACACGTAACTTGCTGAGGGTGGTAAATGGAATTTATAAAGGAGTTTCTTACTCTCAGTAAGAAAAAGATAACCTCATATAAACTCATAAAAACAAAGTGATAAAAATGAGCAAAGGCTACAAACAGGCAATTCAAAGAGAAACCTAGATGGTCTGTAATCTCAAATTTAGTAGTAATCATGGAAATGCAAATTAAAGTTAGAATTAGTTACGATTTCATACCCATCGGATTGGGGGGAGGGGAAGTGAGAATATCAAGTATTGATGAAAATACGGAACAACAAGAAATCCTTCTGCACTGCCTGTGGGAAGATAGATCTTTGATCGCGCTTAGGTATTGAAGGTGTGTACAAACTATGAATAATTCCATTTCTAGATTTCTAGATGGTGGAGGAGGGGAAATGTATAAGAATGTTTATAGCATCATTGTTTATAATTATGGAAAACTGGAACCAATCCAAATGTTTATCAACAAGAGAATGGCTAAATGTTGAAAACTCATAATGCAGGGGCAGGTGGGTGGCTCAGTCAGCTAAGTGTCTGACTCTTGGTTTTGGCTGAGGTCATGATAATGGAGTTGTGGGATCAAGTCCCGCGGTGGGCTCTGTGCTCAGCAAGTCTACTTGAAATGCTCTCTCTCCCTCTTCCTCTACCTCTCTCCCTGCTTGCTGTCTCTAAAATAAATAAATAAAATCTTCAAAAAAAACCCTTCATAACGCGGTAGATTTTTTATAACATATACATAACATAGAATTTACTATTTTAACTATTTTAAATGTACATTTCAGTATATTAAGTACATTCACATTGGTTTTTGAAAATTATTTGATTCCTTTTATTCTATTTTATTATTTTTTAATTGAAGTATGGTTGGCATACAACATCATATTGGTTGCAGGCATACAACATAATGATTCAACATGTATATATGTTACAAAATGCTCACCACAATACCTGTAGTCATTATCTGTAGCCATACAACATATTTGACTGTATTCCCTATGCTAAGTATATTCACGTTGTTCTGGAGACATCATCACTATCCATTTCCAGAGCTTTGTCATCACAACATACTGAAACCATTAAATAGTAGCTTTCTGTTACCCTGCCCCCCAGCCCCTCATAACCGCAGCTCTACCTTCTTTCTCTATTAATTTGACCATTCCTTGTACCTGATGTAAGTGGAGTCGTACAATATTTGTTTTTTTGTGTGTGGTTATTTCATTTAGCATGATGTCTTCTTATTTTTAGTTGTCATATCTTTTATTTTATTTTTTAATTTAAATTCAATTAATATATAGTGTATTATCAGTTTCAGAGGTAGAGTTCAGCGATTCATCAGTTGCATGTAACACCCAGTGCTCAACACATCACATGCCCTCCTTAATGCCCATCACCCAGTTACCCCTCCCCAACCCCCCTCCCCCCCAGCAACCCTCAGTTTGTTTCCTTTAGTTAAGAGTCTCTTAGGACTTGTCTCCCTCTCTGATTTTGTCTTGTTTTATTTCCCCCCTTCCTCTATGCTCCTCTGTTTTGTTTCTTAAGTTCCACATATGAATGAAATCATTTAATTGTCTTTTTCTGATTGACTTATTTCTCTTAGCATAATACCCTCTAGTTCCACCCATGTTGTTGCAAGTGGCAAGATTTCATTTTTTTTAAAGATTTTATTTATTCATTTGAGACACAGAGATAAAGAGAGAGAGAGAGAGAGAGAGAGAGAGAGCGTGAGCAGGGGGAGAGGCAGAGGGAGAGGCAGAAGCAGGCTCCCTGCTGAGCCAGGAGCCCAATGCGGGGCCCGATCCCAACACCCTGGGATCATGACCTGAGCAGAAGGCAGACGCTTGACTGACTGAGCCACCCAGGAGCCCCAAGATCTCATTTTTTTTGGTGGCTGAGTAGTATTCCATTGTACATATATATACCAATTCTCCTTTATCCATTCATCTGTCGATGGACATCTGGGCTCTTTCCATAGTTTGGCTATTGTGGACACTGCTGCTATAAACATTGGGGTGCAGGTGCCCCTTCAGATCACTACATTTGTATCTTTGGGGTAAATACCTAGTAGTGCAATTGCTGGGTCATAGGGTAGCTCTATTTTCAACTTTTTGAGGAACCTCCATACTGTTTTCCAGAGTGGCTGCACCAGCTTGCATTCCCACCAACAGTGTAGGAGGGTTCCCCTTTCTCTGCATCCTCGCCAACATCTGTCATTTACTGACTTGTTAGTTTTAGCCATTCTGACGGGTGTGAGGTGGTATGTCATTGTGGTTTTGATTTGTATTTCCCTGATAGCATGATGTTTTCAAGGTTCATCCACGTTGTAGCATGCATCAGAATTTCCATCTTTTTTAAGATTGAATAATATTCCACTGTATGCATATAGCACGTTTTGTTTATCCACTCACTATTGATGGATATTTGGCTATTGTGAATGATGCTGTTATGAGCATTATTGTACAAATATCTGTTCGAGTCCCTGCTTTCTGTTTTTTGGTATATACTTAAAAGTGAAATTGCATCATATGGCAATTCTATTTTTATTTTTTGAAGAACCACAATACTTTTTCACACAGTGGCTGTACTATTTTACATTCCTTTCATAATGCCATTCTATATAGTAAGTGAAATGAATGATGAGAATTAACTATATAGCATGAACTCGTCTACACACGTCATTCCCTCTTCTTAGAATAGTCTCCCTTCCAATTCAGTGCTCCCCCTGGATAAATCCTACCCTCTTCTTTTTTTTTTTTTAAAGTTAATTTTTTTATTTTAATATGTTTTTAAATGTTTTATTTATTCATGAGAGTCAGAGAGAGAGAGAGAGAGAGAGAGAGAGAGGCAGAGGCAGAGGGAGAAGCAGGCTCCCCGCCTAGCAGGGAGCCCGATGCGGGACTCGATCCCAGGACCCTGGGATCATGGCCTGAGCCGAAGGCAGACGCTTAACCATCTGAGCCACCCAGGCGCCCCAAATCCTACCCTCTTCTAAGTTTTGGCATAAGCAGTAGCCTAAGAAAGTCTTTGCAGCACCCTCCCTTCTAGCCCCACTTCCCAGGCCCCCGTCAGGTCCCCCTCCTCTGCTTCTCCCTCTCCTTGTAATCTTGTATTGTAATTGCCCATTTGTATGTTTCTTACCACTAGACTGAAGCTTCTTGAAGGCAGAACTGTGTCTGTCTTGTTCATTGTGGAATCCTCAGTGTTGGCTTAGTATAGGTATTTATTTTATTTTATTATTTTATTTTATTTTAAGATTTTATTTATTTATTTGACACAGAGAGAGGGAACACAAGCAGGGGGAGTGGGAGAGGGAGAAGCAGGCTTCCCGCGGAGCAAGAGCCTAATACGAGGCTCGATCCCAGGACCCTGAGATCATGACCCAAGCTGAAGGCAGACGCTTAACGACTGAGCCACCCAGGCGTACCAGTATAGGTGTTTAAACAGTACTGTTAAATCAACTGGTACGTTTTAAGGATATGACAAAGTGACAGAAAGCATTTATTGTCCTGAGAACCCTTGGGTCTTTCTGTGTCCCCCACAGCAACTATTCAGAGGCTGGTAGAAAGGGAAAGGATATTCCCCATTTCACAGTGTCCAGAATCTCTAAGATGGAAGGAACTTTTGCCAGTCATTGTATCCAACCTCCTACCAAGTGCAATCCCTACCAGGCCTTCCCTTCCAGCCTGGTTTGAGCACTTCCAAAGATGACCACCACATGGTTATGCTTTCGTGTACATGCTACAGAAACCCCAACTAAGAGCAACAAACAAATGGAGGTTTATCGTCCTCAAATACCAAGAGGCCCCGAGGTAGGCAATTGCTGACTCTGGTTCAGTTGTCAGTGATCTCTTTGGGACCCAGGCTTCTTCCATCCACAACATGGTGCCTTTTCATCCTTGTGCAACTGGTGTCTCATGACTGTGCAAGGGCCTCACATGCCATCAGGGACAGGAAGAAGGGAGAGGGGGAGTGCCAGCAAGCTCTCTTGTCCCTTTTGTAGAAAGCTAAGCTCCGGAAGTTCTCCAGCATATTTCCATCTATGTTTTACCAGCCAGCACTATAACACTGATCACCAAGGGAAGAGAGGTTTGGAAAGCAAGGTGTAATCTTTCCTGTCCCTACGGTGGAAGGTGACAGGGTGTGGTCTGGAATGGTTGCTGAGTCTACCTTAGGCTCTTACAGCAGACCCTGGGCCACTTGCAGGGATTCAACAGAAACCTGGTGGGGCCGAGGGTAGTACCTGGTTCCAGCCTGCAGTTAGACCTTCCCAGCGGGCCTATTGGATCACCTTACTTTTCCCATTTTCCTGTAGTAGATAGTCCCCGTGAATTTCTAAACCTCAACCTTCTCCTGTTCTTTTCTTTGGTGGGGGGAGCCCGTGAGCGGGGGGAGGGGTAGAGAGAATCTCAAGCTGACTCCGTGCTGAGCTCGCTCAGAGCCTGACACAGAGCCGATCTCACGACCCTAAGATCATGACCTGAGCCGAAATCAAGAGTCGGCTGCTTAACTGACGGAGCCACCCCGGCGCCACTTAAATTTAGAATTTTACCCCCAACCTTCTGTTCTGTCAGCATTCTAGTAGCTCTGTGGTGTAGACAACTTATACCAACCCTGGGGAATAGAGCTGCTCAGCTAATTTTCCTGGTTGATGGGACCTCCCAGGGGGCATCTCCGAATACGTCCGCTGTAGTTTGGTTGAAAGAACCCCGGAGCGGGAGCCAGGAGGTCTAGATTCTCCCCTCAGCTCTACGATAACTGAGGTGTGTGAACTTGTGGTGCTTCTTGCCTTCTCTGGGCCTCAGGATCCTTATCTATAAAATGGCAGGAGGGGATGTGTGATTCAGATTAGAAAGTCACCAAAATCCGTGACAGCAGTATCATTCTGTTTTCTCTGATTCTGCTCCTCCCACAGGTCTGGAACCCCCCAGGAGATGGGAAAAGTAATTTTTTTTTTCTTGCCTATGTTACCTCTGCTTGCAGAAACTATTCCAAGCAGCTGGGACACCTGTGCCACTGTCTTGGTGCCACACGCCTGCCTTCTGCCAGTGGCTGCCCAGGTGTGAGCCGGCCCCTCCCCAGGGCTGCAGACCCCAAATAAGCTTCCTGGGATGGGTGAGTATTAAAAGCCCCAGCCTTGGTCCTTGAAATATTCTGTCTTCGCTCAATGCCTGCAACCATGCGTCTGGTTCTCCTCCTGCTGTGGCTGAACCCTGTGGTCCCAAACCAGGAGACAGGTGAGGAGCCAGGCTAGCAGGTCAAAGGAACCTGGCCTCTAGTCTCTTTCATTCATTCATTCATTCATTCATTCAATCATTCATTCATTTTTGTTCCTGGCATGATTCACCTCCTGGGGGGCTAATGTTCACTAATTCATTAATTAAATAATTCATTTACTCAGCACCTACTTGTGCTTAATGTGGCTTCTCTGTGCATCCATCCACCTTCATATGTATAAGATGTCCTTGGGTGATTAGCTTGGGAAGGTGTGTTTTGGTTGGGGAGTCCAGAGGAGTGTCCAAAAGAGGTTCCTGTGAGTAGGGGCAGCATGGGACTCTAGAATGTGCACTGTAGGGGAGATAGGAAGGAGTGTGGTATGACAAGCCTAGATCCAGAAATAGGCAGACTCAAGGGGCAACTGCCAGGCACCAACGGATTTGTTTTGCTAAAATATCCCTGGAAATGGATAGGATGATAAAGTTGTATTTACAAAATGTCTTTGGTGAGAAAACGAAATGCCATTGGTAGGAATAATTTTTGTGGGAAAAGGAGCCTCAAAGGGCATGCTAAGCAGTAACAACAGATAGGGTATTAAATTGCTTTGTAGAAAGGATTTCTGGGGACACTTCAGGTTTGCCGAGTGTGATTTGTAAATTTGGGGCTGGAGCAGGACCACTGGGAACTGTAGAGAGGAGGAGGGGGCTGCTCAGTGTCCCCCTGCCACACCCTTCCTCAGCACACTTGCTCTCTTCCCTATAAAATTGTCAGATACGTTTCAGAAGTATTGCTCTGGAGGGGCACAAACTCTTAGCAGTTTCTATTATTGGGTTCTTCACCCACTCCTGTCTGGGCCCCGCAGCTTGTCACTTTCACTAACCTCTTGGTCTGAAGCCAACAGGATGGTCACAGAGTCACTTGAACTTTTGCCTCCTGACTAGGAAGCTGTTTCCTGATGGGCTCACTGCTCCTCCACCAAATTCTGTGGCACTCTCCGCTTACCTGTGGTAGAGCACTAAAGGTACAGCATGGCGATGTTCTGGTGACTCAGAGTTTGATGACACTGTTCACTAGACTAAGATCCTAGAAGGTGTTTTTTTTTTGCAGGGTCTCGTGGGGGAGGGCACTAGAATATATGTCCATGATCCACCATCGTACCTGGCTCAGAGAGTCACTCAACAGAATAAAATGGATGAATGAATGAACGAATGAAGAGGTACTGGGTCTCTTACTATACTGTCATTTAAAAAAAATTTTTTATTGTTATGTTAATCACCATACATTACATCATTAGTTTTTGATGTAGTGTTCCATGATTCATTGTTTGTGCATAACACCCAGTGCTCCACGCAGAATGTGCCCTCTTTAATACCCATCACCAGGCTAACCCATTCCCCCCTCCCCTCTAGAACCCTGTTTGTTTTTCAGAGTCCATTGTCTCTAATGGTTCGTCTCCTCCTCTGACTTACTCCCCTTCATTCTTCCCCTCCTGCTATCTTCTTCTTCTTTTTTTTTCTTAACATGTATTGCATTATTTGTTTCAGACGTACAGATCTGTGATTCAACAGTCTTGTACAATTCACAGCGCTCACCATAGCACATTATACTGTCATTTTTATGATAGAACCAGTCAGGACTGGTTATGAGCTATAACTGTCTCCTGACCTTGGACACTGTGAGAGCCCAAGTTCAATTCAGATCTTTTAGATTAAATTAAATTTAAATTATTTGACACCAGCATTACAGTGCTGCATTTCCTACCTTGGATGAGCTGGTAGGGAAGGCAGATACACACCTCCAGAGAGAAGGCTGTAATAACAGAGAGGGATTAAAAGAGGGTTAAAAGCTAAAATAAATAGGTTTTAAGGGTAAAAGGAACAAGTTAATCCCAATAAATGTAATTAATCCCTTCCCTCCCAGTTGGGGGAATGTAGGAAGTCCTCTCAGAGTAGATCACATTTATTTTTTTAAATTTTTTATTATGGAAAATTTCAAACATGCACAAAAAAGAAAGAATAGTATAATGAACCCAATGTTCTTATTGGCTAATTTCAAAATTATCAACGTTTTGCCCAAATTCTTATCCACCATATTAAAAAATATAACCACAATACCTTATGAAAGCTGAAATACTTAAAGTAATTACTACCATTTTTTAAAAAGATTTTGTTTATTTATTTGACAGTGAGCGGGAGAGAGATCGAGTACAAGCAGGGGGAGCGGCAGAGGCAGAGGGGGAAGCAGGCTTCCCGCTGAGTGGGGAGACCAATGAGGGGCTCGATCCCAGGACCCCAGGATCATGACCTGAGCCTATGGCAGCCGCTTAACTGACTGAGCCACCCAGGCGCCCCACTTACTACCATTTAATACCTATTCATATTTCTCCAATTCTCAAGAAGACCTTTTTGCAATTGGCTTATTCAATCAGGATCCAAACATCACATTTAACTGATATATATCTTAAGGCTCTTCAAATCTATCAGTCTCTTTTTCCTTTTTTTTTTCATGCTGTTTTTTATTGAAGAAACCAGGTCGTTTGTCCTGTAGAATGTCCTACATTCTGAATTTATCTGATTGAACCCATGTGGATGTGCCTCTGTCCCCTGCATTTCCTGAAACCTGGTAATTAAGGTTCATTTCTTCTGTCAAGAATACACCATACATGGGGCTGTGTACTTCTTATTGCATCCTGAAGGAGCCACACAAGGTCTAGTGGTCCCATTTTCCTGTATTCAGCTTGATCAGCCAGATGCATCTGCTGTAGGTCCATTATAAACATTCCCCCTCAACCTCTGTCTAATGGTTTTAATCCCAGTGATGATTGTTGCTTAGATCCATTTTTTTTTTTAAATTAGGGGTTGCCAAATGCTGGCTTTCTAATTCTATCACTCCTTCTGCATTTATTGGCTGGAGTTCTTCTATAAAGACTTTTCCCTTGTCAACTCCTTGGTTTGTATGGAAAGGCTGGATAAATGTTTAATTATTCATTTCTCATTTTCAGAATAATGAGCTTGTTCCTTAGCAACCCAGGGAATATTGAATTTAAACATGACCTTGAAGGATAAAAATGTTTTCTTTTAGTGGCTCTGGTGTTTCACACAGAGGAAACAGCTTCAGCAAGGGCTCCAAAGCAGCAGTGCGCGGGGTGTTTAGAGAATGGTCGACAAGCAAGTGCAACAACAGGCTTTTTGAATGAGAAGCTTGGTGTGGTGGGAAAAGCAGGGAAGAATCCAGGATTGCCAGTTCTACTCCCAGTTCTGTCACCCACTCAAGCATGGAAATTTGGAAAATTTCCATTTCTAGATCAGTGGCTTTCAAACTTTTCTGGCCACAATCTACATTAATAAGTATATTTTATGTGGTGATTCGGTACATACATACATGTATGTAAAAACAAACAAAAATTTCAAAAAGAACTCCAAACAGCTTATACTTATATACAATGTATGTGGATTTTTCTGTTCTATTCTATTCTATTCTATTCTATTCTATTCTATTCTATGCTATGCTATGCTATGCTATGCTATGCTATGCTATTCTATTCTTCTGTTCCGTTCCATTCCATTCCATTCCATTCCATTCCATTCCATTCCATTCCATTCCATTCCATCTTATTAAAATAAATGCTCATCATGACTATGACCACTGAATTGATTTCTGACTCCCAAATGGACTACAACTCTTGTTTGGATAGTCTCTGGGGCTTTTTTCCACCCCCAGCCCTTTTTGATCCACCCTTGTTATTGGTGACAACCTGACACTCGGGAAGAGGGGGTGATGTGAGAAGGGGAACTAATCACTTACAGGAGGCTTCTAGCTCAACAAGAGGCAGAAGCCATGCCAAACTCAGGGGTCACCACCCCGGCCTAGCCCGCCATCACCTTGAGAGGTCTGACCTCCCAGGACACTGCTCCCCTTTGACCAGGCACCTGCCGGTGCCTGTTTCCATAACAGGCTGGGTTGGCCACACCCAACCCCCCATCCCCTCAGGGACCTGCTCCCTGTTGATCTTGTCAACCTTGGAAGGCCCTCAAGTTTATCCCTAAACAAAGCCCCACACAGGTGCTAACCTAACAGGAGGTGATTGAGTAGGTCAAGGTAAAGAGAGGAAGGACATCTTTGAGAATCCTGGGTGTGAGAGATCCTGGGGCTCATTCCCACCTAAGCCACTGACTCGCTAGATGACCGCGGCCACTTCCCTGCCTGCCAACGCCTTGTTTTCCCCTTCCCTTAAAGAAGATAAGCCCCTTCACTTTGTAGTGGGTAGGCAATGGTCAGATATAATTGAACTGAGCACCTTGAGAAAATGGTCCGAATCAGCGTTGATGAAACTGTTTTGTGAATAGGGACCATGGAGATCTTTCTCCAGCTCGGTGGGGTTTTTCTCTGTCCCTCTTGTCACACTTCTGTGTGTGGTTCTATTGCTTTTCCCTATTCCTTGCTGCCCCACTGCTGCCTCTCTCCTCCTCTTGTCTCCCTCTTCTCTCTCAGTCTTCTCTCTTTCTCTCAGCTCCATCTCATTCTTGCGCCTCTCCTTTTAATAACAGCTTTCCTGAGATATAACGAATGTGACATAAAGTTCATCCTTTTCAGGTGTACACTTCAGTGGTTTTTAGTGTGTTCACAGGGTCGTGAACATCATATGGTTTTCACTCTACATTAAACATTCTGAGGAATTGCCAAACTGTTTTCCTCTTTTGCAGAGTGGCTGCACCATTCTTCAATGCCACCAGCAATATGTGGGGGTCCAATTTCTCCACATTCTCACCAACACTCGTTTCCTAATGGGTGTGAAGTGGTATCTCACTGTGGTTTTGATGTGCATATCCTTGATAACAAATGTTGTTGAACATCCTTTCATGGGCCTATTGGCCATTGGTATTGTCTTCTTTGGATATATCCTTTGCCCATTTAAAATTGGGTTATTTGTCTTTTTTTGTTGAGTTGCAAAAGTTCTTTATATACTCTGGATAAAATTCTCATATCACATGTGTGATTTGCAGATATTTTCTCCCATTCCATGGATTGTCTTTTCACCTTCTTGATACTATCCTTAGAAGCACAAAACTTCAAAATTTGATCAAGTCCAGTACATTTTTTCTTTTGTCGCTTGTGCTTCTGGTGTCATATCTGGGAAATTGCTTAGTCTGAGGCCATGATGGTTTACATCTATGTTTTCACCTAAGAGTTCTGTAGTTTTAACTTTTACATTCAGATCTGTGATCCATTTTGAGTTAATTTTTTTTAAGATTTATTTATTTGAGAGAGAGAGCAGGAGAAGGGGGAGGGGCAGAGGGAGAGGGAGAGAGAATCCTCAAGCAGACTTCTTGCTCAGTGAGGAGCCCAACACGGGGCTTGATCCCATGACCCTGAGATCATGACCTGAGCTGAAACCAAGAGTCGGATGCTCAACCGACTGAGCCACCCAGGTACCCCTACATCTGTCTCTTTTTAAATGTCCCTTTTTCTCAGGCAGCTGTTCCCAACCCCAGCCCCTCTGCTGCCTTGGAACAGATCACCACTGCAAGAGAGGAAGCTGCTACTGTGATGAATTCTGCCACATGGCATCAGATTGCTGCCCAGACCACCATGCCCTCTGCAACCCGGGTAACTCACATGCATGCTCCTTCCCACCCCCGGCGGAGCTGGATGCTGTGATGGACAAAGGAAAGCCCCCTCTATGTACCTCAGATCAAGGCCAGGATGTGAACTGGATGGCTCCTGAGGTCCCCGACAATCCTGAGATCCTTGCATTTTGTCCATATCATATCAAAAGTGCCTACACATTCCTCCCAGCTTTATTTCCCCCACAGCTCCTGACCACCTACTGCTCCCCTCTGAGCTACTTTCCCAGATCCGCACAGGGAGAGGTTAAGCTGTTGGTGGTTGGGGATCAGAGTGGGGAGTGGGATGATTGGATTCCACCTAATTGCCCTTTCATTTCTTGCAATATAGATGCCTCTTGACCTGACGCATCTAGACTTTTGAGGGAGTCTACAGAGAGGGACGAAGGATGTTAGGCAGCGGGGGGGGGTGTGTGTGGGAATCAGGGATGAGAACAGGAGCTTTCACTCATGTTTCTCAGCTTCTCAGAATACCAAGATGGTGCTGCAGTTGGTGCTGAGGATGGAGAACACCCCAAGCCCCGCGAGACGCAATCTAGACTGGATGCAGAGCATAGTGAGTGTTCTAGAGGTTCTCCCAGAAGGGGTGGTGACAACCTGCTCCTGCCTCCTTGGCCTCCAGGCCCCAAAGTCAAGGAACAACTACCAAGCAGGAAAAGAGAGACCTAAGCTGGGGCAGAGCTCCATGGCAACATTGGTTTTAGGGCTAGGAGCCATGGTTCCTGACCATGGATACTGACACTTGAATTTCATGTAATTTTCATGTGACTTTGACTTTTTTACTTTTTTCAACCCCTCAAAAATGTAAAAAGCATTCTTAACTTGTGATCTATACCATAAAACCTGCAGTAAGTCAGATTCGGTCCATGACTGTGGTTTGCTGCTCTCTGCATCATATCTAAATCACCCTTCCTTCTCTATTTGTCTTCTGTGCCCTGGCTTCAGCCCTAACTTGTCCAGAGCTTTCTGCCCAGCCCTGGGGCAGAGGCCTTGCCCCCCCCCCCTAGTATATCGTGAGCACTGGGTAGAAAGGAAGGCAGTATGGTACCATGGAAGGAGCACCGACTTGGGAGCCAGAAAGACCTGGGTTTGAATCCTGTCTCTACCATTTATTACCTGGGTGACCTGAAGTACCTCCTTCCCACTTCCCTGTCCTCACCTGTGTCCTAGACCTTGCCTTGTAGTGAGAGCTGCTGCACAAGGGCCCTGGTCGATGTACAACAAGACATTAGCTGTTATTTGGGGCCCATGCAAAGAAGTTGAAGAGGGTACAGGCCTTTTCTTCCTGCTCACTTAGGTCCAGCAGCTTCTCCAAACCAGCCTCCCAGGGACGCCCCTCTCCATCTCCATGAAGGGAATCAAGAAGAGAGCCTGACATCTCCCGTGAAGCTCCTCCCTGCCCCTGCCCCCAGGCCTGCTGGGGCCTCATCCCTGGACCCAGTGTGCTTGTCTCTTTGGTTTCTATCCTGCGTGCTTCCACATTGGCTCAACCAGAGGAAAACGGAAATCTGCAATTGTTGTAAACACATTTAAATCAGCCATACAGAGTATAGAACATAAATTGGGCTCATGGAATTCATTGTTTGTGGTGGCTACAATGAATATGACAAACATTTCTTGAAAATGGCAAATGACAACCCAGCACCCCTTTGGCTAAATGATATCTGCCTCCTTCCTCAATATTCCTTCCCAGGCATCGTGTCATTGTCTGTAAGTCCCCAAATAGCCTGATCTGAGCCCTGTAGCCTCATGCCCACCCACTTGTCTTCCCAGGATGAAAAGAGAGGCAGGGGGATCTTCCTCTGGTGGGTTGGGATTGGCCTCCCGGGAGTTTCCTTTTGTGAGGATTTCAAAGCTCAGGAGGGTGATGCCAGGGGGTTTAGGGTCTGCTGAGCCCATTGACTTCTCTCAAACCTCCTCCTCCTCCTCCTCCTGTTCCATGAATCGATCCCTACCCTTCCTGCACTCCAGGCCTCAGGATCTTCTTTTATTTCTCTCTGTCCCTGGCCTTCTTCAGCAAGGGGCCGAGTCTTTCTAGTTCTACTTCACCACACGGTTCACGTCTCTTCCTTCCCACTGCTGAAGGTCTGGTGTTGCCAACCATTACTCGAAAACCATCACTGGTTTCTCATTGTCTCCAGAACAAAGATTAGTCTCCCACACATGGCTGCAAAGTCCTCCACAGCAAGGCCCCAAGGGGCATTTCTGGCTTTATCTCCTGTTAGTCTCCTTCCCCATTTCTATGTTCCAACTAAATGGAATGACCCATTATCCCTGGCCATGCCTCCCTCCAGACTTTTGCTCATCTGAACACTGGTTTCTAAGTAAATGCTTATAGCAAAGGAGGCCCTGTCAGAGCCCAGTTATCCACCAATGATTCTGTTCTAGCTTAGTTTCTCTGAAAGCAGAAACTGAGTAATTTATTACTTGGAACAGAATTCCAAGGAGCAGGGGTGAAGGGAAAGGGAAGTGACACAGAGAATAAGGGAGAGCCAGCACAAAGACGCATTATCCAGTTGGCCCCGTTATGGCTAACTGGTTGCTTGATCCTATGGGACCTTCTAAACAGCCTTATAAAATGTTTTGGAGAACCATCTGTCCTGGGGATGAAATAGCAAGCGTCTGTCCATCGCCCCCCATTCTCATGGTTTATGGGTTCCTCCACTGGGTGCTAATTCTCTCGGTTCTTTGTTGTTGGTGTGTGAGAGTGGAGCAGCTCCCAGAAGCATCCCAAGACCTGGTGGCAGGGAAAACCTGGGAGAGAACAAATGGAACATGGCAAGGCACTGCCCATCACTCCTGGAAACCCGGTCACTGTAGCAGTGGCTGGAACAGGAACCAAGGCCAAAAGGACTTGGATGGTGCACAAAAGGTGTTCTACCCCCTGGCTTTTGGGAACACAGGCCTCCAGTTCTTCCAACCACAGATTTCTTCTCCTGCCCAGGGACAGAGGAGCCTGGGGGAAGGGACAGCCCTGGGCCTTGGATGGAAGAACGCACCTCATACATCCAGAACCTGAGATCTCCCTTCCTTGCTAGGAAGTGCTTTTCAGGTGAAGTACTGTGGGATGTGGCATCTCCAGTTGGGATCATCCCGTGGGTCTCATAGAGAGCTTAAAGATGCTGATTTGTGGGCTCTTTTCCCCTCTCTTCACTCAGTGCTTATTTTCCTTCCAAAGCTCCAAAAATTCCATCTCCTCTTGTTGCTCCTATATCATCCCTTTATCCCAGCCAGGGTGCCTATAGTTAAGTTTATCCAAACTGAAGAGACAATTTCCGAGATGTTCCAAAACTGCAGATTCCTCTCTAGTTGAGTATGTGTGCATGTGCATATGTGCATGCATATTTCATTTCTATCTGGCCCTCCATCCTCCCTCCCTGTGTCTTCCAAATGCTTTCCCTAGGAAAGTCATTTCCCAAGCAGCAGCCTACCACCTGGGAAAAGCCCTGGGAAAACAGAGGCCTTGCATTACAAGCCCAGCCTGTAATGCAGCTTAAATTTAGAAAAAGAAATCCACATTCATAAGAATGTCTAAAATTACAAGGACTGATGATACCAGGTGTTGAAGAGAATATGGAGGAACTGGAACTCTCATATGTTGCTGGTATAGCGGAAGCTGGTGCAATCGATTTGGAAAACTGTTGGATACAATACAGTGAAGCTAAACACATATATGCCCAATGACTCAGCAATTCCCCTCCTAGGTATGTATACCCAAAACATATGTGAGACTGTTTTCTTCAGAATAGTGAAAAAGTGGGCACCTGGGTGGCTTAGTTGCTTAAGCATCTGCTTTTGGTTTAGGTCATGATCGAGGGTCATGGGATCGAGTCCCACTTTGGGCTCTGCTGAGCAGGGAATCTGCTTCTCCCTCTATCCTTCCCCCTTGCTCATGATCTGTCTCTCACTCTCTCTCTCTCAAATAAATAAATAAAATCTTAAAAAAACAAAGAATAGTGAAAAACTGGAAACAATCCAAATGTCCATCAGTAGGAAAATGGATAAATAAATTGTGGTATACTTTATACCATGGAATACTGTCTAACAACAAAAAAAATGGGGAACTATTACACACAACAGCACAGCTGAGTTTGAAAGGCATAATGTTAAGAAAAAGAGGCCAGACACAAGAGAGTATGTATTCATAATTCCGTTTGTGTGAAGTTCAAAAATAGGCAGAACTAATCCATGGTGATAGAGGTAAGAATGATTTTGGGGGGGGAGATATTGACTGGAAGGGAACATGGGGGAGCTTATTGAGGTGCTGAAAATGTCTTCTATCTCTGTCTGAGTTGTGGATACCTCCTGAGCGTATTCATATGTAAAAATTCATCAAGTTGTAGGCTACTTAGGATTGATATAGTTTACAGTATATAGGTTATACCCTAATAAAGAGATGAATGAACAAATGGATGGAGGGCTCCCTGGAGTTTCCTATATTATAACTCAAGGAATAGGGGTTAGGGTGGGGAGGGCCCATTCTCAGGTCCTTGCAAATTTAGATGAATCGCACCACCTCTTCTGTGGTAATCTGCCTGACAGGATCTCATCTAAACAATCTGTGCATACTCAACATTTTGAACTTGTAGGGACACATTTGGACCCCTAGAGTTGATATAAAGATACTTTAGAGTAGAAAATTTATTTTTTTTTAAAGATTTTATTTATTTATTCATGAAAGACAGAGAGAGAGAGAGA
>NW_027397063.1:61652438-61699695 GCF_003265705.2 Callorhinus ursinus
ATCCTGGGATCGAGTTCCGCATCGGGCTCCCTGCTCCTTGGGAGCCTGCTTCTCCCTCTCTCTCTCTCTCTCTGTCTTTCATGAATAAATAAATAAAATCTTTAAAAAAAATAAAGTAGAAAATTTGGAGCTACAGAAGATGTAGAAAGAAATGTTATCTGAACTTCTCTTAACTGACTAAAGCAGAACTTTCCGAAAATATAGTTGCCATTAAAATCTCCCTCTGAGTGATTTTCTAACCCATTCAGCTGCCATAGAGCCAGACTGCCTAATAGAACTTTCCATACCTTCCCAGGGAAACCCTAAGCCCCTCATCCCTTCCACTCCTACTCCTTCATTACCTTTGTTATATAAACCTTGATCTCCAGTTATTCTGTGAGTTACTGAATACTGAGCAACTTCCTGGGTACCCTGTCAATAAACTTGGTCTTTTCTCCTGTTTATCTGTTCTCGATTAATTTGCAGGCCCTCAATCACTGGACCCAATTTGGAGGAGAAAAAGATTTTTCCTCCCAACAAACCCAGAACAACTTAGCTATGGCCTGTGGAGCTAGGCTATAACTCAGTGGTCTAGCAGATTTACGACCTTGTATTTCAAGGACATTTGACCAAGTCGACTCTTTTATCAGACTCTTGGCAGGCTGGTGCTTTGGGCTTTCCTTGATAACCCTTTTTCTGAATCAGACTCATCCCTACAATATGCACTGGTTTCATTGTGGGGGGAGGGGTTCTAAATACTCTGATGAAAGAGCCAGACCCAAAGGGCACTGATGACAACTCCATCCTTCCAGTTGTTCAAGCTGAAAAGTTTGTTCTTTTTTTCTTTTCTTTTCTTTTCTTTTTTTAAGTAGGCTCTACACCCAGCATGGGGCTTGAACTCAAAGCCCTGAGATCAAGACCTGAGTTGAGATTAAGAATCAGACACTTAACCGACTGAGCCACCCAGGCACCCTGAGAAGTTTATACCTATTCTTGACTTCTGTTTCTTTGACATCCCTCATCAGTCTGGCAGGAAATCATGTGAACTCTATTTTCAAAATATATCCAGAATCTGACCAACTCCCACCATGTCCTCTGCTACCCCCACAGTCAGAGCCACCCTCATCTCTTGCCTGGACTAGGGAAAAAGCCTCCCATTCTTAGCACAGCTGCCACAGTGATCCTTCTAAAGTTAGATCCCATCACTACTCTGCTAAAAAAAAACTCCCCAGGTTGGTTCCCACCTCACTCAGAGTACCAGCCCCAAGGCTGGCAAGGCCCTTTATCACCTACCCTCATCAATCTACCCCCTACCCCCCAACTCTGCCCCCTAGCATGGCTCCAGTCATACAAGCCCTTTGGTGCTCCTTGAACTTGATCCTGCCTTAAGCCCCTGGACCTTTCTCTAGCAGTTCTCACTGCTTGGAATGCTCTTTCCCAGGTATCCACCCAACTAACTTTCTCACCAATTTCAGCTCATTGCTCAGATCTCACCATGTTATTTAACACAGCAAACTGCACCTCCCCCTGCCATCCCCCAATACCAGGTTCTTCTTGTCTTTTTTCCTTCTCTTTCCCATAGTATTCATCCGTACATAATTCACTTATTTATTGTGTCTATTGCTTGCCATCTCTCTTCACTAGGAAGTTAGTTCCATGAGGTCAGGGACCTATTGTACTCAGTGACGTATTCCAAATGCCTACAACAGTGGCAGGCATATAGTAGGTGCTCCATATACATTTGTTAAGTTAACAAAACCAGCCTCCAATGCTCATTCAGGGTGAGAGCTGAGGTTTGGCTGGGAAGGGGAAAAAAAAGGTCCAGAAACTTTCCGGATTCGATTATTATGGCTCCAGGGCCAACAGTCATGTGCTCAGGCTTGGAAATTCCCCCTGCCCACCCCCCCCCACCCTGATATAGAGGAAGATGGACCAGACAAAATCCAGCAAACCCAGGGAAGTATTCAGCCAGGCTTCGCGGCCAGCAAGTTCCTGGTTAGATCCCATCATAGGCAACTGGGCTGGAGCTGAGCTGTTGATCACTTAAATGATGACAAGAGAAAGGAAATGGTGAGGAGAAGTCTGTGGTGGGCAAGAGAATGGCGCCTGGAATACTTCAGTCTGTGGATTAAGCCAAGGGCTGCTGGAATGAGGAAGTCCCTCTCCCAGCCCGGGTGGGGCAGAGAGGCAGCCCAGGAGGGGAGGGAAGTGGTGGAAAGGAGTTGCAGGCTTGCTTTCTTTTTCTTTCCTTCTTTCTTTCTTTCTTTCTTTCTCTCTTTCTTTCTTCCTTCCTTCCTTCCTTCCTTCCTTCCTTCCTTCCTTCCTTCCTTCCTTCCTTCCTTCCTTCCTTCCTTTCTTTCTTTTTCTTTCTTTCTTCCTCTTTCTTTCTTTCCTTCTTTCTTCATTCCGTGACTTCTTTATTTTATAACTGGAAGTGTGTACCCCTTACTCCCTTCTTTACCCACACCCCCATCTGCCTCTCTTCTGGCCACCACCAGTTTGTTCTCTGTATTTATTTAAGAGTTCTGGGTTTTTTTGCTAGATTTCTTCCGTCTTCTCTAGGGGGAAGCCCCATACTGGATCACACGCACTCATGTTACTAGACAGGCCAAACCGACTTCAGGCCATTGCTGTGGCCCCCAGGACCTCCTCTCCTCACTGGAAACCCCCCCCCAAGGGGAAATCCATCCTCCCATTTGATAAAGTAAAGGATTTAGGTTGAATGGGAAGGTGGAATGGCTCAGCCTGTCAGGGGTACTCTACAGATCAATGGTGTAGTTGGAACCGGGGTTCAAGATCTCGGACTCCGCATGCTGGGCAGTGTCCCAGGTGTACCCCCTCAGCCTCTTCTCACAGAGTCTTCCCCCATGTTCTGGAATGACTCCCTCCTTCTAGGCAGCAAGGTTCTTTATCCCAGCGCAGGGTGAAGTTCTAGAAGACAGTGTCTCACACCCAAATGCAGAACCTCAGACTGCGTGGCCAAGAGGACCTTGTTGATGGAAGCCCAGAGAAGGCAAGTATCTTGTCCAAAATCACACAGTTCCTGGGCCACAGTTAAGGAAGGAGCTGGAAACAGAACTTAAGTTTTCTGATTGCACTTCGAAGTTCCTTCCAGCAGTGGGATTTTGTGATTTCTTGATTCTAATCCACTCTACTCTAGAGTGGCTTTCATCACAAAACTCTGGCCCTGAATCCCCAAGGTACCTTTGTCCACCACTGGCCGTGGCCATAACAGCTCATTCCTTGGCCCCTGGAAGGGGTAAAATTCATTTCTAGGGCATTTGAAAATATATTCTCTAGCCTCAGTCCCCTTCTTGTGGTCAAATCCCATAAGCTTCCTTCAGTCATCGCCCTCACACTTCCCTCCTCCCAGGCCCTGTGACTCTGTCCTGCACACCTACACTTTCCCTTCTCCCAGCTAGTGCCTTCCCCATTCCGCATTCCACTCTGGCTCTGGACGTGGTCCTGACTCTGACAGGGATGCAGAATCACAGGAATCATTGGAAAGACATTAGAGATCAGAGTCCTGCTCCACCCTGTCTCCTGCAGACCTTGGGGGGCTGTCCCTTCTCTCTATCACTTGAGGATCAGGGTAAATGCCAGGGTTCTCACTTATTTATGTTAAGATTTTATTTATTTATTTTGGGTGGGGGAGGGAGAGACAGAAGGAGAGCCAGTCCTAAGCTGTCTCCACGCCGAGTGCAGAGCCTAACGTGGGGCTCCATCTCACGACCCGAGGGCTCTCATTTATTGAGCACCTCGGATGTATATGTATTCCATGAGCAACAAGTATGTAGCAGGCACTGTGTAAGAGCTTTACTCTCTCGTGTAATCCTCACAAAACAGCCCAGCAAGGTAAGGATGATGCCCATTTTATAGATCAGGAAGTTGAGCTTCAGAAATGTTCTTTAATTTGCCCTAAATTCTGTTTCCAGCTCCTTCCTTAACTGTTGCCCTAGATCACAGAGCCAAAAAAGGCTAGGATTAGAAATGAAACCCAGGTCTACTGAACTAAAAGCCTAAGACCCATGCACAGGGGTCGGGGGAGGAGGAGGAAGGGTTGTAGAAAGGGGGGAAATGTGAAACACCATTTTCCCTGGCCTCCCTGGCTGCGGGGAGTGAATATCACTGTGGAAATGATTCCACATCTTACCATCAAACTCCTCCAAATCTCCAGAGAGGAGAGGCCACTGGGCAGGAGGGTTAACTTGCTGACAGCCCTTGACATGCACCCTGCCAGCTCTCAACCTATGCATTTGTGATTACCTGGCTGCATTCTGGAAACTATCCAGTCACACCAAGGCGGGTGGCCCGCCCCTCCTCCCTGGATTGAGGAAGCAGGAAAAGGTGGCAGTTAGAGGCAGTGGGCAGACGTGCTGGGCAATGGTGGCCGGAGTTTCCCCGAGGATGGGCTTTCTCTGGGGCTTGGCTCTGCCCCTTTTCTTCTGCTGGGAAGCTGGGGCCCCCAGGAGCTCCGCAGGTAAGGAGGTGGGGGCTTCTATCCTGACAGAGCTCTGGGTGTGAGTTTCTGTACCGGCAGCCCTCTTGGGTTAATTGCAATTAACCATAAAGCTACATCTGAAGTATTTTCCTGTTGTTGATAAAGAGTATGCAAATGGCAGTGTGTCAGCTGCCCCACATCTGACACCTCGGTCTGTAGAATGAGTGACGTCCTGGTGCGGTGACTGTGGGTTTGTCTTTCTGCATGAGACTGAAGGGGGGGCAAGGGAGGCCGAGGAAAGCAATGGGCCAGGGGGGTAGCCGCTGGGGATAAATCTGACTAAAGCCAAAGAAAATGGCTTGACCAGGTTCTAAATCCTCCAAGTTTATTTCCTAGCCCAGATTTCCTTTAAAAACCAGTTTTTGTGTGTGAAAAGTCTGTCACAGACTGCTTGGGGAGGGTGGATTCTGAGGGAGGCAGGGCTCTTATAAAAGAAGAGAACTAACATAGATGTGTAATAGGAACTGTGCCAAGCTTGTCGCATGCATTGTCTTTTTTTTTAATAGACTTTTTTTTTTGTAGAGTTCACAGCAAAATTGAGCAGAAAGGACAGAGATTCCCATATAACCTCTATACCCCCCCAGATATAGTCTCCCTTTCTATCAGCATCCTGAATTATCTTTTTTTTTTAAAAAAGGTTATTTTTTTGAGCAGTTTTAGTTTCATGGCAAAATTGAGAGGAAGGTACAGAGATGTCCCAAGCTCTGTCTTTTTAATCCTCACAATGACCCCATAAGAGAGACACGAGTCTTATTCCTACCCACCCCTGCCCCCAGAGGTGATGGGACTGAGGCTTACCAGGATTCAACAAATCACCTGCAAAGCCAGGATTTTATTCCTCATGCGGGTAAACTCTAGACTACTTTGTCTTCTGTACACACTCATGATCTGCCAGGCTTGTGCTGCACGTTTTACATTTAATTTAATTTAATCTTCATAAACCCTACAAAATAGGTACCCTTAGCTCCATTTGAGAGATGAGAAAATGCAGGCTTGGAGCCCAGATACTTGGCCAGAGTCATATGGCTGGTAAGCAGCAGAGCAGGGACTCAAACTCAGGGTCCAAAGTACACACACCTTCCTCTCTGCCAGTCTGATCTGAGGAAGGGACCGGGAGAGCTGCAGCATTCTAGTGCCATACAGGGCTGGGTAGGCTTTGCTGTGCTTGAGAAGAACTCTGGTGGGCAGGAGACTTGGGTAAGGGGTGTGAGAGTCCCAGGGGGGTGTGAAGAGGCTATGGTTTGGGAAGCATGACGAGGTTTCACAGCAGGATGATATCACGGGGTTCCTGGAAAAGGTAGAAAATACTTCTGGGGAGGTCGGTGGTCAGACCACAAGAACACCTGTTTGGGCTTTAGGCTACGTAGGTTGATGCAGAACGGCTTTGACTCCACCATGTGGGGACTGAGGAACCTCGGAGAAATATCCTGGGCCTTGAAGTGGGGAGAAGAAAGTATATTCCCGTAAAAGCATGATTTGTGAACAACTAAGGAGAGTGGATGCTATGACTCACCTGATCTGCATGCGGGGACAGCCTGCCATTCTCACTGCATTAAAGAAGGTTGTGTGCTCTCAAGTGCCTCTTGGAGGGGACAAGGCTGTGGAGGGATGCTTAGTGACCCTTGCTGGCTTTGGGATATAAGACTTTCCCATTCCCCTTCTCCTCTGGTCCTCACCACCACAGCAAGGCAGGTAGGATAACCCGCGTTCACAAGAGAGGCTCGGAGAGGTCTGGTGACTGGCTTAGCTGGTAGGAGGCAGAGTCAGCATTTGAACCAGTCAATCACAGGACTCCAGAGCTAGTTGGCAACAGGCCTAGGGCTGGAGCCCAGCCTTTTGCCTCCTGGCCCAGTGCTCTTTTATCTTTGAGGGAGAGACACAAGAGGACAAACTGAGGATCTGGGGCCCCATCCTGACAGCCAGAGTAGAAGTGACCAATGACCAAATGGTCCTGTACTTCCCTGGGGTCCTTGGGTACTTTTGGGCCAGTAGACCTCAGTAAAGACCATCTGAAGTCTTCAGGACCCCAAAAAGGGGGGCTTATATTTTGATTCTTTTCCTTCCAAGGGTAGGGTTACTGGATAAAACACAGGACATTCACTTACATTTGAATTTCAAGTAACAAAGCTTTTTCTGTACGTATGTCTCAAATATTACATGAGAAGTACACATACTAAAAACATAATTTGTCGTTAAAATTATTCTTTATCTGAAATTCAAATTCAAATTTAACTGGGCATCCTGTATTTTTATTTGCTAAATCTGGCAACCCTCCCCAAAAGGGTCCTTGGCCCACTTACAGAGAGAGCACTTCCTCCTCCGTAGACGGGAGAAGCACGCTTGTCCGCCCATGAAAAGATCCTGCTGTAGTCCCCCAGGCAATGAATGCCACCCAACCCACCACTCATACAACCTCCGAGGATCCGTTGAGTGGACAGAGATGCTCTGCCCTGTGGAGAAATGCTAACAGCATCTCTTTAAGGAGTGACATGTGCCTCCCTTGGCCCACTGCTACCTATGGAACATGGCTGGTGCATCATTTCTGTAGCTCCGGGGTCCCATCCCTGCCATGTCAGATGAGCAGGAATGGGAAGCTTGCCCCTTTCCCAAGAACTCGGCCTGCTCCCTTCGCTTTTGCAGCAGCCATCACCTACTCTGTCTGTGGAGGTTCCTCTCCCCCATCCTCCCAGCTACCTCTAAATACAAAACCACAGATGTTTCTTGTATTTGAAGGGTTTTTACTTCCATGGGGAAACATCTGCTGGATGAGAAAAGTATCGGTGCGAAACTGACAAGGATTCTTTCAGAAAGTTCCGAGAGTTGGGTCCCTGCTCTGTAGTTCTTGGCTCACTTGGACTTCTGCCTTCTTTGCTTCCCCTTGAAGCTGGATCCTGGCTGCATGCATTCCCTCTGATGGCTTCAGACCAATAATCAACTAGATTCTGAGGCTTGCTTGCCTCAACTGGGTCATCAGAGAACATTCTTCAGGTGATCCCAGTTCCATGGCTGACACAAGGGATTGGTCTTCCTGATGATAGTGCTTCCTTCTTCCTTGTATGTATAGATGAAAAATGGCATAAAAGCAACTTCTCCCCCCCCCCAGGGTGTCCAGGGCATAAACACAAGAGCGTGTATGAAGTTAGTCCACTGAGACTCATGGCTCACAATGTTGGTCTTACCCAATACAGACCCTAGCACCAGCAGACCACGTCCTTTGGTGACAACCGACCATATAGAAGAGCCTGCCATGACTCCGGGGTTCAGGACAAGTTCAGAGGGAGCATTCCAGTCCACTGACCTTGTTGAGACCTCTGTGCCAAGCCACATCCCTTTGGAAACTCAAACCCTGAGCACCCAGACCTTTGATAGGAACTTAATCCTGGCCAGCACCATTTCAGAAGCAGAGACTAGGGAAACCAAAACCATTTTTCCTGCAACAGAGACCAGGGCCTTCACAAAAATGACACTGTCCAAGTTCATGGTTGTGATCACCACTCCTATGGAGGCATCAGCCACAAGTGGCAGCCCCATGGGAACTGGAATGACCACAGTTGAGACTGTTATAGGCAGTGATCTTGTGGAATCTGTCTCTGACACCCTTTGTACTGATGACAGCTCAGAAGAGGCAAAGAGAATCCTAATTGACATCTTGACATTGACTCACACCTCTGCAGAAGCCCAAGGCTTGGCCTCAGACAGCAGTGCCTCCTCAGACCACTCAGTTCTGGCCATCACCACCTCACAGGCCCTGGCACCTGACAAGACTGCTTCAGCTAAAGACTTGCTGTCCTACAGCATCATTGACATGGAGATTACCAATTGTAGCATTATCAAAACAATAATAACTGCCACCACCCTTAGGACCTCGGATGTAGATCTCGACCCCACAGGAGGAAACACCTTGTCTCCCCCTGAGGTGTCAGCTGTGTTTGATTCCACCGAGGCAGAATCACACTTCACCGAGACCATGACCTCTGCAGAGACCTCAGCAGCAGCCAGTGCCACAGAACCAGCCACACCTGATACCACAGTTGAGACCCTGCTAACTGCTAATAGCAGCATAGAAGGAGAAACAATAGTAGCCGAGCCCACAACCCCCAGCACAACTTTGGTGACAGTCAGCATCAACCCCATGGAAGAAACTTCAGTCCTCTCTGTTGAGACAACAAGCCACACTGAGGTCTTAGGAGCAGTTACAATCTCCACAGAGACTGGGTCAACAGTGGGTAAAGTGGCTTCCCCTGCTGGGCTCTCGGCCTCGGCCTCCAGCCACACCCACATAGCCACTAGCAAGAACGCCACCCCCTCCCAGCCTTCTACCACAGACAGCACAACCCATGGGTCTGTCCCCATCAGCAGGAGCCCTTTTTCTTCTGTCCATCTGACTATGGCCAACAGCAGCCGAGAGGCAAACATCACTTTCGTCAAGACCACAACCTTAGTAAAAACTTCGAAGGCAGCCAGCAAGCCTGGAGGGAAGGCCCCCACAGCTCTGCCCACCACTGCTCAGCCAAGGTGGACCCCAGAAACTACTGAAGGTAAGGGGCTCCCACAGCTGTGATCTTGGGGATGCGGGGTTTGGAGTTTCCAGGATGTCTACGTGCTTAATAAGGGGTAGCGAGGAAGGAAAGATCTGGGGCCTATTCCGAGCCCAGTCTCTGATGTCACCTCCTCATGATCTTCTAGAGATTCTTGCGAAAGTCAGAAACAAAGCAGATTTAGGGTGGTGTATGGAAAACCTGTGGGGCTAGAAGTCTGGAGAAATGGTTTGAGATCCTGGTTTTGCCCTTAACAACCTAGTGACCCAGGACAGGTCCTTTTCCTCTCTGCTCTCTGGCCTCAGTTTCTCCACCAGTAACTGGAGGGGATTGTGATGGATGAACAATGAGGTCCTTTCCAGCTCCACCCTTCCATGACATTAACAGTTGAGTAACCACTATGTGCCAGGCGAGGCCCCAAATTTTATTCAAAAACCACAGTCCTCATGCTCTGGAAGCTTCTGGTTCAGCTAGAGCCACACAGAGGGGCACCATGTGAACATCTGGCCCAAGCTGCTGCCCTCTGAGCAGCTGGGACCTCATGAAAGTGGGGCTTACTGGATGTGCTTGCTGGGGTTGGAACCAGAGATAGTGACAATGAATGAATGAATGAATGAATGAACTAAATAAATAAAAAAATAAGGTGAAGGTTTGGGGGTTTAAAGCTACAATGTCCAAGACAACAGATACTTCTCAGGGAAGAAGCCGCTCGTGAGAGGCTGCTTGGTCAGCCCAGCTCCTTGTCAGCCTGGAGCCTCCACCTCCCTCCTGACACTGTCCTTGTGCCTCATCCCTTTGGTAGCCTCAGCTGGTCCCGCCTTTGTGGGCAGGTGAAATAAAAATATTAATCACAACCACCTTAGCGAACACCATTTGTATTCCAGCAGAGGAGGACATGAAAACATTTCATGGCCGGTCAGCCGTGCCACCGGCTGAATGTTCCCACCGACATCAGGCAGGGAACTACGAGCTTTGCATGCGTTATCTCTTCTAATTAAACCTTCAGAACCACCTCAGGGGGTGGATGTTATTGCCCCACCCGACAGGTGAGGAAATAGATTTAAAGACCGTGAAAAGATAGCACTGGGACTCCAAACGGAAGTCTGATTCCATCTCATAGTCTCCTACTGGGCTTTCATTTTTTAAAGCTCGATTTATTAATATATTTTTATTTTAAAATGCTCTTCTTTATTTTTTGTTGATTAGATGATACATTGACATGATTTAAAATTCAACAGGTACAAAAGGGGTCAGCATAAAATGTCTCTCTCCCACAGCTGTTCCCCAGCTACCCAGCTACCTTCATACACATTAACCGAAAGAATCACTTTCTCGTGACTATTCCAGCCATGAAATATGCATACGGCAGCAAACACAAGGAGGATGAAAGCGATATATATTGATATCGATACAATATCAATATTGGTATCTATCTCTATCTCTAGAAATAGAGAAGTGCAATCACTTGATCAATTCTAACTGCTAGGAAGAAATGACTGCAAGGTGGCAGGTGAAGGCAAGGAGGTTAGGGCTCTACAGAAGCCAGAACTAGCATCCAGAGCTGCTAGATCCGGAAGGCTGGATTGAAACCTCTGCCAACTCAGAGCTGGACGAATTGGCTGAGGTATCCCCTCTGAGAGCTGACCTCTCTCTGGCACTCGCCCTGTCTGGATCCTTTGCTAACAGTCCATCTGGGACCTCCAGGCATCAAGAACATTCTAGATTTCACTTTCATTTCTCCTTCTTCACACTATTCTTTTGACTTCTCCAAATGTGGATGGGGCCTTTAGCCAACTTTTCTTTCACTCTTGTTGGGAAGACACTACAAGGAGTCTAGTTATTGGAAAGTGGGAATCCTCTTTCTCTTTGCAGTGAATAAATGAAAGATCCCATGTGAGCATGGACCCATTTACACATGAGAGTGAGCACAGAGGTGCAGAGGTGGGGACAGAGGCTGGGTAGCACAGGTCATGTCACGATTCCTGAACTGACCTACCCATATGTTCATCTCCTGCTTTTCTAAACTTGCAGGGGGGGATGGAGGCTTTCTCCTCCTGCAGCTGAGTGTGGCCTCCCCAGAAGACCTCACTGACCCCAGAGTGGCAGAGAGGCTGATGCAGCAGGTGAGTGGGCACTTTCTAGGCCAGGAAAGTAGAGGAGAGTTTTAGGAACTAAATCTAAGAATCTCTGCTTGGCTTGGCTTCTGCCTGTTTTTCCTGAGTTGGGAATTCCCCTTTGGAGCTATGTAAAAAAATTCTTTCCCTCACCCCCAATTTCCTCAGGCCTTTGGAAGGTCAGGCCTTCTAGCCCTTGGAAGAAGGTCAATGATATTAATGGGCAGATAGGCAGGACTTTGGGTTACAAGTAGTAGAAACCCTACTCATTGTAGCTTATGCAGAAAAGGCAAGGTATTGGCTGAGAAACCAAGAAGTGACTGTTCCAACTTCACTTATGGCTGGATCCAGCAGCTTAGACATGATCACCAAGATTTCCTTTCTCTCCTTCTCTTACCTCTTCGTTCTTTGGAATCTCCTTCCACATGTAAGGAAAGGTGGCTGTGACAGCCCCAGAGTCACAGGCACTTCCCTCTCCCAAGACCTGCCTATTATACTGGGGAAAGACTGATCTTATTGGCCTGCAATTGCCACCATGCCTGACAGCTCAAACTGAACCACATGGAATGAGAAGGACAAGTCCCAGAGGAACTAGGAATGCTAGCAGAAAACACCCCTCAGATGTATGTTCTAGATGGGAACCAAGATTGGGATATATTTGTATGCGTTGGGAAAATTCCCCTAAGACCCAGAACACTGGACAAAGCTTCCAGTGGTGGAATTCTGGGGTCAGAGCTTTTGGGATGGTGTGAATCATTGGAAGGTTAGACTAGGTCAGCTCAGCTTAGCTCTTGTGCCCACATCTTGCTACCAGGGGATGAGAAGAGGGAATGTCTGGGCCCTTGAAGTTCTCTTAGTGGAATGGGGCCCATCAGGGCTCCCATAATAAGGAGTTCCCTTTGGGGGGGGAGTTTGAAAACGGACAGCTAGAGAAATGACAAATGCCTACTGCACATGATAATCAAAGTAGCAAGTGTGAATCTTAGTCCAAGAGGGAAGCCAGAGGGGCGCCAAAGTGGCTCAGTCAGTTAAGTGTCCGACTCTTGGTTTCAGCTCAGGTCACAATCTCAGTGTTGTGAGGTCGAGCTGTCCATTGGGGGTCTGTGCTCAGCACAGAGTCTGCTTAAGATTCTCTCTCTTTCCCTTCTCCCTCTGCCCCTCTCTCTTTCTGTCTCTATAAAATAAATAAATCTTATAAAAAAAAAAAGAGGGAAGCCAGAATGGTGCCAAATCTGAGCCCCCAAACTGGAAACTATTTCCGGGGTCAGAAAGAGGCCGGGGAGAAACGAGCAGGTCAGGAGCTGAGGGGCAGGAAGCAGGCCGTGCGGGTGTTGGGCATGAGCTCTTGTTGGGAGCGGGACACAGACAAAGCATTCAGGGCTCAGACAAACAACAAACTTCGGAGCCATATAGATCTGGGGGTGAATTCCACTTCATAAATGTGTGACCTTGGGTAAGCTGTTCCATATTATTTTCCTCCCTTATAAAATGAAGTTGCTACTACCTGCTTTATAAGGTTATTGTGAGGGTAAATGATACAATGTGTGTGAAGCACCTAGCCCATGCCCAGCCTGTGGGGGGCTCAGGAAGGGTTGCTGACCTCCTTGTATGTTCTCTCCCATTGTCCCTTCCTGTCCTTGGCCTGTGGTGAACTCATGGGCCAAATTTGGGCTGGAAGGACCTCCTGCTCCTTGCGCCCTCCAGCTCTACCAAGAACTGCATACCTACGTGCCTCACATCCACGTCTCTCTGCTGCGCGTCAGGAGGGGCTAAGAAACATCCCCTGCAGCCAGGCTTGGCTGTGTGCCCAAGGGGGCAGTGCTGCCTGCAGCCTGGGAACCTCCCCTACCCCAGACTGGAGCTACGGTACTGCACTGAGATATACCTGGAAGCTTCCCAAGAGGTCAGCCGGCCTAAGCCCTTACTCCAGACATGGCAGCGGGACCCTGGCTCACGTATGCCTCAGTGTGTGTGTGTGTGTGTGTGTGTGTGTGTGTGTGTGTGTGTGATGGTGGGTGGGGGTGGAGGAGGAACTTCCCTTGTTCCAAAGATGTCCTTGGACTTCCTTTAGCACAGCGTTATGTTTCAGTAAAGAGCGATCTGATCACCTGTCTGTCCACCTTCTTTGTGCTTCCATCAGACATTAAAATTACACACAGTGTGGTCCAGAGGTTATCTATTTGATCCATATGGGGTGTTTTTTTGACATTTTTATGATACAGGGATTTTGTGCATCCTCCTTACTCTCTCTCTCCTTCATTCTTCCCTGGTTCTTGGTTTGGACCTCAATTACAGCACTTACTGAGGCTGGCCCTGGAGCCTGTTGAACTCTGAGCTCCTTCAGAGCAAAACCCGTATGTATCTCAGTATCCCCTGAACCTGGCCTGTAGTAGGAGCACAGAGAATGTTTGTTGGATTGACTTGAATTTCAAGTTCTGGACACAAGCAGATCACAAGAAGGTCTGCAATACAAAATTATTCCTCCCCTCTAGCTCATAAGTCAAGTTATTATTATTATTTTTGAAAAATTAAATGTGGCTATGGGGCACCTGGGTGGCTCAGTTGGTTAACTGTCCGACTCCTGATTTCGGCTCGGGTCATGATCTCAGGGTTGTGAGATTGAGCCCCGCTTCAGGCTCTGTGCTGGGCGTGAAGCCTGCTTGAGATTCTCTCTCTCTCTCTCTCTCCCCCTCTGCCCCTACCCTGCCCCTAAAAAAAATTAAATGTAGTTAATCTCTTTTCCATTGTTATGATTTTACAATTCTGAAAAATTCAAAAGGACCAAGAGAAAAAGACAAATAGAAAGAGGAGTGGAAGAGAAAGAAAAACATTTCTAAAATCCCACTCCTTATGTACAACTATTGTTAGTGTATACATTCAACCTCCCTGCTTGGTCCAAGATACCTTGCATTCAATATTTCCAAAGTCAGAGTCTCAATCTTTCCCCCAAACCGGCTCGGCCTGCGTCTTCTTCATCATGTCAGTTGCATCCTTCAGTTGCTCAAGCCAAAATTCTCAAAACCAGTCTTTATTCCCCTATTTCCTTCACACTCACTTTACATCCAGCTTGTCGGAGAATGCTGTTGGCTCTACTGTTGTCAAAATAAGCCCAGAATCTGACCCTTCCTCACCCTCTCCACTGCTCTCACCTGGTGCAATCTGCCATGGCCTCTCACCTGGGTTACTCATACCCTCTTAACAGGTCTCTGTTTCTACCTTTGCCCCCCAACCCCAGTGTAGTCCCAGCACACCAGCCAGGGCTGTCTCTTAGTGGCTGCCTGTAATGTAAGGCAGACCATGCCACTCCTTGGCTCCAGACCCTCCCATTTCATTCAGACAGAAAGCAAAGGTCCTACAATGGCCTGCAAAGCTGTGTGCGACCTGTGCCCCTCCCCCAGCCTCTTTAACTTGCTCCCTGCACTCCAGCAATGCTGACCTTCTTGCTGTTCCAGGAATCCATCAGGCCTTGCATGCATGCTCCTGCCTGGGGACCTCTGCATGTGTTGCTCAGTTTGCTCAGAGGGCTTCTCCTACAGGTATCCACTCGGTAACACCTCCACCTCTCTCACCGTCTCGGTGAGTCCACCTGGCCATCCCCATGCTTTGATTTGCTTCCTAATGCTGCTTACAACCTAACATAATACATACTTTATTTATTTGTCCTATTATCTGTCTCCCTCAACTAGAATATAAGAGTTCGTTCACTCCAGTATCCCTAGCATCTAGCACAATGCGTGACTCCATAAAAGGTGCTCAGTAAATATTTGTTAAATGAATGGAGGACACAACACAACTTCGGATATTGCTGTGAATAAGGGGAGTATATGTATTCAACTGATCTCCTTCCTCTTGCAGAGGGAGGCAGAATGAGTTTTATAAAGGAATTTGGACAAAATAAGTCAAACATTCTTCTCAGCGTATTTGCTGAGCACCCACAACAGAAGAGAGACATGTTGTGTGCTGTGGGGCATTCAAAGATGTCTCTTCCCCCCAGGGGCTAAACTTAGTAGGTGAGGGTAAACAGGTACAGAAAGAACAAACTGAAAGAACTTACGTACACTATATATGGCAAAACCAGAGTCTCCTTAATACGCAAAGCAATAAAGAGCTCTTACAAAGCAATAAAAAGGCAAACATGCCCATAGGAAAGTAGTATAAATGTCTTCCAGAAGCAGGAATATAACTGCCTATTTTCCATGAAAAAGAAACGTCACTAGCAAAAAAAAAAGTAAATTGATACAGTGAGATATTGCTAATTGTGTGTCAATAGGTAAGGATTTATAAAAATTATAATTTCCATGATGAGGGTGTAGGGGGAAAGAACACTCTTAAACACTATTGGTGTGAATGAAATTTGTACAGTCTTTCTGGAGGGCAATTTGACTATATAAAGCCTTAAAAATGTGCATCCTTTTACCTGAGCAATTTCATTCCAAAGGGCTTATCTTAAGGAAATAATTAAGAATCTGTGCAAAGACCAATAAATAAATGTGTTCATTACAGAAATGTTTATAACAGCCAATAAAGGAAAAAGGCAAGACAAAATACAGGTTATCCCAGTGTAGTCATTTGGTTAATAATAGTGGTGTGTGGTGTGTGTGTGTGTGTGTGTGTGTGTGTGTGTGTGTGTGTGTGTGTGTTTGCTCCCAAATACCTTTTACACTATCTTTAGAAGCTCCCTTTCCAAAATCAAAGCTAGTCCTGTTCCTAGCAAAGGAATAAAACTCCCAGCTTTGTATATAAGGGTCTTCATGATATGGCTTTTGGCCAAATTTCTCAGCTCTGTGTCCTATAGACCCATCTCCTATGTTCTATGTTCCTTCCACAGGAAACTCCTCACTACTTCCCAGTCACACTTGCTTTGATCCAGAGTTTGCACATCATGATTCTTGCCCCCAGAAGGTTCTCCCTCTCTCTGGTGCCTTCATCTGGAAAACTTCTATTCATGCTTAGAAGCCCAGTTCATTCAGTGCCTCCCTGTGGTGGCTCTCCTCAAATCCCCTAAAGAGGATCTGGTTTTTTAGTCTCTGTATGTTTCTGTTACACACTTCACATGCTACATCGTGCTTTATTTGCTTACAAGTTTGTTAAGTCATATATGCTTCAGGACAAGTGCCATGCAGAATTCATCACTGTAGCCACAGAAACTAGTGCAGAGCCCTGCATAGGGACGGCACTCAACTGTCTGCTGAACAACAGAGAGGAGGGTCCCCATGAGCAGCTGACCCGGAAATATGGGCACGGGGCTCTGAGAGTTGAGAAAATGCTACTCAGCGTCGAAGTCAAACAAAATAAAAATCTAATGATATCATTATTAAGAAGCTGCACTATAATTAGGCATGGATGAAGAACAGTTTCGTAAGTAGGTAATACCTGTTACATAAATCCAATTCTTAAATAGCTTTTCTTTTCTTGCTTTGCATTATTTGAATCAGGGATATCTGATAAAGTGGATAATTTATCCTATATATATGCATATAAAGACACACATGTACATGCAAGCTGATGGCCTTTCTTGGAAGCTTGTAAAATATAGTAGTATAGTCTATACCAATTAGAAGAATTTGGGAATTAAAGTGTGTAATTATGCTTACGTGTGTGTGTGTGTATGTGTGAAAGAGAGAGAGGAGAGAATTACTGGAGATGACCAGAATTAGCAGAAGTAATGTTACCAAACCAGCAAGAATCAGAAGGCCTGGGGAAAATTCTCCATTTATTTAAGACTCAAAGGTGTTTGGTAGAATTCCCCTGGGAAGCCATCTGGCCCTGGGCTGTTGTTTGTCAGGAGACCAAATATTTAAAGAATTAATACCTATTCTTCTGAAACTTTTCCAAAAAATAGAAATGGAAGGAAAACTTCCAAAGTCGTTTTATGAGGCCACCATTACCTTGACCCCAAAACAAGACAAAGACCCCATCAACAAGGTGAGTTACAGACCAATATCCTTTATGAACATGGATGCAAAAATTCTCATCAAAATACCAGCCAGTAGGATCCAACAGTACATTAAAAAGATTATTCACCACGACCAAGTGGGATTTATCCCTGGGCTGCAAGTTTGGTTCAACATCCACAAATCAATCAACGTGATACAATACATTAATAAAAGAAAGCACAAGAACCATATGATCCTCGCAATAGATGCAGAAAAAGCATTTGACAAAGTACAGCACCCTTTCTTGATCAAAATTCTTCAGAGTATAAGGATAGAGGGTACATACCTCAATATCATAAAAGCCATCTATGAAAAACCCACAGCGAATATCATTCTCAATGGGGAAAAACTGACAACTTTCCCCCAAAGGTCAGGAACACGGCAGGGATGTCCACTATCACCACTGCTATTCAACATAGTATTAGAAGTCTTAGCCACAGCAATCAGACAACAAAAAGAAATCAAAGGCATCCAAATCGGCAAAGAAGAAGTCAAACTCTCACTCTTTGCAGATGATATGATACTGTATGTGGAAAACCCAAAAGACTCCACCCCAAAACTGCTAGAACTCATACAGGAGTTCAGTAAAGTGGCAGGATATAAAATCAATGCACAGAAATCAGTGGCATTCCTATACATCACCAACAAGACAGAAGAAAGAGAAATTAAGGAGTCGATCCCATTTACAATTGCACCCAAAACCATAAGATACCTAGGAATAAATCTAACCAAAGAGGCAAAGAATCTGTACTCAGAAAACTATAAAATACTCATGAAAGAAATTGAGGAAGACACAAAGAAATGGAAAGACGTTCCATGCTCATGGATTGGAAGAACAAATATTGTGAAGATGTCAATGCTACCTAGAGCAATCTACACACTTAATGCAATCCCTATCAAAATACCATCCACTTTTTTCAAAGAAATGGAACAAATAATCCTAAAATTTGTATGGAACCAGGAAAGACCCTGAATAGCCAGAGGAATGTTGAAAAAGAAAAGCAAAGCTGGCAGCATCACAATTCCAGACTTCCAGCTCTATTACAAAGCTGTCATCATCAAGACAGTATGGTACTGGCACAAAAACAGACACATAGATCAGTGGAACAGAATAGAGAGCCCAGAAATGGACCCTCAACTCTATGGTCAACTAACCTTCGACAAAGCAGGAAAGAATGTCCAATGGAAAAAAGACAGTCTCTTCAACAAATGCTGTTGGGAAAATTGGACAGCCACATGCAGAAGAATGAAAGGACCATTTCCTTACACCACACACAAAAATAGACTCCAAATGGTTGAAAGACCTAAATGTGAGACAGGAGTCCATCAAAATCCTAAAGGAGAACACAGGCAGCAAACTCTTTGACCTTAGCCGCAGCAACTTCTTCCTAGAGACATCGCCAAAGGCAAGGGAAACAAGGGCAAAATGAACTATTGGGACTTCATCAAGATCAAAAGCTTTTGCACAGCAAAAGAAACAGTCCACAAAACCAAAAGACAACCGACAGAATGGGAGAAGATATTTGCAAAGGACATATCAGATAAAGGACTAGTATCCAAAATCTATAAAGAACTTATCAAACTCAACGCCCAAAGAACAAATAATCCAATCAAGAAATGGGCAGAAGACATGAACAGACATTTCTGCAAAGAAGACATCCAAATGGCCAACAGACATATGAAAAAGTGCTCAACATCGCTCGGCATCAGGGAAATCCAAATTAAAACCTCAATGAGATACCACCTCACACCAGTCAGAATGGCTAAAATTAACAAGTCAGGAAACGACAGATGTTGGCGAGGATGCAGAGAAAGGGGAACCCTCCTACTCTGTTGGTGGGAATGCAAGCTGGTGCAGCCACTCTGGAAAACAGTACGGAGGTTCCTCAAAAAGTTGAAAATAGAGCTACCCTATGACTCAGCAATTGCAATACTGGGTATTTACCCCCATACAAATGTAGTGATCCAAAGGGGTATGTGCACCCTGATGCTTATAGCAGCAAAGTCCACAATAGCCAAACTATGGAAAGAGCCAAGATGTCCATCAACAGATGAATGGATAAAGAAGATGTGGTGTATATATATATATATGAAATATTATGCAGCCATCAAAAGGAATGGAATCTTGCCATTTGCAGCGACATGGATGGAACTGGAGGGTGTTATGCTGAGCGAAATAAGTCAGTCAGAGAAAGACATGTATCATATGTTCTCACTGATATGAGGAATTCTTAATCTCAGGAAACAAACTGAGTGTTGCTGGAGTGGTGGGGGGTGGTAGGGATGGGGTGGCTGGGTGATAGACATTGGGGAGGGTATGTGCTATGGTGAGTGCTGTGAATTGTGTAAGACTATTGAATCACAGACCTGTACCTCTGAAACCAATAGTACATTATATGTTTTAAAAAAAGAAGAAGAAGAAGAAGAAGATAGCAGAAAGGGAAAAATGAAGGGGGGGATATCGGAGGGCGAGACGAACCACGAGAGACTATGGACTCTGAGAAACAAACTGAGGGTTCTAGAGGGGAGGGGGGTGGGGGATGGGTTAGCCCGGTGATGGGTATTAAGGAGGGCACGTACTGCATGGAGCCCTGGGTGTTATATGCAAACAATGATTCATGGAACACTACATCAAAAACTAATGATGTAATGTATGGTGATTAACATAACATAATAAAATTATAAAAAAAGACTCAAAGGTGTGTGTCTATGAGGTGAAAATGTCATGTATTTCATACAGACAAAGGTGGGTGTGGACTTAAACAAGATAGCCTGTCTGAAGTCTGAGCGGGGAGCCCCACATGGGGCTCAATCTCACAACCCTGAGATCAAGACCCTGAGATCATGGACTGAGCCGAAATCAAGAGTCAAATGCTTAACCGACTGAGCCACCCGGGCACCCCAGCCTCCTTCCTTTTTCATGACACCCTTTCTCTACACGCTCAGTGCCTCAGCCATTTTGATCAGGTTGCCAGGTAAAATATAGAATATCCAGTCAAATGCGAATTTCAGATAAACAATGAATACTTTTTAAAACATATGGGTGTCCCCCACACTTTATGGGACATCTTGTACTAAAAAATTAGTTGTGATTTTTCTGAAACTCAAATTTAACTGGGCTTCCTATGTTTTTATTTGCTAAATCCGACAGCCTTACTTGGAAAGCCCCCTCTTCAACCAGCGTCCCCTCTCCTCTTTTTCCCAATCTGTGGGCTTCCTTCTCTGTAGCAAGCCCCCGAGCTTCTCTTAGGCTTCAGATATCTCCACTGCCTGTGGCAGGGTTACCTGCAACATTTCTCCCATCCTCCTGCACCCCCTCCCCTCCACCATTGCCTGGTGAGAAGAGAAGAAGCTTAATGACTGAAGACGGATGAGGGGAAGAAGGACTTTGGGTTTGGGTGGCCTTGCCCCCCCATTTGCAATCTTGCTTTTTTTTCTTTTAGTCTTCCTCTTCCCACGCTTGAGGACACACAGTATCTATACCAACCATGTCTTGCACAGCATGGGTCAATCCCTTGCCAAGAGTCCTCACTGGCTGAAGGTGAGATGTAATTTTTGGAACTTATGCTCGAAGCGAGCCTTCCCCTCCCTGAGCTTGAGTCGCATTACAAAGTCCTTGTCGCGTAACTTAGTTTTGGGATTACAGTGGTTTGGGCAAAGTCTCACCAGTCCACCATGCTTGCATTGCCCCTTCTTTCTTCTTTTACAGCCCCTTCTTTCTAATTGCTGGACACTGCCCCCCAGCCTACCATCTCTCTCTAGCGATGTATGTGCCTAATTCTTTTTATTTAAATATACACAATCTTCTAAATTAATAAACCTAATTTTTTTGAGTAGTTTTATGTTCACAGCAAAACTGAGTTAAAAGTACAAAGTTCCCATATATCCCCTTCCCTCCCCACACTTACAACCTCCCCCTCTATCAACATCCCCCACCGGAGTGCACTGTTAAAATCAATGAACCTACATGGACACATCATTATCACCCAAAGTCAGCAGCTTACACTAGGGTTCATTCTTTTTTTTTGAACGTGAAGTATAATTGATATATGATATTATATTAATTTCAGGTATACAACATAGTGATTCGACATTTATACATATTATGAAATGATCACCATAATAAGTCTAGTTACCATCTGTCACCATATAGTTAATATATTATTATCTATATTCCCTATGCTGTATATTACATCCCCATGAGTTATTTTATAACTAGAAGTTTCTACCTTCTCATCTTCACCCATTTTGCCCACCCCTCAGCACCCCTTTCCTCTGGTATGTGATAGCTATAGGTTTTTAAGATTTAATTTAATTTAATTTTTAGAGAGAGAGAGAGAGAGATTGTGCGCATGCACATGCAAGCAGGGTCAGGGAGAGGGTGGGCAGAGGGAGAGGGAGAGAGAGAATCCCAAGCAGACTCCATGCCCAGTGTGGAGCCCAATGTGTGGCGGGATCCCATGACCCTGAGATCATGACCTGAGCAGAAATCAAGAGTCCTACACTTAACCGATTGAGACACCCAGGCGCCCTGCTGTAGGGTTGTTTTTTTTGTTTTGTTTAGATCAAGCTGAGGAAGTTCCCCTCTATTCCTATCTTGCCAAGAATTTTGGTGTTTAAATTGTCAAATGCTTTTTCGCAACTATTGGTATAATCATATGATTTTTCTTCTTTATTCTGTTGATGTGATAGATTACATTAATTGATTTTTGAGTGTTGAATCAGACTTGCATGCCTGGAATAAAGGCCACTTGGTCATGGCATATAATACCTTTTATTCATTGTCGGATTTTATTTGCTAATGTTTTTGTTAAAGATTTTTGCATCTATGTTCATGAGAGATTGCTGTATAGTTTTTTTGTTTATTTAATTTTTTTTTTCTGGTTTTGGTATTAGGGTAATGCTGGCCTCGTAGAGTGAGTTAGGAGGTATTACCTCTGCTTCAGTCTTCTGAAAGAGATAATAGAGAACTGGTAGAATTTTTTCTTGAAATGTTTGGTAGAATTCACCGGTGAATCCATTTGGGCTATGTGCTTAATTCTTGTTAAATGAATGCTAGGATTAAATAAATGTGTGTGTGTGCGCACGCGCGCGTGTGTGTTTTAAGTAGGCTCCACACCCAGCATGGTGCTTGAACTCATGACCCCAAGATCAAGAGTTGCATGCTCTACTGACCGAGCCAGCCAGGTGCCCTAAATAAATGTGGTTTTATATGGAGGCTTTGGGGCAGTTGAGGGTAAAGCCACAACCTTGCACGTACGGGAAGGGCTTCGCCTACTGGGAGTTGTCATTCTCTATGAAAAGTGGACAGTTTGGAGTCTCTGTTCAGGTCAGAGATCATGTTTCTCCTGAACTTCCTCCAACACCACTTGCTCAGCTATAAGAGTGAGCCTGAGCACCAGGTTCATATCATGGGACCTCCTTTCCTACCCCATGGCCACACTTGTCTCATGACCAGCTTCTTGCAGTTAGCGGTCAGATGTAGAATAAATCAGAGCCTTCCCACCCTTTGCCCCCAGGGATAAATCCCACTTGGTCATGGTGATTAATCCTTTTAATGTACTGTTGGATCCTATTGGCTAATATTTTGGTAAGAATTTTTGCATCCCTGTTCATCAAGGATATTGGTCTGTAACTCTCCTTGTTGATGGGGTCTTTGACCCAAGAGTTGTGGGCCAGTTTTTTGTTGGACTTGTTACACCAGAGAGGTGTGAAGTTCTGCCTGCTAGGAGAGAAGATGAGGTGGAAACTGGTCAGGTTGCTGGGAAGGGGCAGAGCGGGGCCAAGGGACTGCCGGGTGGAGAGGCTCAGAAGACTCCAGTGGTGCTCAGGAAAGGACAGAGGAAGTATATTAGGGATTGGCTACTTGAGGTCAAAGGAGGGGGTGGGTGGCATGCTTCTCAAATTGGTTCTTGGAAAAGGAGCTGGAATGGTTTATTCCTTCCTCCAGGGAATACAGGCAGTGAGGACAAGAACCAGATAGGTAAAGGCACTGCGTATTTATCCTCTTGGAACTGCTGGACAGAGACCAGCAAAGCAGTGAGGGTTCCTGGGTGAGTCTGGTCTACTCCATGGGCGGGGGGGGGGGGGGGTCTCTACCATCCTCCTCAGAAGGCCAGGCTTTGGCTTGGGTACATTTGTGAGAGAGCCCATCCTTTAAGTCTTTATGGCCCCTTCCTGTCTGTTTCTACTGACAAGGTGTGGTCTTATCTTTATTATTATTCATTCCCTTGAAGAATCCTGAGTCTCCTTCAAGCACCTTCGTTTTTCCAGCCCCCTCAAAGGAACAGCGCCGCCGGCAGGTGTGTGGGTAAGGCTGGGGTAGGTCCTGAGGTATCCTAGGCGACGGGGCTGCCCCTCTGGGGCTGGGCCTCAGCTTTCTGAGTCCAGGGGGTAGGACCAGTGGTTCTTATGGTAGCACCAAAAGCGCAGGACCACAAACACCACGGCCCCCAGCAGCAGGAGGAAGCCCAGGGCTCCAAAGAGGATTCCGAAGAAGGCACCCAGGTTCATGCCCAGGTGCTCACAGTGCTCACCCCAGGGCGTGTAGATGGAGAAGGGCACACAGCTGCGGACAGAGAGGAGACACGGTCAGCAGTGCGGGGGCCCCAGGAGGTTTTCCACGACAGTCTCGGCTCCCCTCTAGGGACCAAGGCGGAGCTGAAGCATGGCTCCTGGGTAGGAGAGGCTGGCGCAGGTGACTTCACCTGGGCCCAGCTCCACCTGGCCGGTGGGGCGGGGCTGGCTGCCGGTGAGGTGGGGGGGTGCAGGCAGAAGCCCAGGCTCCTCCCAGCCGTCCTTGGACCTGGGAGGGGAGACGGCTGGGCGGATCTGGGACTGCAGTGGGCACAAGGGTAGACACAGGGCACTGAGGTGCCTCGAGGGCCCTGGGGTGGTCCTGCCCTTCTCCTTCTTAGCAGGCCTGTAGACTCTGTGCACTCCCCCCACGGGAGCCCCTCAGACTGCCGATGAACCACAGGGCCATAAGACACCGGTGTGAGAAGGCCTGCGCTGACTGGTACTCTTACGGAGGGGCAGGGCTGGGCCTAGACACAAGGCACTGGGTGCCTTTCCCACAGAGAGACAGCAGAGTGTTCACCCCAGAAGCAAAACTGGGTGGAACAGTTTGCCATTGGAACCCACATCCCCCTACTTAACTTACTCGTGACCTTGGGCAGGTTCTTTACTTGTCTCTTCTTTAAAATGGTCCTAATACCTAACCAGGAGCTAATTAGGGTTGAGTTTTAGAGGTAATATAGCATCTTTATTCTCCATACAGAGTAAGCACTCACACGTCTTTTCCATGATCCCTGTTCTCTCAGTTATAAAAAAAAAATACACAACCCACCGTCCTAACTTTGGTGGCTTTTCTGGGCCCCTTGCAGTATCTCTGCCTAGTTGGCTTTGCCCTCTCTGCTCTTCCTGCCCTCTCCCGGACTCACATGCAGCGGGGGCCTTGGGGCCAGTGCTGGCATTGGCCTCCGTGCTCACAGTAGCCCTCGCTGCACGGGGACACACACGTGAGGCCGCTCTGGGGGCTGTAGACCAGATGGTAGTCCTTGTAGCTGCTGCAAATGAAGTAGTTCTTCAGCGTGCTCACGTTCACTGTCAGGAAGGACACAGATGAAGATGGAGAGCAATCAATAACATCAAATCTGTACCTCTTCCATCAAGATTTCTGTTTTCAGGCATTTATCCTGAGCAATCATTGGAAAAGCACACAAATACGTATGTTCATGGAAGTCCAGAGCAGTATCGTTTATAATGGCAACAATGTTTAATAGGCGGGGTTTTGTTAAACAAGGAATACTGTGCAACCAGTAAGCACCATGGGATGGAAAACACATTGGTTAGGAGCAAATGCTTTGAAGTAAACGAGACCTGGGTTGAAATTCAAACTCTACTACTAACTAGTTGTGTGCTTTGGGGGAAATTCCTTAACTCCTTCAGCCTCAGTTTCCTTATCTTTGAAAGGAAATGATAATCATTGTACCTACCTTGCTGCGAATTTTAAAGGAGATAATATATACTGAGTATTCATTACATTGCCTAACACAGTGAGCACTCAATACGTGGTCATTATTGGTATAACATTCTGTTTAAAATATAGCACACTAGAGGCACCTATGATAAAATAATATATCAAATGGGAATACATACACAATATTCAAGATAATATGTTCACAATTGCTTAAGTAATGAGGTTATTAAACATTAGGTACTACTTGATCCTTTTTTTTTTTTTTTTGGTACGCAACAAAGGAGTTTATTGAGTGATAGCACAAAACTCCCAGAGAGGGAGGGGACCCAAGAGGTTGCCCTACTTGATCCCTTTATGATAAAAAATATTGGTATGTGTGAAGATTCCTATGCATAAAAGAAAATCCAGAAGGATATGTGCAAAATGGACTTGTCTTTGGGGATAGGAATTACAGGTGATTTTTTTTTCTCTTCTTTTTGTTAATTTGTGTTTCCTCAAGTTTCTACAATAAACATTGTACTTGTATAATAAAAATTGTGGGTTTTTTTTTTCTTTAATAAAAGGCATAGTCAGGTCCAGAGTGGTTGTTCCCTTATCCCCACCCCTAATGCCCTACCACACATACACGAAGTAGTTTGGAGGATTTCACCTTGTTGCCCCGAGGAGGGAGGAGGCAAAGGCTGGATCTGAGCAGAAGCTCTTGCTTGGTCCCACCCTCGAGTCACACACAGAGGCTTCTGTTGGGTTTGGCGTGGTCACTGCCCTGTTCTCTGCCTCACTCCCCAAATAGCGTGGTCTATTCCTTTCCTTCCTTGGTGTGCCTACCAGCTGGTCTCATTCTTGTTCCAGGATAATCAGGGATGATCATTACGAAAAGGGACCTCAGAAATCCCATCTCATTTTCCAGATGGGGGTGTTGAGCCTTGGATTAGGGTTGGCTTTTGCCCAGGGTCACACCTTGCAAGGAGGGGAAATCTCTGCCCTTCGGCCAGGCCTCTAGGCTTCTCCTTCATAGGCTCTGGCTGGAGGGTAAAGGCAAAAGGGATGTCCCTGTTTAGGTTTATAAAGTGCAATGGTATTTTAACAAAATCATTAACAATTTTATTGAAAGAAAGAAAACTGTCAGCAGCGGTGGTCAGGAAGGCGGCAATTAGAGTAACAGCTCTGTGAAAACTGCCTGGGGATTCATCAAGCAGTACTTTGTGCTCTGCTCTTGAATCTAGAAAGCTGGTGGGTAAAACGTTTAACAATCTCTCTCTCAAAAATGACCATCCAAAAACCTAAATTACTTGCTTCTGGCTTCTCTCTGGCCCTCCATAGAAAACTGTTCCACCACGGGTTTGTGCGGGCTGAAGACCTGAAATAGGTTCCCCATTTACCCCCTTCTTCAGCTATCCCTGTGACCATCCCCAAAATAGTGACTCACGAGCTAACAAACTGTCCACGTCCTTCCTGGAGATGGGGTGGAAGTTCACGTTGGTCCTGGGCCCCTCACTTCTGCTCCACCGCCTCCACGAGGCCTGGGGTAAGAATGCTTCCAGCACTGCATCTAGCAGCTGGGTGTTCAGGAAGTCGATGACGGGACCCCAAGGGAGGTACTGGAACTCCGAGATGACCTTCCAGTGTCTAAGTAAGCTTCCGGAGGCCAGCGCTGTCCCGGATTCGCTGTGTGGGAGGGGTATAGTGAGGCACGAAGGGTGGAAGCAGAGGGGCGAGACCTAGGGACCCGGTGGGGACAGTCCCACTTACCTTGGCGCCACTAGGCGGTTCCGGAGAAAGGCCCGCACATTCAGGTTCCGCAGTCTGTAGGCCACCTAGGGCAGAGGACGGGGGTGGGGGAGTGGGAATGGGAGTGAGGCCCAGTCCAAAGAGGAGACCCCTCCCACTGTAATGCATTTATTTACCCCCACCTGGCTCCTTCTTTGCACACAAGTGCCAGGACCTGCTGAATGCTTCTCATCCCATTCTGCATACCCACACCCCAGCCTAGCCTGGTGACCGGCGTGGGTCCCTGCTTAATCAGAGTTTGTGGGTGAGTGAAGGACTTGACCTACCTCCCTGCCTCCAATGACAAGGGGAGAATCTGAGATGAATGGCCCCTACCTTTGCCTCTGTTCCCTGGTTCACCCACTCATTCTCTCCCCACATGGAGAGTGAACACTGATTATGTGTAGCCAGACCTCCAGGATGGTCAGGTGCTGGGGGGTCAAGCTGACTCAGGAATAGTCCATCCTCAAACATCCATAGTCTGGTGAAGTAGACAAGCATCAGCAGACTTTACCTTACAGAGTGCGGAGTGCTGTGGTAGTAGCGGTACTAATAATACTTCTTATTATAATTTCTGAACACTTGTATTTTAGGCACCATGGTGAGTGCTTTACATACATTATCATTTAAACCTTGACACAACCCACTGACATAGGTACTATTATTATTTCTGTTTTGCAGATGAGACATCAAATGATTTGTCTAATGATTACACCTGCTCTAGGGAATGGTAGAGCAAGGATTTGAACCTGGGTGTGTGGGATTCTAGAGCCTCAGTAATTCGATGACTGTGTGGTTGAGGAAGGGACAAGGGCATAGGAGCCAAGAAGAGGGAGCTGCCAGTTCCCTCTGGGAAGTCAGGGAAGGCTTCCTGGAGGTGAAATGCCTTTTCGTATTTCTACCATACCCTACCCAAGTGCGGGTCTCTAGGACACTCAGGAGGAGAGGCTGGGCTGACTTGGCCCCCCCTAGACCCTAGTTTGGTTATTCCAGTCCCCTTGGAGATCTCCGTCCTGGGGCTTCTTGCCTTCCTCACCCCCAGCCTTTGCCGGAGCAGGAGGCTCTGGCCTCCTCTGGCAACTGAATGTGGATGGGCGACTAGTTGCAGAACACATAAGTGAGGACGAAGGCCCCGACCTAAACCTACCAAGACCCCGCCCCCCCTCCCCCGCCGCCACCCAGAGCGGGCCTGCAGCACTGACCGAGGCATCGACATCTGCCGCAGAGGCATTTTCTTCTTCACTGAGCCAGAGCTGGATGACTCTTAAGGGAGGCTCTGGAAATGGGAGAAGCAGATTCACAATCACCTCACAGTTTACATGGACTTACCCAAGAAGGTCGCTGGGCCAGCTCAGGGAGACTGCCCCATTCTACGGTGACAGAAAGTCACCAGACAAATCAGGAGAAGGAGCTGAGTCCGCTGACCCTCACCCTAGCGCCCGTTCCACTGAATCAAGACTTTCCTGTCTCTCTGGGCCATGAGGCCACCTTCACTCTTTCTTTTTTTTTTTTTTTTTTTTAAGATTTTATTTATTTATTTGAGAGAGAGAGAGCATGAGAGAGAGCATGAGAGGGAAGAGGGTCAGAGGGAGAAGCAGACTCCCTGCTGAGCAGGGAGCCCGATGTGGGACTCGATCCCGGGACTCCAGGATCATGACCTGAGCCAAAGGCAGTTGCTTAACCAACTGAGCCACCCAGGCGCCCACCTTCACTCTTTCCTCGGCGGACTGCTCAGGCCTGGGGTTCGTGCTGTGGTACTGCCCCCCCACCAGCTCCCAGAGCCGGCAACTTAACCATCACCTGAGAGAGGTTCAAAGTTCTGCCCTGTAAGTTGGAGGAACTTAGCTCTGCCCCCCTCTGAGCCCCTCGTCTCCCCTCAGGGTGAGAGAAATGCAGAGGCAGAGGGCATCTGACGGCACCTTGACGGAGGGTTGGAGTGAAGTCGTTCCCGGCCACGATGCAGCGGGTGTCGGTGAAGGCCGGGGGGCAGGTGCAGGCCGGCTGGCAGCCCAGAGCCTGGGAGATGGAGCAGTGGCCCTGGTTGTAGCAGTAGTTCACAGGGCAGGACTGGTTCTGACAGAGGGGAGAGGTCTCCAGAGCTGCAGAGGGAGCAAGGGGGTCAGCAGACCAGGTCGGGCAGCGGTGGGGGGTGGGGGGCAGCCCACAGAAAGCTGCTGCTAGGATGGGCTTGGTTTTTTTCCCCACAAAAGCTCACTCAGTCTGCGTTCTGCTTCTGAGTTGCTCTGAACCCCAAACTACCCTTCTCCCTTTTCCAGATAGTTCCTCTGCCCGGTCGGTATGCTCCCACTTCTGCTGGAGGAATGGCGTGTTTACCAGACCCCCTGCATCAGGAAAGGACCCAGAAGGCTGGCAGGAGAAGGGCCCGGCAGCCTGCTTTCCGCACTTCCATCCCTTTTCCTGCCTTATAAAGCTGGGGTTCTTCCTGCTCTGGCCTCTGCTCAGAAGACACGGGGGCCTCTAGGTTTCCTTTGGGTGCTCTAGGAGGCCGAGTGAAGGCCTCCCTGTGGTCTCCCTCATCGTGACTCCAGTGGCTCAGAGGTCAAGAACAGATGGTGGGAGGAGGACTCAAAGGGAGGACTCACCCCTGCCACCAGATACCCGTGGCAGCCCCCCAGATGTCCCAACTGAGATGTGGAGACCCTGAGCTTTGTGCCTCTGAAGACGCATGAGGAGCCTGAGGGCCCGAGCTTGCCCCTGGCTCCCTGGCGGCTGCTGGACGTCTGCCTCCCGCCCCAGGCCATCTTCAGATTCTTGCCCTGGGCTTTCCCCCTCAGGGCCTCAGCCTGCCCTGCCCTGGCCACTTCCCCATGCTTACACAGTCTTCTCCTTCAGCCCCACACCTCCCTGGATGTCCTGACCTCCTTACCATAGCCATCTGTATTGAGTATTCTAAAGACTTGCTGGAAAAGGGAGAGAAATGGTTTGCCCCAGGCCCCAGGCCCTCCCGGTGCCAACTGTCCCCAAGCCTCCTCCTGCTGGGGCCCTGACCCTGGCTCACCTGAACAGTGACGCCCATCTCCAGTCAGGTTTGGGGGGCAGGCCTCGCAGCCCTTCCCAGGAATGCACTGCACACTCCCGAAGCACGGCTCCTCACAGAGGTCTTTGGAGTGTTTACAGTAGTGGCCAAAGGTGTTCCTGTCACACTTGCAACCAGCCACCTGGAACAGGTTGCTGATTACTGGGTAGCCAGGAGGCTGAACCATTAAAGGCTTCTGGGTGTTTCCGTACTGACCCCTCTGGTCTGAGAACCCATGGACCTCAAGCCCTTGTCTTAATTCCTCCAGCATCTACGTGAGCACCTTCTTGACCAGGCTGTGGCCCTGTACATCCTTGCCAACCCCCTGGGCCTCCCTGGGCAGTTCTTTCCCCCTGACCCCTCTGCCTGGTGCCAGCCCTGGGATCTCAACCACACCATATTTCCTTGCCGGAAACCCTTTTTAGAGTTAAGACAGGGGCTAAATATTCTACTATCCCTTGAAAACTGGATCTTACGTAAGCTCAGTTTCCTGCTCAATCTTCCCTTGCTGACTCCCAGACCAAGAAGACAGAGTTGCAGTGCTAAGCACAGTGAGAACACACAGCGGCCAGAAAAATAGCACAGGGAGGTACCGATTCCCCAGACCTCGTCCAGCCCCCTGATCTCTCTATTCTGACACGCCTATGGAGATGACTCTGGAAATCTCCCTAAAATGAATCCCTTCCAACACTTTCTACTTCCAAGACTGGATATTTTGGGATACCTAAAATAATATATTGATTTTAATCTCTGTTTCTCCCAGTTAGTATCTTTTTTTCTGTCTTCTACCCCCTGGGCTCTTCTACCACTACCCCTTTCAAGTAGGAATTCTTTGTTCATGCTTTGGGAGAAGGGGGTGTGTCTAAAGGGTGAAGGGGGTGCTTGGGTATTGCCAGCCAAACACTTTCCTTTATGGCTCCTGCTTTACAACCAAAACAAAATATTTAAAAAAGAAATGGGGCAAGATTCATAGACTAAGGCTAACTGTCTTGGTTAAAACTCGCATGAACAAAGATTGTCTCCAAAATAAAGAGACCCTTCTTTTAGCTGGAAGGCGACAGTAAAAGAGATAACAAAGGGGTTTGGGAGTGTCAACGTCGTAGGGCACCTGCCCTTCTCTTCCCAACACCACAATGATGAGACCCTAGAGAGAAATGGCTGTGTGGTGCTTCTGGGCACCTGGGAACTTAGACTTCCTGTGTCTGAGCAAGGCACAGAAGCCGCAAAGCACCTCCCTGGGACCAAGGAGGAGGGAGCATGGAGCCTGTGATCTGTGTAGGCTCATGCCCAGGGACCACAAGGATGCCTTCCTGCCCACATCTCTCCATGCCTTGTTCTAGAACCATGGAGCTGGGTGGGCGGGGGGGTGGGGGGGTGGCGCCTGGGTGGCTCAGTTGGTTAAGTACCTGACTTGATTTTGGCTCAGGTCATGATCTCAGGGTCATGAGACTGAGGCCCCCGTTGGGCTCCCTGCTCAGCAGGGAGTCTGCTTGAGATTCTTTCCCTCTCCTTCTGCTCCTCCCCCTACTTGCTTTCTCTCTCTCTCTCTCTCTCTCTCAAATAAACAAATAAGTCTTTAGAGCTGTGAAGCTGGGAACCCCTGGGGAGTTTTAAGAGACACTGAGGTGAATGTTTCCTGTCAGCCTGGCAGAATGGGAGCTAGGAGATAAAAATTCAGTTGAGCTATAAGCAGTGAAGAAAGTTCCGTTTCTTATACACGTAAGTTTATGGCCCGAAATTGATGTTGACTCTCCTCACCTACCACAGCTCCCAACACACACATTACCACACAGGGACTAAAGTATGACATCCCTTCAGTTCCCTCTGCCTTTCCCCTTAACAAGGAAACCTCCCACCCACCCTCCTCCCAGCACTCACCTCCAGGGTGGAGTTGTCCACCCAGCTGGTCTGATTGTATAAACACTGGCTCTCTTCCCTGCAAGCACAGACCACTGTCTTTGGCTGGAGTACAGATGACAGGTTGTCTTCGACATTTCTTGCTAGAATCTCCAGAGCGAATGGTTCCAATGACTTTGGTGTCCATACCAATGTCCCGTTCTCTGCCCCAGGGAAGAAAAGACCATGGAGAGCTGGGAGCCTTGACTGTTTGTGCAGTCTGACACATCCTGGATCTAACACCCAGAGTGCTGATATTGGCCTTCCTGCACCTCTCTCAGACCACCCCTCAAATGTCATCAGGCATTTCCTTGAGCTTGGCTGGTTTCCTGGAATGATCCCAGTCACACCCCAAGCTGGAGGTAGCATGAGCTCCACTAAGTGATTGTAGGGTGAAACTCCACAGAGGGGAAAACAGTTGCCCCCTGAAGAGACCCCAAAGGGCAACCCTGCCTGCACCTGCACCAGGATGGGACATCCAGGAGGGACAGAGAATAAGGTCATAAGGTCAGTATCTTCTGGACGCTTCCCCAGGCTACACTGCAGATGAAACTGGCTTCCCCCTCACAGCAGCCTCATGCCTTGCCCTGATTTCTTGCCCACCTTTTTCACTTTGTGGACCTTTGACCTTCAAACAACCAGACTACAGTGAAAACATTGCTACGTATCAGCAAGGACTCTTCTGATCCAAACCTGTCTTGCAGTGTCCAAGAAAATAAGCAAGTCTCCTTAACATAGCGGGTTGAGAGTTGTTGATAGTAGGGGACAGAAGAGAGTAACTTCCAGGCTATCCCTCTTCAGGAAAGGAGCCCAGGGGAGGAGAAAAATCTCCTGATGCCATTGGCTAGCACCTGGGAGGGTGCCACATGGAGCAGAAGGGTACACACAAAGAAGTTCCTTCTTATGCACAGAGAAAGAAAATGAGGCAGAAAGAGGTGCTCTGAGCTCAAAATAAAGTCCCTAATGGCTTTGGTTTAGCAAAGATCAGTTACTAGCATAACTGGTGCCGGCCACAGAAGGCAAGTTGTGTCCTGTGAGCTTTGACTTTTTGACCCAGATCACGGTTCTAGGACTGGGGGTTGCCACACCGTTACTGACAGGGAGAGATGAGGCTTTGCTTGGTCCCAGCCCAGAAAAGCAACAAGGAGAGACAAAGTTAGGCAAACATGGCTGGCCAACATAAAAATAATGAGAAACATACCAAATGAAGGTATTTGTATCTTTAAATCCTGTTCCACATTATATCCTTCTTTTAAGAGATTTGAAAATGCTTTAGATTAGTATTGTTTTAGTTGTTATACTTTATTCTAATGATTTGGTGATTGCATGAAGGTGGTTTAAGATGATTGCATGTTATTGGATTTGAGGTGAAATGACCTTTGAATCCCTTGTATGGGCCCCGAGTCAGTGAAGCTAGCTGGCCAGATTGCCATAAGGCCATCACGGCGATTCACTGGGGGCACCTATCTGAATCATACGGGTCATTCTAAGAATTGCTGGTCCTGGATATTCCGATGGAAAAATAACATGAAGTTGCCCAGCGTATAATGATGCAAAATTACCTAAAGCTTGACTCTGACCTCATCCCTTCCACCTGCAGCCAAGCACTCTTACCAAAGAGCCTGAAGTCAGTGCTGTTGCTCCTCAGAGTGAATGTGACCTTCTCAGAGTGGCTGGTGTACTGAATCCGCTTGGTCTGCCCCACGTAGGCTTCCAGCACACGCTGACCCTCGATGGAGGGTGGGTACTTATCTGAAACACAAAGAGGGGATTTGGGGTTTGGGGCAAGACAGTTTCTGGCCTCACGGGCCTCCTCTCTCTTTGTCTAGTCCTCTGGTTTATGTGAGGCATTCTCAGGGCTGTGACCCACCTCTGGAAACCAGAATTATTCTGTGTACCTGCTTTCAGATCTCTGTAGAGTAGGTTGGGGTTCTATTGCCCACCTGGCCAAATCCTTAGCTTCTCTTTATCTTCCCCCCAGACAGGATTCAGGTCAAGTTCTTTCCTGATCAGAGTGCTATGCTCGGCATAGTACAACGTGAATCAGAGGACAGAGTTGTTCAGACTGTCACCGAGTTTTACTTTTGGAAAGAGGGCTGGAAACTGTGAGGCTAATCTCCAGATGGGCATTGCATTTGTCAGGAAATAGAGCGATACAGTGGAAATGCTATTTCCATTTCATCGTTCATTCATTCAGTCAGTCACTTAACACATTTATTGAGCCCCTACCATATGGCTGGCACTGTTCTGGGTAGGCAGTAAACAAATAATAAAAAAAGATACCTATGAAAATTAGAAAATATGCTAGATAGTTCTAAGTGCTAAGGAGAAAAAAACAAAGCAGGGAAGGCGAATAGGAAGTATGGGTAAATGTGAAATTTTAGACAGGAGAGCCAAGAAAGGCATTACTGTGAAGGTGACTCTGCATAGAGCCTTGCAGGAGGTGAGCGGTGAGCGTGGGGCTGTCTGGGGGAAGGGAGTTGGACAGAGAACAGCATGCGTGGAGTCTGGAGTCGGGAGGGAGCCTGGTATGTTTGAAGAACACAGAGAAGCCAGTGGGGCTGGAGTGGAGGGAGCAGGGCAGGGAGAAGCAGAGGAAGCGTTTGAAAGGTACTGGGATCAGGCTGGAAAGGGCATCACAGAGTGAGCTGGGGAGTCATGGAGGAATAATATGAGCAGAAGAGACTGTTAAATTTTTTAAATGTGCAGCTTAAAGGAACGTCATGAAAGGGGGCTGCTCTTCATCTGCCACCTGACTCTGCAAACGCCTCCCTGCTCTTTGTGCCTCTTACTGAGGGTGGCGTTCATCTGCTGGTGTCTTCTGAAGAACATTTTAGTGCTCAGGCCGATGTTTATGTTTTGTGTGGCCAGGCTGTCATAGATGCACTGTTTGTCTCCGTCACACTTGGCGACCAGGTTTTCATCCAAGGTTTGGTTTTGCAGTTGGGAAAGGAGGATAGGGGTGAAGTTGGAAGGCAGATGGTCATCTCTCTTGCCAAGGAGTCTTGTATCATTGATTTCCCCTATAACGCAAGGGAGACAATGGTGGTGGTACCAGGGATGGGTCTCCAGCTATACTTCTGCCGTGTCCACCCCTTACCCTCACTTTATATGCCTTGGGGCGAGGGAGGGAGATCTGGAGGGATGGAGTGACTTCCGACTTTTGAGGCTGGAAATCCCTCCTCTAGTGAGTGAGGGCCACCACTTCCCTCGTCTTCATCTTCCAGGATGGGGGTGGAGGGGACAAATCTGGGGTGACACCCGAATCCTCAGCATGTCCTCCTGGCCTTTCCACCTCTCCCTCACAAAGGATGGAGGTCTGGCTCCCATAGGCTGAGAGAGACAATGCTTCCTTCATCCCCGCCCGGCTGAGTCTACCCCGAGGACTCTGAGGCCCAGACTTACAGGTCATTCCGTATTGAAAAAGCGATTCCTCAGTGCTATTGCTGGGAATGGTGGAGCCATTGGGCATCCTGAAGTCGTCATCTGGATTGTCATTCCAGACTCCTGAGGGACAGAGTAGGAGGTCGGTCACCCTGGAACTGTGACTCTCCCCTTCCCTGGGGAGCATCCAATGGGGCACGCTCAAGGTGTGAGGGGGACCAGGGGGCCTGGGAAGCCTCTTCCAGTTGCATCTGTTCTCGGTTCAGTCCTTCCAGGGGGAGGCGGGAGGACCACACCTCATAGCCCACCCCTCTGTCTCAGGGATGGAGGAGGGGAAAATGAAGGAGGAAATGGAGGAAGAAGGGAGGGGGAGTGGGGGCTGGAGGGAGGGGAAGAGCAGCTGCTGACTCTACCCTCCCAAGAGCCCATCCTCAAAGAGCCCTGGGCTGCCCTGGAACTGGAGCCTTAGGATGACGAGAAGTGAGGCTCGAAGGAAGCTGAAGAGGTCCCTCGTCAAGCCCCACCTCTCCGCGCCCTTGGGGTTCTGTTCCCAGGGGGCTGAGGAAGGGAAGCTCAGCCTGGGACGCCCACAGGCCAACTGGACGGGGAGCTGCCTGTGGTCTGGGGCCCAAGCTCTTGTGGCTGCCGCTGCCTCAGACGCAGAGTCCTGTCTGCTTCTCACCCAGGAGGCCTTCTGTGCGGTTTCGATACTCCTCTGGGAGGCTGCAGGAGGTGTGGAGGATGTTCGCGAGGGCGGCCACTGAGATGGTCACGGTCCCATCGAAGGTGGCTGACACCAGGGAGCCATTGCGGGTCATGATGATGCCGGTGGTGTTGAATACCTCCAGGCCTGGAAGGTTGGGGGACAGAGGAGGAAGAAACTAGCATCGGAACCCTGTGGGTCCAAGACTTGGCAGTAATGAAGGGTCAAGGTGCAGAGGGGAGACTTTGAGAGCAGCTCTGGGGTGGCCTGGGGGTGCCTTGTCCACTGTCCCAAAGCCAAACTCACAGGACACCCCCTCCTTCCTGGGGACTGGGGACGGGCAAGGCTATCACTGCCCTGGAGGAAGGAGAGAAGTGAAGAGGGGAAGCCTAATGCCTGGCTCCTGGGTGGAGAAGCTGCTCAGACCCAGCTGCTGAAAGAAGAGGGGGTGAAGCAAGGGTGCCGACACCCCCCTCCACCCCCCATGCTGCTGCCTCTGCCTTACTCCCAGGCGCTAGGCGCCCCGCTGAAGCCTGACCCAGGGAAGCAGGAGAAGGTGGCTGACGGCTGTCCCCAGCCTACCTTCCGGGTCTTCACGGTTAGTCTCAAATGTCACAGTCTGGTTATTGACCTGCACATGGATTGTGTCATTGGGCTTAAGGAGCCATCGGACCTGGAAGGGAATTGGAGGAGGTCTAAGCCTGACCTGCCGGTGGGCCCAGAGGCTGAGAAAGGAGGCTGCAGAGAGTTTGCACCTGAGCCCCGGTGGGGGGGTGGGGGGGAGGTGGGGGTGATGATGAGGTTGTGCTAGCTAATGGCTTTAGAGTGCTCAGCAGGGACCAGGCTGGAGCTAGGCACATTTCTCAGATGATCTCATTTTAAATTTCACAACGGCCCTGTGAGGTAGGTAATACTACTATCCTCATTTTACTGTAAGAAAACTGAGGCACTGGAATTTCAGTCGTCTCTTCAGGATCACAAGGCTGATGGAGCCCTGACCTGAATCCCACTGTCTCCAGGGTTGACTCTCGAACCACTACACTGGCCGGATGTGTCCTCCCTCCCTGCTGCCCCATTCTCTTCCTCCTTCTTTCTCTCCTCCTTGAGGGCCCTGCCTCACTCACTGTGATGGGGCTCAGGAGGCTGGTGTCATATTCAGCCGCAAAGGCAATGAAGTTTGTGGCCTGGGCCGAGCCGGTCTGGGCGGTGCGACCCTGCAGCAGGAACGAGGAGTTTCCGTCCCAGGCCCGGACGAGCTGGAAGTCCCCCAGCCCATTGAAGGTGAAATTGGCACCATCCAAGGTGGTGATGTGGGGGTCCCCAAACATCCAGGCTGGAAAAAAGGAGAGATCGCATGGCATGGTAGACCAGGGAAGGATCTGAGATCCCCCATCCCCTTGAGGCCAGCTCAAGGCTGGGAGACGTTCGGGGACTATAGAACCATCCCCGGGAGGCCCTCTTGCAGTTTTGTGCCCCTGCCCAAATTCACGTCATTATCTCCACTCTCCCACCCTTTCCCCAGTGCCATGTACAAAGCCATGGGCCGCACACCAGACCATCTCCCCGTCGTGGCCACAGCCCTGCCCCGGGAAGCTCGCTATCCCTCCCCAGCCGCTCCGCCTCAGCCCCGCCGGGGCCCCAGCAGCCTCACCGGGCCGTGGGGGCCGGTACCCGGCACAGCCGATGCGCGGCCGCCTTTGCTGGTACAGGGCACAGAAGGACGGCTTGTCGTTCCAGTGGCAGCACCAGCTCTGCGGCTCTAGTTCCTGGTCTGTGGAGAAGAGCGGCACGTTGCAGGGAGACCGAGGACCTGCAGAGCCTGGCCAGAAGGTTTGGTGGGGCAGGATGACCCGGGGAGCACCTCGGGGGGGCGGGGGGCGGAATCCTGCCCTGCTCCGTGGCCTCAGGCCACTGACGGGTCACTGTCTCCCTCGGCAGGCTTGCTGCAGCTGTGTGCAGCAAAGCTCCCCGGGTTCATGGCTGTGGCCCAACTGCTTTCTTGCCTGAAGCGTGGGGCTGAGTCCCCCTGCTCTCAAAGTGCGGGAGTGGGGAGGCCGTGACTGCTGGTCTGGGGAACCACGGAGGCTGCTGTGATTGTCGGGAGTAGCGAGGTGGCAGAGGGTGGAGGGAGGATGCACATTACCCTGGTCCCCCAACCCTGTGCCCTCTAGCTCCTCTGGAGGGTCTCTGCGGGAGAGGACAGCCAGCTAATCTGGACAGACTCAGTCCCCTCTCCTTCCCTGGAAAGATGCCCCCACTCTTGTCTGGGGCTATGGGGCCAAGTGAAGATGGGGCAAGAGGCACTGGACCATAAACCTCCGGGATGTCAGCTGGAAGGGATGTTGGAAGCTTCCCAAAGGTACAGGGTCAGGAAATTAATGGCCAGAGAGGGGAGGCTGCTGGGAGGGAATGGGGACAAAAGGGCTTCTTTCTTCGGGTCCCACTGCTTGGCTTGGAGCCCAGGCCTGGCCTCTGACAGAGAAGAGTAGAGGGAGCTCCAGAGAAGGTGGGGGTGAGAACTCTGCGGACACACGGACACACGTACCAAACTGCCAAGGAGCTTGCACTCTCCAGCCTTGGAGAAGCTCGCCCCAGGGCCCGTAGCTGCAACACACGCCCCCGCGCCAGGAGGAGAAGCTGCACAGCTGCTTGCTGCCGAGGCCCCACCAGCCTGCGACAAGGACAGACTACTCAGGCCCTGAGGCCTGGGGGGCGGGGGGGGGGGCGGGAATGGGCGGGCGTTTCTGGGGAGGGGCCGAGGGTGTCCTAGAAGGGACAGGTCAGGTGTGAGCAAAGGGTGGGTGGGCGGGCTTATGGGGCCGGGTGGGGAAGCCCCAAGAGACAGGAAGGAGGTGTTGCCCATACTGATGGGCTGGAATCGTAAGTCCCATAGTCCCTGCTGCCAGGAGCAAGGGCAGGCGATCTGGTTCCAGCCCCATGTGGGCCAAGGAGGCTGTCTCTTCAACCACTGCAGGCACTGGAGACGGTAGTTGGGCCTTTCTTCCCTGTGTAGGCTATAGACCTGCAGGCCCCGGAGGCCTAGAGGAGCAAAGGAAGAAGGGGTTATCCCAGGGCCTAGGGCCACAAACTCTGCTTTAGCAACCCAACCCATAAACGCACCTTCTGTATGCCACCTCCCCCACTCTGGACGGCATCTCCGGGGATGGGACTCAGTTCGGACTGGCCCCTTTTATGTGACCTCCAGAGGCCCTTAAAGCTTGGATCTTAGGGGGAAACCCTCGAACAAGAGCTGGGCAGAGAGGCCTCACCGGCACCCACTCAGAGCCTGACTGTAGCCTTGAGCTTCTGTCCATCGATCCTCCACCCTCCCGTCTGCCACATTAAACTCCAGTACCTTCCAGTCTCCCCAAACCAGTTCTTCCTCATGCATCCTCTACCTCACTAAGGGATGCCACCAGCCACCAGCTCAGACACTTGGCTTGCATCCCTGATCCTCCCCTTCCCCCTGCACAGATGTGTCAGTGGCCAAAGTAGCCAGGACAGAGGCCGATGCCCAGAAGTCAGCTGGGGGCTTGCTCCAGCACTGTGAGGCTGAGGAAGAGTCCTCTGTGCCTGGAGGCCATCCTTGGAAGGGAGAAGTAACTGGGAGAAGAAACCCTGATGGGGGTTTGAATTTAAATTGATTTTTAACTGTAAGTTACATACTGCCCACCCCGATGGCCAGGAGTGAGAAGGGGGCTTCAGAGTCCAAAAAGACACAACAGGACATAACGTATTAGATTTTGGCCCTGTTCCCACACAAAAGAAGAAATTATCAAGATAACTATAATTTGTTAAGGTTTTGAAAAAGTAATTATTGTTTATGATTATTTGTTCACATATCTTCTCTACAATGGCCTGATATTATGGGAAACAAATCAGATATTCTTCCCCAAACACATACAAACACACACACACACACACACACACACACACACACACACACACACACTATCATACTATGCCCCCTAAGTCACAAGCAGATGTATCTTGATAGATCTGACAGGGCAGTTCTCTCCACAAGATGGCACCCATGATTTGACTTAGCTTCTGTTTGCCAAATGTTCTTGTCACAGAGCAAATAGAAGTCAATTTATGCTTCACAATCTACATGGCTGATTTCTAATGCTAAACTGTCCTTCATTCTGCTCACATTTTGGAACTATAATTTCTGTCGTGTTGGGCCTGTGGACAATAGATTGAGTCATGTCCCATGGGTTCTCCTGATACTGAAGAATGCATTCATTGGCTTTCTTAACAGAGTGAGAGCTATTTGAGAGCAAATACAGTCAGTCTTTTTCCTTTATTTTCCCCCCTTCATATTTCTGGCTTTTAGCACACAGCAGATGCTCAGTAAAAAATGATGATTGGCTGAATGTCAGACTTCTGGACCTCCCCTTGGTAGATTGCCTTCGGGGATCTCATCTGGGTTCTCATTCCAGCTCTGGGACAGGACACCTGGAGCACTGTCCTAACTGCCCATTCATATCCCCACCTCCTGTCCTCAATTCCAGGATCTGGGCCCCCACCGAGAAACCTGGGCTTGGCTCACCCCAGGGAGGAGACATAGCCCCAGCTGGGACTGTACTGTTGTGAGGGTGCAGAAGGTACCAGATGCACCCGGGTAGTGCCAAGTCCGGGTTACACCTGGGGGTCAGATTGTGCGGGGACACCCTCTGGAGTGGTGGAGATGCTAGAGAGCTACCTCGCTAGGACTCTCATGGCTCATGGAGTTGAGGACAGAGAGGATTTGAGTCCAGCTCATGTGTGAAGAGGTGGCGCTTTTACCTGAGTTGGAATTCAGGAATTGATCTGGTAGATACTTCTGCCACATTGGCTGGGATGTCAGTGGGCTGTTTTCAAAATGCCCATCTCCACTGCGAGCAAAGAAAGAATTGCAGGCCTGTCACACACCGAGTCTTTCCTCTCGGTCGGGGAGTTATACATTCATCCAGCCAGTTGGACAGACGGTCACTCAGTCCCGGTAGTCATCAGATCCCAGTCAGTTACAGAGTCAGTTCATCAGCCAGCCAGCATCTCTGACTCCCAGCAGCCAGCAGGAGAGGGCAGAGATGGGGGCGAAGGGTGGGAAGGCTGATTTACTCTACATCTGACCGCTAACTGCAAGAAGCTGGTCATGAGACAGAGGTGTGGACACAACAGAGTTCAGGCCTCCTTCTGATGAGTTTCCCTTCAACAGGGGATTGGACAGAGGGCTGGGTAGGGGACCGTATGTCGTGATGCTAAGAGCCAGTCTCTGCACTTAGATGGGCATGGATTCCACGCCTGATTCCAGCACTGAGTAGCACGGTAGCCATGAGCAAACTGCTTCATCTCTTTGGTTCTCAGTTTTCACAATGGTAGAAAAGAGAAAACAGTAGCAACCGCCTCACAGTGTGGTGGGGATTAAATGCAGTAACATTTGTAGACCCCTCAGAACTGAGTGAGGACCTGATACAATGGGTGCACACCCCTCGGTGTTGAGGGTCATGGCGCTGCTCCAGGAAAAGGGAAATCTGGGCATGTGCCTCTGAGCAGCGACTCCTGACCTTTCCTCCTCTCTACCACAGGATAGGCAAGGCACACAGGTGTGACACCTTCCAAGGGCTACTCCGGAGGGTGGGAAATCCCTAGCTAGTTGGATAATTCCACTCCTTTCTCTTTCACAGCACATCAAAAAGCAAGGGAAAGCAATGGAATTATAGGGACAACCCTGAACACCATCTAAGAGAATTTACAGCAATGACCAATAACAAATTACATGTGACCTTCACAACTGATTACACACACCACCATCTGGAAATACTGTGGTTGAGAACTGTTTGTCAGAGACTGAGTCACCTTCACACACAGGAATCCAAGGCCCCGTCTGCGGCTCCTTCCCTCCACTCTCTGTCTTTCCCACTGACCCCATACAAGCTGTTGGTGCCCCTGAGTGAGGGGCTAATGCTCAGCAGAAGTCAGGAAGGCAGATTCCAGCCTCAAATATCTGGGTGCAAGTTCCTGTTTTGCCACTTCCATCTCTGTGACTTTGGGCAATTACGGATCTATTTTTACCTCAGTTTTCTTATCTGTAGAATGGGTAGAAAAGGGTATCTCCTTCATGGGTTGTTGTGATAATTAAATGAAGTAATGCAAGTTAAGTAGTTAGTGTAATAAATGTTGGCTGTTATTATGATACTTGAGATGTCAAGAGAGGTTGGCTAATGTCAGTAGAAATCAGAGAAGTCAGAGCTCTGGGAATTATTATGAAGCATGGGGATTAGATTGGGAGGCAGAATGGCCAGGTGAATGGGCATCTTTTAATTTGAAACAGCAAGAAGTGGGAACCGGAGTTGGTGTGAGTTAGAAACATCAGCAAGAAGGACTCATACCCTGTCCTGGGGGGTGGGAGTGGGTGTGCAGCAGAAACCCCACCCTGCACCACTTCCTAGTATCTACTCAGTGTTGACCATCCGTCCCCGTCCTACCTGGAGAAGCCCATGAGGACCGGGTTGCCTGGGCGCTGGGTCACATCCCACTGCATACCACCACTTTGGTAAAGAAACAGGGCATAGGACCTGCTCCCATCTGTGGAGAGGATGACCTGGTAGGTGTTGGTCTGGAGGTCGGTTGGAGACAAACATAGGGTTGCCTGTGAGAGATCTGGGGTCTTCTCCCTGATGTCCCATCACCTACCCAGACACACACATCATCTTTTCCTGGCTTCCCCAGAGCAAGTTTGGGATTGTGCAGGGCAGCTTTCACCCTGGAGGTCAAAACACCTACCATGGTGCTTTTGCCTTCTTTGTGACTTCTGTCCAGAGAGAGGTGATAAAGGGCTCTGGTTTTGGATCCAGTGAGAAGAGAGTTTGTGTGAAAAAGCTTCAGGACTTGGAAAGATTACCCACCACCCCAGAGAGCCAAGAGAGGCCTATTTAGCTCCCTCGGGAATATTTTTAAGGACATTGTTCAAATGTCCCCTCAACTTGAATATTGTGGATGGACCACAGAGGTGACACTGGAGGTTCTCTGAAGGCAGATGCCAAGCACTGCTTGTACAAAGCAGGTAACCAATGAACTTGTTGAACCAATGAAGAAGTGGCTTTAGACCACACACAAGGGCTATAAGCGTCCCCAGAGGGAAGACTGAGGACACTGTTTGGGGTGACCATTGCCATTGGATGGCTTTGCAGCTGAGAGCCAGAGGTGGGAGTCACAAAGCCTCAGTTCCAAGCCTGGCTTTGTCATTTGCTAGCTGGGTGACCTTGAGCAGATGGCTTAACCTCTCTAATCATCGTCTTCCTCATCTCTAAAATGTGGCTAATAATATCAGGTTGAGCCGTATAAAATTGCCAACAGCCAGCCATTTTTGACTTCAAAAAAATTCCATTTCCTATGTTTCAACCCAATGAGTACTAGGTGAGTGCTCAGCAAACAGGGTGGGGGTGAGGAGGTGCTATAATCTGCAACCTGTCCCTGAGTCAGAGCACGTTAGAAGAGTGGCCCCTGCCTAGGGCTCTAGGATGTCTGACTTCCAGATGGTTCACAGGGAGCTGTCCATGGGTCCACTCACCCCGAAGGTCCACTGGGCGGGATAGGCAGGGGCATTGACCCACGTGACCTTTAGGGTCCACCTAGCTTTGTAGTTCCAGGTGTACATGAACTTTTTAATCCAAGACTCCACTTGCCATAGTAGCTGGTTGTGTTCATCATAAAGCGTCTCATATTCCTAGGAAGGGAAGGCAGATAAGATAAGGAAATGAGGGTCTTCTCATGGTTATGAATGCGTATTCCCGAGTCTATGTAACCGTCCTACCCTGTTTGCTCCCCCCCATATTTAAACATCACCCGCTGCCCACACGGAGCCCAGGCTCTGACAGCAGTTAACACTTGCATACCCCCCACATAGCCCTTTGTCTCTCCTTGCTGGCTGCTGGGGGATCCTGAATGCCGGACTCGGAAAGGCTCACCTGGTAAAATATGGTTCCCTGGCCACTGGAAAAATCAGCATCGTCCCAGAATGGAGCCACCAGGGCCACAGAGTCCCAGCCCGTGAAGCCTCTAGCGGGGGGATTGGGGTAGGAGAAAATCTGGTACTCGGACTCCGGGAAAATGATCTGGCCATTATCTGTGAACTGGGCACAAAGGTTCTTCTGGTTAGTGTTTAGAGAGGGAGGGAGGGAGGCAGGGAGAAAACATCCCAGCCTTGGGCCAGCTCTTCAGAAGTGTGACCCCCAAGGACCTCTCTGGGTAGAACTGTAGAGATGTCAACAACTTTGGCAAGGTTATTTCATTCAGCTCCCTGCCTGCTGGGAGAGCCCCTTTTACGTAGTTCTCACACAGATGCTCTTCAGCTGCAGGACACTCCTCTCTTTTAAGTCCTTCCTGACATGGTAGGTTTTGCCCTGCTTCCCCATCTATAGACAGGCCGATCACAGAGCAGAGCCCTCTGGGTGAGTCCCCGCAGAGCCAACCTGAGGCTCCCTCCACATCAGAGGGCGTTAAGAGGATTGCTACCCTCAGTCCCATCGCTGTGTTGCCCTATCATAGTGTGTCCTGCCCCAGCCCCCCAGCCCTGCTACTGAGGCCTGCAGGGGCCACAACTGCCATTCCGACTCTCCTCCAGGATGAGCCAGGATATATTCATAGAAAATGTAAACAGCATTAAAAAGCGGTTTCCCAAGTAGAGCTTCCTACTCATAAAAAGGCCCTGAAAACAGTGGAGAGCTTACTGGGTCCCCAGACCTCTCTACTGAGGTAAAGACACTCTTGTCCATGAGGGTAGGGGGCCTTGCCTAGCTCCCAGTCATCCTCGGCTGGTACCCTGGAGTCAAAGAGCATAAATGCAAACTGTGCCAGGGGCAGGGAGGCAGTAGGTGCCTAACAAGTGTTGCTTGTTTCATTCTCCGTTCCTCTGGGTCATGGTCATGGTCACGGGGCCATGTCCAAGCCCTGGGAAGAGAAGCAGAGTCTGGGGATCGAAGGTCACGGGTCCTGCCCTTTGGGTTGCAGCTGGAGACTCACATAGAGGTAGTCCCTGAGAGAGGAGCCAAGAGGGAAGCCAATCTGGGGCTTGAAGAGCGGCGAGGTGAAGTCCACAGTCCTCTTGACGAACTCACGGTCTCCGACATGTGGCCCATAGGGAAAGAGGGAAACACCTGGGCCAGTACAAAGAAGGGCAGGAAATTCTCATGGGTCCTGACTTCCTTAGGGCTGACAGAGAGCTTCCCCCAAGCTGCTCCTCCACCCAACTGGGAGCCCTGAAGGACTCCTCTGTCCCCCTCTCCACTTGCATTTAACCCATCTCTTCATTTTTGATCCCTTCAGTGGGAACTCTCATCCTTTACCATTTTGAAGAAAAACAGGTCCTGCTGTCAGAATACCAACAAGTTATTCTGCACCTGCTATGATGCTCGTAATTCTCTCAAGGGTTCGAAGACAAAACTCCAATGTTGTGAAGATCAGTAATTGAAATACCATTTCATAGAATGAGACTTGTTTCCTAAGATGGTATTCCTCTAGATACACTGGAGGACCCCCCAGATTTTGTCCTTGGACCCCTTAGAAGTCCATGGGCTCTCGTTCGAGAAAGCTTGTCCTAAATATTTCTCAAATGGGTCTCCTCCTTTCTTTCCTGATATCGCTCCCCTGGTTTGCTTAGAATACCACAGTGGTCTGTATACAGCTCTCCCGGCCTCCTGCAAATTCACCAACACCCCAAACACCGTAGGGCCACTCATAAATACAGATCTAACCATGTCCTCCCTGGTTTCCTCACATGACAGCCTCATTTCTCAATACTCTTCACCTTGTTTCCAGCACCCCCAAGTGCTTTGGGGATATCCTCCCCATGCAATACTGGGACTACTTTTCATGTCTACACCTTTATTTCTGCTCTTCAAGTTCTCCTGCCTGCTTGGCATGCTTCCCCTTCCCTAGCTCCTATTCATTCTTTCCAGGAAGCCTCCTCTTCACCTTGAGCACACCTTGCATCCCCTACGGGCCTTCCACTGTGCATGCCTAACACCTTACATTTATTCCTCTAATTGCACCTATCAAGGCAGGAGATCTGTGTCCTACTAAATAGCACCTTGATCATTTCTTATCTCCACCTCCTAGCCCAATGCCATGTACAAAGCCAGCCCTCAGCACCCAACTCTGATGCTGTTTCATAGTCCCCTGTGAGAGCTTACGACCTGAGAGAGCAGTCTATGAGCAAGCAGGCTAAGAATGAGTATTCAGTTACATCACCCTTCTAAAGGGGATATGGGAGCAGCTGGACTTCCTGTGGCCCAGATGAGGCAGTAAAGATATCCACAGAACCAGCTCCCCTAGCTACCCAAAAGGGCCCTCACTAGTAGATCTAATTAAGCTGCCATAACTACAGCATCCACATCTAGCTCAATACTTTCCATCCCAGAGTGGAGGGACCCCAGACCTAAAGAATCACTTAACCTTTCATGGGCTTGATAGGGACTGGAGCAGCTGTTGAGTTTGTGCCTGTGGACGTTCTAGGAGACAAGGTTGTACGGGTCTGGGAGGTTGTTGACGCTAGTGATGGTGTCGTCCTTCTCTGGCTGCCTATCCTCAGTGAGGTTGTGATTGTTCCTGGGCATGCAGGGAGAGAAAAATTGAGTGGGTCTTATAGTCAGAAAGGAGCAGAATCAAAGAGAGTCACAGAATTCAGGAGCTGGGGGAGACAGCTAGAAACTCTCCTATCTTCTGGCCACACTCAAACTGCTCCCTGCACATAAGCAACAGTCTTCCGGGGTAGAGGGAATGGTGACCCGTCACTCACTTCACTCCCACTCACTTCACCTTCTTGAGGACCTCCGCTAGCCTGGTAATGCTAATACACCATCCTCTCTCAAACACCCTGAACTGAGGTGAAACTGCCTGAACTGAGGCAATAGGGCCACCCTGAGAGACCAAAATGCTGGAGACCCCACATACCTGATGTCTGAGTCTTTACAGAGGAACTTGAGGATGCTATGGATGGTGGGAAAGTGCTGGTAATAGACAGAGGAGTAGAGGGACCAGTGAATAGTGTGGTGGAGCTCCTGATGCCTGCAAAGCCAGGGGTGATTGAGAAAAAGAAGAATTATTACTTGAACTATAGAAATTTGATATGGCCTGAACTGTGTCCCTATTACCAAAGGGAGTAGACTCAGAGAAAGCATGGACTGTGAATGGATGCATGACACCTGGCACAGATGAATGTTTGTGCATCATACTGGAGGACGACACAGAGCTGGCTGTGTGCTGGGAAATGCCCTCTGTAGCAGGGTGCTCACTTATTGAGGAAGAAGGACTTGAGGTTATCATTGGTGACAAAGTGCTGGTTTGAGATTCTCTGCTGCTCTCCATGGTCTGACTGCTGTGGTGCTGAGATGATGCTGTTGTCTCTGGAGCAGAGGTGAAGGAAGAGTGTGCTGTTGA